>NC_090935.1:786379457-786679769 GCF_040938575.1 Ambystoma mexicanum | reverse complement strand
GTGGAGGCTCCCCCTGCACTGCTGGGGGGTGGGGGTGGTGGGAGACATGAGTGGGGGCCTGGTGGAGGGTTGCCCCTGCACTGCTGGGGGTGGGGGTGGTAGGAGACATGAGTGGGGGCCTGGTGGGGGCTGCCCATTGTGGCTGGGGGGTGGGGGTGCAGGGGACATGAGTGGGGGCCTGGTGGAGGCTGCCCCTGCACTGCTGGGGGGTGGGGGTGGTGGGAGACATGGGTGGGGGCCTGGTGGAGGGTGCCCTGGTGGCTGGGTGGTGGGGGTGGTGGGAGACATGAGTGGGGGCCTGGTGGAGGCTGCCCCTGGTGGCTGGGGGGTGGGGGTGGTGGGAGACATGAGTGGGGGCCTGGTGGAGGGTGCCCCTGGTGGCTGGGGGATGGGGGTGTGGTAGACATGAGTGCGGGCCTGGTGGAGGCTGCCCCCTGCACTGCTGGGGGTGGGGGTGGTGGGAGACATGAGTGGGGGCCTGGTGGAGGCTGCCCCTGCACTGCTGGGGGTGGGGGTGGTGGGAGACATGGGTGGGGGCCTGGTGGAGGGTGCCTCTGGTGGCTGGGTGGTGGGGTGGTGGGAGACATGAGTGGGGGCCTGGTGGAGGGTGCCCCTGGTGGCTGGGTGATGGGGGTGGTGGGAGACATGAGTGGGGCCTGGTGGAGGCTGCCCCTGGTGGCTGGGGGGTGGGGGTGCAGGGGACATGAGTGGGGGCCTGGTGGAGGCTGCCCCTGCACTGCTGGGGGGTGGGGGTGGTGGGAGACATGGGTGGGGGCCTGGTGGAGGGTGCCTCTGGTGGCTGGGTGGTGGGGGTGGTGGGAGACATGAGTGGGGGCCTGGTGGAGGGTGCCCCTGGTGGCTGGGTGATGGGGGTGGTGGGAGACATGAGTGGGGGCCTGGTGGAGGCTGCCCCTGGTGGCTGGGGGGTGGGGGTGGTGGTAGACATGAGTGGGGGCCTGGTGGAGGGTGCCCCTGGTGGCTGGGGGGTGGGGGTGGTGGGAGACATGAGTGGGGGCCTGGTGGAGGCTGCCCCTGCACTGCTAGGGGGTGGGGGTGGTGGGAGACATGAGTGGGGGCCTGGTGGAGGGTGCCCCTGCACTGCTGGGGGGTGGGGGTGGTGGTAGACATGAGTGGGGGCCTGGTGGAGGCTGCCCCTGCACTGCTGGGGGGTGGGGGTGGTGGGAGGCATGAGTGGGGGCCTGGTGGGGGCTGCCCATTGTGGCTGGGGGGTGCGGGTGGTGGGAGACATGGGTGGGGGCCTGGTGGAGGCTGCCCCTGGTGGCGGGGGGATGGGGGTGATAGGGGCCATGAGTGGGGGCCTGGTGGAGAGTGCCCCTGCACTGCTGGGGGGTGGGGGTGCAGGGGGACATGAGTGGGGGCCTGGTGGAGGGTGCCCCTGGTGGCTGGGGGGTGGGGGTGGTGGGAGACATGAGTGGGGGCCTGGTGGGGGCTGCCCATGGTGACTGGGGGGTGGGGGTGGGAGACATGAGTGGGGGCCTGGTGGGGGCTGCCCATGGGGGCTGGGGGTGGGGGTGGTGGGAGACATGAGTGGGGGCCTGGTGGAGGCTGTCCCTGCACTGCTGGGGGGTGGGGGTGGTGGGAGACATGAGTGGGGGCCTGGTGGAGGCTGCCCCTGGTGGCTGGGGGGTGGGGGTGGTGGTAGACATGAGTGCGGGCCTGGTGGAGGCTGCCCTTGCACTGCTTGCACTGCTGGGGGGTGGGGGTGGTGGGAGACATGAGTGGGGGCCTGGTGGAGGCTGCCCCTGCACTGCTGGGGGGTGGGGGTGGTGGGAGACATGGGTGGGGGCCTGGTGGAGGGTGCCCCTGGTGGCTGGGTGGTGGGGGTGGTGGGAGACATGAGTGGGGGCCTGGTGGAGGCTGCCCCTGGTGGCTGGGGGGTGGGGGTGGTGGGAGACATGAGTGGGGCCTGGTGGAGGCTGTCCCTGCACTGCTGGGGGGTGGGGGTGGTGGGAGACATGAGTGGGGGCCTGGTGGAGGGTGCCCCTGGTGGCTGGGGGGTGGGGGTGGTGGTAGACATGAGTGGGGGCCTGGTGGAGGCTGCCCCTGCACTGCTGGGGGGTGGGGGTGGTGGGAGACATGAGTGGGGGGCCTGGTGGAGGGTGCCCCTGCACTGCTGGGGGGTGGGGGTGGTGGGAGACATGGGTGGGGGCCTGGTGGAGGGTGCCCATGGTGGCTGGGGGTGGGGGTGCAGGGGACATGAGTGGGGGCCTGGTGGAGGCTGCCCCTGCACTGCTGGAGGGTGGGGGTGTTGGGAGACATGGGTGGGGGCCTGGTGGAGGGTGCCCCTGGTGGCTGGGTGGTGGGGGTGGTGGGAGACATGAGTGGGGGCCTGGTGGAGGGTGCCCCTGGTGGCTGGGTGGTGGGGGTGGTGGGAGACATGAGTGGGGGCCTGGTGGAGGCTGCCCCTGGTGGCTGGGGGGTGGGGGTGGTGGTAGACATGAGTGGGGGCCTGGTGGAGGGTGCCCCTGGTGGCTGGGGGGTGGGGGTGGTGGGAGACATGAGTGGGGGCCTGGTGGAGGCTGCCCCTGCACTGCTAGGGGGTGGGGGTGGTGGGAGACATGAGTGGGGGCCTGGTGGAGGGTGCCCCTGCACTGCTGGGGGGTGGGGGTGGTGGTAGACATGAGTGGGGGCCTGGTGGAGGCTGCCCCTGCACTGCTGGGGGGGTGGGGGTGGTGGGAGGCATGAGTGGGGGCCTGGTGGGGGCTGCCCATGGTGGCTGGGGGGTGTGGGTGGTGGGAGACATGGGTGGGGGCCTGGTGGAGGCTGCCCCTGGTGGCGGGGGGGTGGGGGTTATAGGGGCCATGAGTGGGGGCCTGGTGAGGGTGCCCCTGGATGCTGGGGGGTGGGGGTGCAGGGGGACATGAGTGGGGGCCTGGTGGAGGCTGCCCCTGCACTGCTGGGGGGTGGGGGTGGTGGGAGACATGAGTGGGGGGCCTGGTGGAGGGTGCCCCTGGTGGCTGGGGGGTGGGGGTGGTGGGAGACATGAGTGGGGGCCTGGTGGAGGCTGCCCCTGCACTGCTGGGGGGTGGGGGTGGTGGGAGACATGAGTGGGGGCCTGGTGGAGGGTGCCCCTGCACTGCTGGGGGGTGGGGGTGGTGGGAGACATGAGTGGGAGCCTGGTGGAGGCAGCCCCTGGTGGCGGGGGGATGGGGTGATAGGGGCCATGAGTGGGGGCCTGGTGGGGGCTGCCCCTGGTGGCTGGGGGGTGGGGGTGGTGGTAGACATGAGTGGGGGCCTGGTGGAGGCTGTCTCTGCACTGCTGGGGGGTGGGGGTGGTGGGAGACATGAGTGGGGGCCTGGTGGAGGGTGCCCCTGGTGGCTGGGGGGTGGGGGTGGTGGTAGACATTAGTGGGGGCCTGGTGGAGGCTGCCCCTGCACTGCTGGGGGCTGGGGGTGGTGGGAGACATGAGTGGGGGCCTGGTGGAGGGGGCCCCTGCACTGCTGGGGGGTGGGGGTGGTGGGAGACATGAGTGGGAGCCTGGTGGAGGCAGCCCTGGTGGCGGGGGGATGGGGGTGATAGGGGCCATGAGTGGGGGCCTGGTGGAGGGTGCCCCTGCACTGCTGGGGGGTGGGGGTGCAGGGGGACATGAGTGGGGGCCTGGTGGAGGGTGCCCCTGGTGGCTGGGGGGGTGGGGGTGGTGGGAGACATGAGTGGGGGCCTGGTGGGGGCTGCCCATGGTGACTGGGGGGTGGGGGTGGGAGACATGAGTGGGGGCCTGGTGGGGGCTGCCCATGGGGTCTGGGGGGTGGGGGTGGTGGGAGACATGAGTGGGGGCCTGGTGGAGGCTGTCCCTGCACTGCTGGGGGGTGGGGGTGGTGGGAGACATGAGTGGGGGCCTGGTGGAGGGTGCCCCTGGTGGCTGGGGGGTGGGGGTGGTGGTAGACATGAGTGCGGGCCTGGTGGAGGCTGCCCCTGCACTGCTGGGGGGTGGGGGTGGTGGGAGACATGAGTGGGGGCCGGGTGGAGGCTGCCCCTGCACTGCTGGGGGGTGGGGGTGGTGGGAGACATGGGTGGGGGCCTGGTGGAGGGTGCCCCTGGTGGCTGGGTGGTGGGGGTGGTGGGAGACATGAGTGGGGGCCTGGTGGAGGCTGCCCCTGGTGGCTGGGGGGTGGGGGTGGTGGGAGACATGAGTGGGGGCCTGGTGGAGGCTGTCCCTGCACTGCTGGGGGGTGGGGGTGGTGGGAGACATGAGTGGGGGCCTGGTGGAGGGTGCCCCTGGTGGCTGGGGGGTGGGGGTGGTGGTAGACATGAGTGGGGGCCTGGTGGAGGGTGCCCCTTCACTGCTGGGGGGTGGGGTGGTGGGAGACATGGGTGGGGGCCTGGTGGAGGGTGCCCATGGTGGCTGGGGGGTGGGGGTGCAGGGGACATGAGTGGGGGCCTGGTGGAGGCTGCCCCTGCACTGCTGGGGGGTGGGGGTGGTGGGAGACATGGGTGGGGGCCTGGTGGAGGGTGCCTCTGGTGGCTGGGTGGTGGGGGTGGTGGGAGACATGAGTGGGGGCCTGGTGGAGGGTGCCTCTGGTGGCTGGGTGGTGGGGGTGGTGGGAGACATGAGTGGGGGCCTGGTGGAGGGTGCCCCTGGTGGCTGGGGGGTGGGGGTGGTGGTAGACATGAGTGGGGGCCTGGTGGAGGGTGCCCTGGTGGCTGGGGGGTGGGGGTGGTGGGAGACATGAGTGGGGGCCTGGTGGAGGCTGCCCCTGCACTGCTAGGGGTGGGGGTGGTGGGGAGACATGAGTGGGGCCTGGTGGAGGGTGCCCCTGCACTGCTGGGGGGTGGGGGTGGTGGTAGACATGAGTGGGGGCCTGGTGGAGGCTGCCCCTGCACTGCTGGGGGGTGGGGGTGGTGGGAGGCATGAGTGGGGGGCCTGGTGGGGGCTGCCCATGGTGGCTGGGGGGTGCGGGGTGGTGGGAGACATGGGTGGGGGCCTGGTGGAGGCTGCCCCTGGTGGCGGGGGGATGGGGGTGATAGGGGCCATGAGTGGGGCCTGGTGGGAGAGTGCCCCTGCACTGCTGGGGGGTGGGGGGTGCAGGGGGACATGAGTGGGGGCCTGGTGGAGGGTGCCCCTGGTGGCTGGGGGGTGGGGGTGGTGGGAGACATGAGTGGGGGCCTGGTGGGGGCTGCCCATGGTGACTGGGGGGTGGGGGTGGGAGACATGAGTGGGGGCCTGGTGGGGGCTGCCCATGGGGGCTGGGGGGTGGGGGTGGTGGGAGACATGAGTGGGGGCCTGGTGGAGGCTGTCCCTGCACTGCTGGGGGGTGGGGGTGGTGGGAGACATGAGTGGGGGCCTGGTGGAGGGTGCCCCTGGTGGCTGGGGGGTGGGGGTGGTGGTAGACATGAGTGCGGGCCTGGTGGAGGCTGCCCCTGCACTGCTGGGGGGTGGGGGTGGTGGGAGACATGAGTGGGGGCCTGGTGGAGGCTGCCCCTGCACTGCTGGGGGTGGGGGTGGTGGGAGACATGGGTGGGGGCCTGGTGGAGGGTGCCCCTGGTGGCTGGGTGGTGGGGGTGGTGGGAGACATGAGTGGGGGCCTGGTGGAGGCTGCCCCTGGTGGCTGGGGGGTGGGGGTGGTGGGAGACATGAGTGGGGCCTGGTGGAGGCTGTCCCTGCACTGCTGGGGGGTGGGGGTGGTGGGAGACATGAGTGGGGGCCTGGTGGAGGGTGCCCCTGGTGGCTGGGGGGTGGGGGTGGTGGTAGACATGAGTGGGGGCCTGGTGGAGGCTGCCCCTGCACTGCTGGGGGGTGGGGGTGGTAGGAGACATGAGTGGGGGGCCTGGTGGAGGGTGCCCCTGCACTGCTGGGGGGTGGGGGTGGTGGGAGACATGGGTGGGGGCCTGGTGGAGGGTGCCCATGGTGGCTGGGGGGTGGGGGTGCAGGGGACATGAGTGGGGGCCTGGTGGAGGCTGCCCCTGCACTGCTGGGGGTGGGGGTGGTGGGAGACATGGGTGGGGGCCTGGTGGAGGGTGCCCCTGGTGGCTGGGTGGTGGGGGTGGTGGGAGACATGAGTGGGGGCCTGGTGGAGGGTGCCCCTGGTGGCTGGGTGGTGGGGGTGGTGGGAGACATGAGTGGGGGCCTGGTGGAGGCTGCCCCTGGTGGCTGGGGGGTGGGGGTGGTGGTAGACATGAGTGGGGGCCTGGTGGAGGGTGCCCCTGGTGGCTGGGGGGTGGGGGTGGTGGGAGACATGAGTGGGGGCCTGGTGGAGGCTGCCCCTGCACTGCTAGGGGGTGGGGGTGGTGGGAGACATGAGTGGGGGCCTGGTGGAGGGTGCCCCTGCACTGCTGGGGGGTGGGGGTGGTGGTAGACATGAGTGGGGGCCTGGTGGAGGCTGCCCCTGCACTGCTGGGGGGTGGGGGTGGTGGGAGGCATGAGTGGGGGCCTGGTGGGGGCTGCCCATGGTGGCTGGGGGGTGCGGGTGGTGGGAGACATGGGTGGGGGCCTGGTGGAGGCTGCCCCTGGTGGCGGGGGGTGGGGGTTATAGGGGCCATGAGTGGGGGCCTGGTGAGGGTGCCCCTGGATGCTGGGGGGTGGGGGTGCAGGGGGACATGAGTGGGGGCCTGGTGGAGGCTGCCCCTGCACTGCTGGGGGGTGGGGGTGGTGGGAGACATGAGTGGGGGCCTGGTGGAGGGTGCCCCTGGTGGCTGGGGGGTGGGGGTGGTGGGAGACATGAGTGGGGGCCTGGTGGAGGCTGCCCCTGCACTGCTGGGGGTGGGGGTGGTGGGAGACATGAGTGGGGGCCTGGTGGAGGGTGCCCCTGCACTGCTGGGGGGTGGGGGTGGTGGGAGACATGAGTGGGAGCCTGGTGGAGGCAGCCCCTGGTGGCGGGGGGATGGGGGTGATAGGGGCCATGAGTGGGGGCCTGGTGGAGGGTGCCCCTGCACTGCTGGGGGGTGGGGGTGGTGGGAGACATGAATGGGGGCCTGGTGGGGGCTGCCCATGGTGACTGGGGGGTGGGGGTGGGAGACATGAGTGGGGGCCTGGTGGGGGCTGCCCATGGGGGCTGGGGGTGGGGGCGGTGGGAGACATGAGTGGGGCCTGGTGGAGGCTGTCCCTGCTCTGCTGGGGGGTGGGGGTGGTGGGAGACATGAGTGGGGGCCTGGTGGAGGGTGCCCCTGGTGGCTGGGGGGTGGGGGTGGTGGTAGACATGAGTGCGGGCCTGGTGGAGGCTGCCCCTGCACTGCTGGGGGGTGGGGGTGGTGGGAGACATGAGTGGGGGCCTGGTGGAGGCTGCCCCTGCACTGCTGGGGGTTGGGGGTGGTGGGAGACATGGGTGGGGGCCTGGTGGAGGGAGCCCCTGGTGGCTGGGTGGTGGGTGTGGTGGGAGACATGAGTGGGGGCCTGGTGGAGGCTGCCCCTGGTGGCTGGGGGGTGGGGGTGGTGGGAGACATGAGTGGGGGCTTGGTGGAGGCTGTCCCTGCACTGCTGGGGGGTGGGGGTGGGGGGAGACATGAGTGGGGGCCTGGTGGAGGGTGCCCCTGGTGGCTGGGGGGTGGGGGTGGTGGTAGACATGAGTGGGGGCCTGGTGGAGGCTTCCCCTGCACTGCTGGGGGGTGGGGGTGGTGGGAGACATGAGTGGGGGCCTGGTGGAGGGTGCCCCTGCACTGCTGGGGGTCGGGGTGGTGGGAGACATGGGTGGGGGCCTGGTGGAGGGTGCCCATGGTGGCTGGGGGGTGGGGGTGCAGGGGACATGAGTGGGGGCCTGGTGGAGGCTGCCCCTGCACTGCTGGGGGGTGGGGGTGGTGGGAGACATGGGTGGGGGCCTGGTGGAGGGTGCCCCTGGTGGCTGGGTGGTGGGAGACATGAGTGGGGGCCTGGTGGAGGCTGCCCCTGGTGGCTGGGTGGTGGGGGTGGTGGGAGACATGAGTGGGGGCCTGGTGGAGGCTGCCCCTGGTGGCTGGGGGGTGGGGGTGGTGGGAGACATGAGTGGGGGCCTGGTGGAGGGTGCCCCTGGTGGCTGGGGGGTGGGGGTCGTGGGAGACATGAGTGGGGGCCTGGTGGAGGCTGCCCCTGCACTGCTAGGGGGTGGGGGTGGTGGGAGACATGAGTGGGGGCCTGGTGGAGGGTGCCCCTGCACTGCTGGGGGGTGGGGTGGTGGTATACATGAGTGGGGGCCTGGTGGAGGCTGCCCCTGCACTGCTGGGGGGTGGGGGTGGTGGGAGGCATGAGTGGGGGCCTGGTGGGGGCTGCCCATGGTGGCTGGGGGGTGCGGGTGGTGGGAGACATGGGTGGGGGCCTGGTGGAGGCTGCCCCTGGTGGCGGGGGGGTGGGGGTTATAGGGGCCATGAGTGGGGGCCTGGTGAGGGTGCCCCTGGATGCTGGGGGGTGGGGGTGCAGGGGGACATGAGTGGGGGCCTGGTGGAGGCTGCCCCTGCACTGCTGGGGGGTGGTGGGAGACATGAGTGGGGGCCTGGTGGAGGGTGCCCCTGGTGTGGTGGCTGGGGGGTGGGGGTGGTGGGAGACATGAGTGGGGGCTGCCCATGGTGGCTGGGGGTGGGGGTGGGTGGGAGACATGAGTGGGGGCCTGGTGGAGGCTGCCCCTGGGGGGTGGGGGTGGTGGGAGACATGAGTGGGGGCCTGGTGGAGGCTACCCCTGCACTGCTGGGGGGTGGGGGTGGTGGGAGACATGAGTGGGGGCCTGGTGGAGGGTGCCCCTGCACTGCTGGGGGGTGGGGGTGGTGGTAGACATGAGTGGGGGCCTGGTGGAGGCTGCCCCTGCACTGCTGGGGGGTGGGGGTGGTGGGAGACATGGGTGGGGGCCTGGTGGAGGCTGCCCCTGGTGGCGGGGGGGTGGGGGTTATAGGGGCCATGAGTGGGGGCCTGGTGGAGGGTGCCCCTGGATTCTGGGGGGTGGGGGTGATAGGGGCCATGAGTGGGGGCCTGGTGGAGGGTGCCCCTGGATGCTGGGGGGTGGGGGTGCAGGGGGACATGAGTGGGGGCCTGGTGGAGGCTGCCCCTGCACTGCTGGGGGGTGGGGGTGGTGGGAGACATGAGTGGGGGCCTGGTGGAGGGTGCCCCTGGTGGCTGGGGGGTGGGGGTGGTGGGAGACATGAGTGGGGGCTGCCCATGGTGGCTGGGGGGTAGGGGTGAGTGGGAGACATGAGTGGGGGCCTGGTGGAGGCTGCCCCTGGTGGCGGGGGGGTGGGGGTGATAGGGGCCATGAGTGGGGGCCTGGTGGAGGCTGCCCCTGGGGGGTGGGGGTGGTGGGAGACATGAGTGGGGGCCTGGTGGAGGCTACCCCTGCACTGCTGGGGGGTGGGGGTGGTGGGAGACATGAGTGGGGGCCTGGTGGAGGGTGCCCCTGCACTGCTGGGGGGTGGGGGTGGTGGGAGACATGAGTGGGGGCCTGGTGGAGGCTGCCCCTGGTGGCGGGGGGGTGGGGGTGATAGGGGACATGAGTGGGGGCCTGGTGGGGGCTGCCCCTGGTGGCTGGGGGGTCGGGTTGGTGGGAGACATGAGTGGGGGCCTGGTGGAGGCTGTCCCTGCACTGCTGGGGGGTGGGGGTGGTGGGAGACATGAGTAGGGGCCTGGTGGAGGGTGCCCCTGGTGGCTGGGGGGTGGGGGTGCAGGGGGACATGAGTGGGGGCCTGGTGGAGGGTGCCCCTGCACCGCTGGGGGTGGGGGTGCAGGGGGACATGAGTGGGGGCCTGGTGGAGGGTGCCCCTGCACTGCTGGGGGGTGGGGGTGATACGGGACATGAGTGGGGGCCTGGTGGGGCTGCCCATGGTGGGTGGGGGTGGTGGGAGACATGGGTGGGGGCCTGGTGGAGGCTGCCCCTGGTGGCGGGGGGTGGGGGTGATAGGGGCCATGAGTGGGGGCCTGGTGGAGGGTGCCCCTGCACTGCTTGGGGGTGGGGGTGGTGGGAGACATGAGTGGGGGCCTGGTGGAGGGTGCCCCTGCACTGCTGGGGGGTGGGGGTGGTGGGAGACATGAGTGGGGGCCTGGTGGAGGCTGCCCCTGGTGGCGGGGGGGTGGGGGTGATAGGGGACATGAGTGGGGGCCTGGTGGGGGCTGCCCCTGGTGGCTGGGGGGTGCGGGTGGTGGTAGACATGAGTGGGGGCCTGGTGGAGGCTGTCCCTGCACTGCTGGGGGGTGGGGGTGGTGGGAGACATGAGTGGGGGCCTGGTGGAGGGTGCCCCTGGTGGCTGGGGGGTGGGGCGGTGGTAGACATGAGTCGGGGCCTGGTGGAGGCTGCCCCTGCACTGCTGGGGGGTGGGGGTGGTGGGAGACATGAGTGGAGGCTTGGTGGAGGGTGCCCCTGCACTGCTGGGGGGTGGGGGTGGTGGGAGACATGAGTGGGGGCCTGGTAGAGGCTGTCCCTGGTGGCGGGGGGGTGGGGGTGATAGGGGCCATGAGTGGGGGCCTGGTGGAGGCTGTCCCTGCACTGCTGGGGGGTGGGGGTGGTGGGAGACATGAGTGGGGGCCTGGTGGAGGGTGCCCCTGGTGGCTGGGGGGTGGGGGTGGTGGTAGACATGAGTGGGGGCCTGGTGGAGGGTGCCCCTTCACTGCTGGGGGGTGGGGTGGTGGGAGACATGGGTGGGGGCCTGGTGGAGGGTGCCCATGGTGGCTGGGGGGTGGGGGTGCAGGGGACATGAGTGGGGGCCTGGTGGAGGCTGCCCCTGCACTGCTGGGGGGTGGGGGTGGTGGGAGACATGGGTGGGGGCCTGGTGGAGGGTGCCTCTGGTGGCTGGGTGGTGGGGGTGGTGGGAGACATGAGTGGGGGCCTGGTGGAGGGTGCCTCTGGTGGCTGGGTGGTGGGGGTGGTGGGAGACATGAGTGGGGGCCTGGTGGAGGGTGCCCCTGGTGGCTGGGGGGTGGGGGTGGTGGTAGACATGAGTGGGGGCCTGGTGGAGGGTGCCCCTGGTGGCTGGGGGTGGGGGTGGTGGGAGACATGAGTGGGGGCCTGGTGGAGGCTGCCCCTGCACTGCTAGGGGGTGGGGGTGGTGGGAGACATGAGTGGGGGCCTGGTGGAGGGTGCCCCTGCACTGCTGGGGGGTGGGGGTGGTGGTAGACATGAGTGGGGGCCTGGTGGAGGCTGCCCCTGCACTGCTGGGGGGTGGGGGTGGTGGGAGGCATGAGTGGGGGCCTGGTGGGGGCTGCCCATGGTGGCTGGGGGGTGCGGGTGGTGGGAGACATGGGTGGGGGCCTGGTGGAGGCTGCCGCTGGTGGCGGGGGGATGGGGGTGATAGGGGCCATGAGTGGGGGCCTGGTGGAGAGTGCCCCTGCACTGCTGGGGGGTGGGGGTGCAGGGGGACATGAGTGGGGGCCTGGTGGAGGGTGCCCCTGGTGGCTGGGGGGTGGGGGTGGTGGGAGACATGAGTGGGGGCCTGGTGGGGGCTGCCCATGGTGACTGGGGGGTGGGGGTGGGAGACATGAGTGGGGGCCTGGTGGGGGCTGCCCATGGGGGCTGGGGGGTGGGGGTGGTGGGAGACATGAGTGGGGGCCTGGTGGAGGCTGTCCCTGCACTGCTGGGGGGTGGGGGTGGTGGGAGACATGAGTGGGGGCCTGGTGGAGGGTGCCCCTGGTGGCTGGGGGGTGGGGGTGGTGGTAGACATGAGTGCGGGCCTGGTGGAGGCTGCCCCTGCACTGCTGGGGGGTGGGGGTGGTGGGAGACATGAGTGGGGGCCTGGTGGAGGCTGCCCCTGCACTGCTGGGGGGTGGGGGTGGTGGGAGACATGGGTGGGGGCCTGGTGGAGGGTGCCCCTGGTGGCTGGGTGGTGGGGGTGGTGGGAGACATGAGTGGGGGCCTGGTGGAGGCTGCCCCTGGTGGCTGGGGGGTGGGGGTGGTGGGAGACATGAGTGGGGGCCTGGTGGAGGCTGTCCCTGCACTGCTGGGGGGTGGGGGTGGTGGGAGACATGAGTGGGGGCCTGGTGGAGGGTGCCCCTGGTGGCTGGGGGGTGGGGGTGGTGGTAGACATGAGTGGGGGCCTGGTGGAGGCTGCCCCTGCACTGCTGGGGGGTGGGGGTGGTAGGAGACATGAGTGGGGGGCCTGGTGGAGGGTGCCCCTGCACTGCTGGGGGGTGGGGGTGGTGGGAGACATGGGTGGGGGCCTGGTGGAGGGTGCCCATGGTGGCTGGGGGGTGGGGGTGCAGGGGACATGAGTGGGGGCCTGGTGGAGGCTGCCCCTGCACTGCTGGGGGGTGGGGGTGGTGGGAGACATGGGTGGGGGCCTGGTGGAGGGTGCCCCTGGTGGCTGGGTGGTGGGGGTGGTGGGAGACATGAGTGGGGGCCTGGTGGAGGGTGCCCCTGGTGGCTGGGTGGTGGGGGTGGTGGGAGACATGAGTGGGGGCCTGGTGGAGGCTGCCCCTGGTGGCTGGGGGGTGGGGGTGGTGGTAGACATGAGTGGGGGCCTGGTGGAGGGTGCCCCTGGTGGCTGGGGGGTGGGGGTGGTGGGAGACATGAGTGGGGGCCTGGTGGAGGCTGCCCCTGCACTGCTAGGGGGTGGGGGTGGTGGGAGACATGAGTGGGGGCCTGGTGGAGGGTGCCCCTGCACTGCTGGGGGGTGGGGGTGGTGGGAGGCATGAGTGGGGGCCTGGTGGGGGCTGCCCATGTTGGCTGGGGGGTGCGGGTGGTGGGAGACATGGGTGGGGGCCTGGTGGAGGCTGCCCCTGGTGGCGGGGGGGTGGGGGTTATAGGGGCCATGAGTGGGGGCCTGGTGAGGGTGCCCCTGGATGCTGGGGGGTGGGGGTGCAGGGGGACATGAGTGGGGGCCTGGTGGAGGCTGCCCCTGCACTGCTGGGGGGTGGGGGTGGTGGGAGACATGAGTGGGGGCCTGGTGGAGGGTGCCCCTGGTGGCTGGGGGGTGGGGGTGGTGGGAGACATGAGTGGGGGCCTGGTGGAGGCTGCCCCTGCACTGCTGGGGGGTGGGGGTGGTGGGAGACATGAGTGGGGGCCTGGTGGAGGGTGCCCCTGCACTGCTGGGGGGTGGGGGTGGTGGGAGACATGAGTGGGAGCCTGGTGGAGGCAGCCCCTGGTGGAGGGGGGATGGGGGTGATAGGGGCCATGAGTGGGGGCCTGGTGGAGGGTGCCCCTGCACTGCTGGGGGGTGGGGGTGGTGGGAGACATGAATGGGGGCCTGGTGGGGGCTGCCCATGGTGACTGGGGGGTGGGGGTGGGAGACATGAGTGGGGGCCTGGTGGGGGCTGCCCATGGGGGCTGGGGGCTGGGGGCGGTGGGAGACATGAGTGGGGGCCTGGTGGAGGCTGTCCCTGCTCTGCTGGGGGGTGGGGGTGGTGGGAGACATGAGTGGGGGCCTGGTGGAGGGTGCCCCTGGTGGCTGGGGGGTGGGGGTGGTGGTAGACATGAGTGCGGGCCTGGTGGAGGCTGCCCCTGCACTGCTGGGGGGTGGGGGTGGTGGGAGACATGAGTGGGGGCCTGGTGGAGGCTGCCCCTGCACTGCTGGGGGTTGGGGGTGGTGGGAGACATGGGTGGGGGCCTGGTGGAGGGAGCCCCTGGTGGCTGGGTGGTGGGGGTGGTGGGAGACATGAGTGGGGGCCTGGTGGAGGCTGCCCCTGGTGGCTGGGGGGTGGGGGTGGTGGGAGACATGAGTGGGGGCTTGGTGGAGGCTGTCCCTGCACTGCTGGGGGGTGGGGGTGGGGGGAGACATGAGTGGGGGCCTGGTGGAGGGTGCCCCTGGTGGCTGGGGGGTGGGGGTGGTGGTAGACATGAGTGGGGGCCTGGTGGAGGCTTCCCCTGCACTGCTGGGGGGTGGGGGTGGTGGGAGACATGAGTGGGGGCCTGGTGGAGGGTGCCCCTGCACTGCTGGGGGGTCGGGGTGGTGGGAGACATGGGTGGGGGCCTGGTGGAGGGTGCCCATGGTGGCTGGGGGGTGGGGGTGCAGGGGACATGAGTGGGGGCCTGGTGGAGGCTGCCCCTGCACTGCTGGGGGGTGGGGGTGGTGGGAGACATGGGTGGGGGCCTGGTGGAGGGTGCCCCTGGTGGCTGGGTGGTGGGAGACATGATTGGGGGCCTGGTGGAGGCTGCCCCTGGTGGCTGGGTGGTGGGGGTGGTGGGAGACATGAGTGGGGGCCTGGTGGAGGCTGCCCCTGGTGGCTGGGGGGTGGGGGTGGTGGGAGACATGAGTGGGGGCCTGGTGGAGGGTGCCCCTGGTGGCTGGGGGGTGGGGGTCGTGGGAGACATGAGTGGGGGCCTGGTGGAGGCTGCCCCTGCACTGCTAGGGGGTGGGGGTGGTGGGAGACATGAGTGGGGGCCTGGTGGAGGGTGCCCCTGCACTGCTGGGGGGTGGGGTGGTGGTATACATGAGTGGGGGCCTGGTGGAGGCTGCCCCTGCACTGCTGGGGGGTGGGGGTGGTGGGAGGCATGAGTGGGGGCCTGGTGGGGGCTGCCCATGGTGGCTGGGGGGTGCGGGTGGTGGGAGACATGGGTGGGGGCCTGGTGGAGGCTGCCCCTGGTGGCGGGGGGGTGGGGGTTATAGGGGCCATGAGTGGGGGCCTGGTGAGGGTGCCCCTGGATGCTGGGGGGTGGGGGTGCAGGGGGACATGAGTGGGGGCCTGGTGGAGGCTGCCCCCGCACTGCTGGGGGGTGGTGGGAGACATGAGTGGGGGCCTGGTGGAGGGTGCCCCTGGTGTGGTGGCTGGGGGGTGGGGGTGGTGGGAGACATGAGTGGGGGCTGCCCATGGTGGCTGGGGGTGGGGGTGGGTGGGAGACATGAGTGGGGGCCTGGTGGAGGCTGCCCCTGGGGGGTGGGGGTGGTGGGAGACATGAGTGGGGGCCTGGTGGAGGCTACCCCTGCACTGCTGGGGGGTGGGGGTGGTGGGAGACATGAGTGGGGGCCTGGTGGATGGTGCCCCTGCACTGCTGGGGGGTGGGGGTGGTGGTAGACATGAGTGGGGGCCTGGTGGAGGCTGCCCCTGCACTGCTGGGGGGTGGGGGTGGTGGGAGACATGGGTGGGGGCCTGGTGGAGGCTGCCCCTGGTGGCGGGGGGGTGGGGGTTATAGGGGCCATGAGTGGGGGCCTGGTGGAGGGTGCCCCTGGATTCTGGGGGGTGAGGGTGATAGGGGCCATGAGTGGGGGCCTGGTGGAGGGTGCCCCTGGATGCTGGGGGGTGGGGGTGCAGGGGGACATGAGTGGGGGCCTGGTGGAGGCTGCCCCTGCACTGCTGGGGGGTGGGGGTGGTGGGAGACATGAGTGGGGGCCTGGTGGAGGGTGCCCCTGGTGGCTGGGGGGTGGGGGTGGTGGGAGACATGAGTGGGGGCTGCCCATGGTGGCTGGGGGGTAGGGGTGAGTGGGAGACATGAGTGGGGGCCTGGTGGAGGCTGCCCCTGGTGGCGGGGGGGTGGGGGTGATAGGGGCCATGAGTGGGGGCCTGGTGGAGGCTGCCCCTGGGGGGTGGGGGTGGTGGGAGACATGAGTGGGGGCCTGGTGGAGGCTACCCCTGCACTGCTGGGGGGTGGGGGTGGTGGGAGACATGAGTGGGGGCCTGGTGGAGGGTGCCCCTGCACTGCTGGGGGGTGGGGGTGGTGGGAGACATGAGTGGGGGCCTGGTGGAGGCTGCCCCTGGTGGCGGGGGGGTGGGGGTGATAGGGGACATGAGTGGGGGCCTGGTGGGGGCTGCCCCTGGTGGCTGGGGGGTCGGGTTGGTGGGAGACATGAGTGGGGGCCTGGTGGAGGCTGTCCCTGCACTGCTGGGGGGTGGGGGTGGTGGGAGACATGAGTAGGGGCCTGGTGGAGGGTGCCCCTGGTGGCTGGGGGGTGGGGGTGCAGGGGGACATGAGTGGGGGCCTGGTGGAGGGTGCCCCTGCACCGCTGGGGGTGGGGGTGCAGGGGGACATGAGTGGGGGCCTGGTGGAGGGTGCCCCTGCACTGCTGGGGGGTGGGGGTGATACGGGACATGAGTGGGGGCCTGGTGGGGCTGCCCATGGTGGGTGGGGGTGGTGGGAGACATGGGTGGGGGCCTGGTGGAGGCTGCCCCTGGTGGCGGGGGGTGGGGGTGATAGGGGCCATGAGTGGGGGCCTGGTGGAGGGTGCCCCTGCACTGCTTGGGGGTGGGGGTGGTGGGAGACATGAGTGGGGGCCTGGTGGAGGGTGCCCCTGCACTGCTGGGGGGTGGGGGTGGTGGGAGACATGAGTGGGGGCCTGGTGGAGGCTGCCCCTGGTGGCGGGGGGGTGGGGGTGATAGGGGACATGAGTGGGGGCCTGGTGGGGGCTGCCCCTGGTGGCTGGGGGGTGCGGGTGGTGGTAGACATGAGTGGGGGCCTGGTGGAGGCTGTCCCTGCACTGCTGGGGGGTGGGGGTGGTGGGAGACATGAGTGGGGGCCTGGTGGAGGGTGCCCCTGGTGGCTGGGGGGTGGGGCGGTGGTAGACATGAGTCGGGGCCTGGTGGAGGCTGCCCCTGCACTGCTGGGGGGTGGGGGTGGTGGGAGACATGAGTGGAGGCTTGGTGGAGGGTGCCCCTGCACTGCTGGGGGGTGGGGGTGGTGGGAGACATGAGTGGGGGCCTGGTAGAGGCTGTCCCTGGTGGCGGGGGGGTGGGGGTGATAGGGGCCATGAGTGGGGGCCTGGTGGAGGGTGCTCCTGCACTGCTGGGGGGGGTGCAGGGGACATGAGTGGGGGCCTGGTGGAGGCTGCCCCAGCACTGCTGGGGGGTGGGGGTGGTGTGAGACATGGGTGGGGGCCTGTTGGAGGGTGCCCCTGGTGGCTGGGTGGTGGGGGTGGTGGGAGACATGAGTGGGGCCTGGTGGAGGCTGCCCCTGGTGGCTGGGGGGTGGGGGTGGTGGGAGACATGAGTGGGGGCCTGGTGGAGGGTGCCCCTGGTGGCTGGGTGGTGGGGGTGGTGGGAGACATGAGTGTGGGCCTGGTGGAGGGTGCCCCTGCACTGCTGGGGGGTGGGGGTGGTGGGAGACATGAGTGGGGGCCTGGTGGAGGCTGGCACTGGTGGCGATAGGGGCCGTGAGTGGGGGCCTGGTGGAGGGTGCCCCTGGATGCTGGGGGGTGGGGGTGATAGGGGACATGAATGGGGGCCTGGTGGGGGCTGCCCATGGTGGCTGGGGGGTGGGGGTGGGTGGGAGACATGAGTGGGGGCCTGGTGGGGGCTGCCCCTGGTGGCTGGGGGGTGGGGGTGGTGGGAGACATGGGTGGGGGCCTGGTGGAGGCTGCCCCTGGTGGTGGGAGGGTGGGGGTGATAGGGGCCATGAGTGGGGGCCTGGTGGAGGGTGCCCCTGGATGCTGGGGGGTGGGGGTGATAGGGGCCATGAGTGGGGGCCTGGTGGAGGGTGCCCCTGGATGCTGGGGGGTGGGGGTGCAGGGGGACATGAGTGGGGGCCTGGTGGAGGCTTCCCCAGCACTGCTGGGGGGTGGGGGTGGTGTGAGACATGGGTGGGGGCCTGGTGGAGGGTGCCCCTGGTGGCTGGGTGGTGGGGGTGGTGGGAGACATGAGTGGGGCCTGGTGGAGGCTGCCCCTGGTGGCTGGGGGGTGGGGGTGGTGGGAGACATGGGTGGGGGCCTGGTGGAGGCTGCCCCTGGTGGTGGGGGGTGGGGGTGATAGGGGCCATGAGTGGGGGCCTGGTGGAGGGTGCCCCTGGATGCTGGGGGGTGGGGGTGATAGGGGCCATGAGTGGGGGCCTGGTGGAGGGTGCTCCTGCACTGCTGGGGGGTGGGGGTGCAGGGGACATGAGTGGGGGCCTGGTGGAGGCTGCCCCAGCACTGCTGGGGGGTGGGGGTGGTGTGAGACATGGGTGGGGGCCTGGTGGAGGGTGCCCCTGCACTGCTGGGGGGTGGGGGTGGTGGGAGACATGAGTGGGGGGCCTGGTGGAGGCTGGCCCTGGTGGCGATAGGGGCCATGAGTGGGGGCCTGGTGGAGGGTGCCCCTGGATGCTGGGGGGTGGGGGTGATAGGGGACATGAGTGGGGGCCTGGTGGGGGCTGCCCATGGTGGCTGGGGGGTGGGGGTGGGTGGGAGACATGAGTGGGGGCCTGGTGGGGGCTGCCCCTGGTGGCTGGGGGGTGGGGGTGGTGGGAGACATGGGTGGGGGCCTGGTGGAGGCTGCCCCTGGTGGTGGGGGGTGGGGGTGATAGGGGCCATGAGTGGGGGCCTGGTGGAGGGTGCCCCTGGATGCTGGGGGGTGGGGGTGATAGGGGCCATGAGTGGGGGCCTGGTGGAGGGTGCCCCTGGATGCTGGGGGGTGGGGGTGCAGGGGGACATGAGTGGGGGCCTGGTGGAGGCTCCCCCTGCACTGCTGGGGGGTGGGGGTGGTGGGAGACATGAGTGGGGGCCTGGTGGAGGGTGCCCCTGCACTGCTGGGGGGTGGGGGTGGTAGGAGACATGAGTGGGGGCCTGGTGGGGGCTGCCCATTGTGGCTGGGGGGTGGGGGTGCAGGGGACATGAGTGGGGGCCTGGTGGAGGCTGCCCCTGCACTGCTGGGGGGTGGGGGTGGTGGGAGACATGGGTGGGGGCCTGGTGGAGGGTGCCCCTGGTGGCTGGGTGGTGGGGGTGGTGGGAGACATGAGTGGGGGCCTGGTGGAGGCTGCCCCTGGTGGCTGGGGGGTGGGGGTGGTGGGAGACATGAGTGGGGGCCTGGTGGAGGGTGCCCCTGGTGGCTGGGGGATGGGGGTGTGGTAGACATGAGTGCGGGCCTGGTGGAGGCTGCCCCTGCACTGCTGGGGGGTGGGGGTGGTGGGAGACATGAGTGGGGGCCTGGTGGAGGCTGCCCCTGCACTGCTGGGGGGTGGGGGTGGTGGGAGACATGGGTGGGGGCCTGGTGGAGGGTGCCCCTGGTGGCTGGGTGGTGGGGGTGGTGGGAGACATGAGTGGGGGCCTGGTGGAGGCTGCCCCTGGTGGCTGGGGAGTGGGGGAGGTGGGAGACATGAGTGGGGGCCTGGTGGAGGCTGTCCCTGCACTGCTGGGGGGTGGGGGTGGTGGGAGACATGAGTGGGGGCCTGGTGGGGGCTGCCCATGGTGGCTGGGGGTGGGTGGGAGACATGAGTGGGGGCCTGGTGGAGGCTGCCCCTGGTGGCGGGGGGTGGGGGTGATAGGGGCCATGAGTGGGGGCCTGGTGGAGGGTGCCCCTGGATGCTGGGGGGTGGGGGTGCAGGGGGACATGAGTGGGGGCCTGGTGGAGGGTGCCCCTGGTGGCTCGGGGGTGGGGGTGGTGGGAGACATGAGTGGGGGCCTGGTGGAGGGTGCCCCTGCAGTGCTGGGGGGTGGGGTGGTGGGAGACATGAGTGGGGGCCTGGTGGAGGGTGCCCCTGCACTGCTGGGGGGTGGGGTGGTGGTATACATGAGTGGGGGCCTGGTGGAGGCTGCCCCTGCACTGCTGGGGGGTGGGGGTGGTGGGAGGCATGAGTGGGGGCCTGGTGGGGGCTGCCCATGGTGGCTGGGGGGTGCGGGTGGTGGGAGACATGGGTGGGGGCCTGGTGGAGGCTGCCCCTGGTGGCGGGGGGGTGGGGGTTATAGGGGCCATGAGTGGGGGCCTGGTGAGGGTGCCCCTGGATGCTGGGGGGTGGGGGTGCAGGGGGACATGAGTGGGGGCCTGGTGGAGGCTGCCCCCGCACTGCTGGGGGGTGGTGGGAGACATGAGTGGGGGCCTGGTGGAGGGTGCCCCTGGTGTGGTGGCTGGGGGGTGGGGGTGGTGGGAGACATGAGTGGGGGCTGCCCATGGTGGCTGGGGGTGGGGGTGGGTGGGAGACATGAGTGGGGGCCTGGTGGAGGCTGCCCCTGGGGGGTGGGGGTGGTGGGAGACATGAGTGGGGGCCTGGTGGAGGCTACCCCTGCACTGCTGGGGGGTGGGGGTGGTGGGAGACATGAGTGGGGGCCTGGTGGAGGGTGCCCCTGCACTGCTGGGGGGTGGGGGTGGTGGTAGACATGAGTGGGGGCCTGGTGGAGGCTGCCCCTGCACTGCTGGGGGGTGGGGGTGGTGGGAGACATGGGTGGGGGCCTGGTGGAGGCTGCCCCTGGTGGCGGGGGGGTGGGGGTTATAGGGGCCATGAGTGGGGGCCTGGTGGAGGGTGCCCCTGGATTCTGGGGGGTGGGGGTGATAGGGGCCATGAGTGGGGGCCTGGTGGAGGGTGCCCCTGGATGCTGGGGGGTGGGGGTGCAGGGGGACATGAGTGGGGGCCTGGTGGAGGCTGCCCCTGCACTGCTGGGGGGTGGGGGTGGTGGGAGACATGAGTGGGGGCCTGGTGGAGGGTGCCCCTGGTGGCTGGGGGGTGGGGGTGGTGGGAGACATGAGTGGGGGCTGCCCATGGTGGCTGGGGGGTAGGGGTGAGTGGGAGACATGAGTGGGGGCCTGGTGGAGGCTGCCCCTGGTGGCGGGGGGGTGGGGGTGATAGGGGCCATGAGTGGGGGCCTGGTGGAGGCTGCCCCTGGGGGGTGGGGGTGGTGGGAGACATGAGTGGGGGCCTGGTGGAGGCTACCCCTGCACTGCTGGGGGGTGGGGGTGGTGGGAGACATGAGTGGGGGTCTGGTGGAGGGTGCCCCTGCACTGCTGGGGGGTGGGGGTGGTGGGAGACATGAGTGGGGGCCTGGTGGAGGCTGCCCCTGGTGGCGGGGGGGTGGGGGTGATAGGGGACATGAGTGGGGGCCTGGTGGGGGCTGCCCCTGGTGGCTGGGGGGACGGGTTGGTGGGAGACATGAGTGGGGGCCTGGTGGAGGCTGTCCCTGCACTGCTGGGGGGTGGGGGTGGTGGGAGACATGAGTAGGGGCCTGGTGGAGGGTGCCCCTGGTGGCTGGGGGGTGGGGGTGCAGGGGGACATGAGTGGGGGCCTGGTGGAGGGTGCCCCTGCACCGCTGGGGGTGGGGGTGCAGGGGGACATGAGTGGGGGCCTGGTGGAGGGTGCCCCTGCACTGCTGGGGGGTGGGGGTGATACGGGACATGAGTGGGGGCCTGGTGGGGCTGCCCATGGTGGGTGGGGGTGGTGGGAGACATGGGTGGGGGCCTGGTGGAGGCTGCCCCTGGTGGCGGGGGGTGGGGGTGATAGGGGCCATGAGTGGGGGCCTGGTGGAGGGTGCCCCTGCACTGCTTGGGGGTGGGGGTGGTGGGAGACATGAGTGGGGGCCTGGTGGAGGGTGCCCCTGCACTGCTGGGGGGTGGGGGTGGTGGGAGACATGAGTGGGGGCCTGGTGGAGGCTGCCCCTGGTGGCGGTGGGGTGGGGGTGATAGGGGACATGAGTGGGGGCCTGGTGGGGGCTGCCCCTGGTGGCTGGGGGGTGCGGGTGGTGGTAGACATGAGTGGGGGCCTGGTGGAGGCTGTCCCTGCACTGCTGGGGGGTGGGGGTGGTGGGAGACATGAGTGGGGGCCTGGTGGAGGGTGCCCCTGGTGGCTGGGGGGTGGGGCGGTGGTAGACATGAGTCGGGGCCTGGTGGAGGCTGCCCCTGCACTGCTGGGGGGTGGGGGTGGTGGGAGACATGAGTGGAGGCTTGGTGGAGGGTGCCCCTGCACTGCTGGGGGGTGGGGGTGGTGGGAGACATGAGTGGGGGCCTGGTAGAGGCTGTCCCTGGTGGCGGGGGGGTGGGGGTGATAGGGGCCATGAGTGGGGGCCTGGTGGAGGGTGCTCCTGCACTGCTGGGGGGGGTGCAGGGGACATGAGTGGGGGCCTGGTGGAGGCTGCCCCAGCACTGCTGGGGGGTGGGGGTGGTGTGAGACATGGGTGGGGGCCTGTTGGAGGGTGCCCCTGGTGGCTGGGTGGTGGGGGTGGTGGGAGACATGAGTGGGGCCTGGTGGAGGCTGCCCCTGGTGGCTGGGGGGTGGGGGTGGTGGGAGACATGAGTGGGGGCCTGGTGGAGGGTGCCCCTGGTGGCTGGGTGGTGGGGGTGGTGGGAGACATGAGTGTGGGCCTGGTGGAGGGTGCCCCTGCACTGCTGGGGGGTGGGGGTGGTGGGAGACATGAGTGGGGGCCTGGTGGAGGCTGGCACTGGTGGCGATAGGGGCCGTGAGTGGGGGCCTGGTGGAGGGTGCCCCTGGATGCTGGGGGGTGGGGGTGATAGGGGACATGAATGGGGGCCTGGTGGGGGCTGCCCATGGTGGCTGGGGGGTGGGGGTGGGTGGGAGACATGAGTGGGGGCCTGGTGGTGGCTGCCCCTGGTGGCTGGGGGGTGGGGGTGGTGGGAGACATGGGTGGGGGCCTGGTGGAGGCTGCCCCTGGTGGTGGGAGGGTGGGGGTGATAGGGGCCATGAGTGGGGGCCTGGTGGAGGGTGCCCCTGGATGCTGGGGGGTGGGGGTGATAGGGGCCATGAGTGGGGGCCTGGTGGAGGGTGCCCCTGGATGCTGGGGGGTGGGGGTGCAGGGGGACATGAGTGGGGGCCTGGTGGAGGCTTCCCCAGCACTGCTGGGGGGTGGGGGTGGTGTGAGACATGGGTGGGGGCCTGGTGGAGGGTGCCCCTGGTGGCTGGGTGGTGGGGGTGGTGGGAGACATGAGTGGGGCCTGGTGGAGGCTGCCCCTGGTGGCTGGGGGGTGGGGGTGGTGGGAGACATGGGTGGGGGCCTGGTGGAGGCTGCCCCTGGTGGTGGGGGGGTGGGGGTGATAGGGGCCATGAGTGGGGGCCTGGTGGAGGGTGCCCCTGGATGCTGGGGGGTGGGGGTGATAGGGGCCATGAGTGGGGGCCTGGTGGAGGGTGCTCCTGCACTGCTGGGGGGTGGGGGTGCAGGGGACATGAGTGGGGGCCTGGTGGAGGCTGCCCCAGCACTGCTGGGGGGTGGGGGTGGTGTGAGACATGGGTGGGGGCCTGGTGGAGGGTGCCCCTGCACTGCTGGGGGGTGGGGGTGGTGGGAGACATGAGTGGGGGGCCTGGTGGAGGCTGGCCCTGGTGGCGATAGGGGCCATGAGTGGGGGCCTGGTGGAGGGTGCCCCTGGATGCTGGGGGGTGGGGGTGATAGGGGACATGAGTGGGGGCCTGGTGGGGGCTGCCCATGGTGGCTGGGGGGTGGGGGTGGGTGGGAGACATGAGTGGGGGCCTGGTGGGGGCTGCCCCTGGTGGCTGGGGGGTGGGGGTGGTGGGAGACATGGGTGGGGGCCTGGTGGAGGCTGCCCCTGGTGGTGGGGGGTGGGGGTGATAGGGGCCATGAGTGGGGGCCTGGTGGAGGGTGCCCCTGGATGCTGGGGGGTGGGGGTGATAGGGGCCATGAGTGGGGGCCTGGTGGAGGGTGCCCCTGGATGCTGGGGGGTGGGGGTGCAGGGGGACATGAGTGGGGGCCTGGTGGAGGCTCCCCCTGCACTGCTGGGGGGTGGGGGTGGTGGGAGACATGAGTGGGGGCCTGGTGGAGGGTGCCCCTGCACTGCTGGGGGGTGGGGGTGGTAGGAGACATGAGTGGGGGCCTGGTGGGGGCTGCCCATTGTGGCTGGGGGGTGGGGGTGCAGGGGACATGAGTGGGGGCCTGGTGGAGGCTGCCCCTGCACTGCTGGGGGGTGGGGGTGGTGGGAGACATGGGTGGGGGCCTGGTGGAGGGTGCCCCTGGTGGCTGGGTGGTGGGGGTGGTGGGAGACATGAGTGGGGGCCTGGTGGAGGCTGCCCCTGGTGGCTGGGGGGTGGGGGTGGTGGGAGACATGAGTGGGGGCCTGGTGGAGGGTGCCCCTGGTGGCTGGGGGATGGGGGTGTGGTAGACATGAGTGCGGGCCTGGTGGAGGCTGCCCCTGCACTGCTGGGGGGTGGGGGTGGTGGGAGACATGAGTGGGGGCCTGGTGGAGGCTGCCCCTGCACTGCTGGGGGGTGGGGGTGGTGGGAGACATGGGTGGGGGCCTGGTGGAGGGTGCCCCTGGTGGCTGGGTGGTGGGGGTGGTGGGAGACATGAGTGGGGGCCTGGTGGAGGCTGCCCCTGGTGGCTGGGGAGTGGGGGAGGTGGGAGACATGAGTGGGGGCCTGGTGGAGGCTGTCCCTGCACTGCTGGGGGGTGGGGGTGGTGGGAGACATGAGTGGGGGCCTGGTGGGGGCTGCCCATGGTGGCTGGGGGTGGGTGGGAGACATGAGTGGGGGCCTGGTGGAGGCTGCCCCTGGTGGCGGGGGGTGGGGGTGATAGGGGCCATGAGTGGGGGCCTGGTGGAGGGTGCCCCTGGATGCTGGGGGGTGGGGGTGCAGGGGGACATGAGTGGGGGCCTGGTGGAGGGTGCCCCTGGTGGCTCGGGGGTGGGGGTGGTGGGAGACATGAGTGGGGGCCTGGTGGAGGGTGCCCCTGCAGTGCTGGGGGGTGGGGTGGTGGGAGACATGAGTGGGGGCCTGGTGGGGGCTGCCCATGGTGGCTGGGGGGTGGGGGTGGTGGGAGACATGAGTGGGGGCCTGGTGGGGGCTGCCCATGGTGGCTGGGGGGTGGGGGTGGGTGGGAGACATGAGTGGGGGCCTGGTGGGGGCTGCCCATGGTGGCTGGGGGGTGGTGGGAGACATGGGTGGGGGCCTGGTGGAGGCTGCCCCTGGTGGCGGGGGGTGGGGGTAATAGGGGCCATCAGTGGGGGCCTGGTGGAGGGTGCCCCTGCACTGCTGGGGGCTGGGGGTGGTGGGAGACATGAGTGGGGGCCTGGTGGAGGGTGCCCCTGCACTGCTGGGTGGTGGGGGTGGGTGGGAGACATGAGTGGGGGCCTGGTGGGGGCTACCCATGGTGGCTGGGGGGTGGGGGTGGTGGGAGACATGGGTGGGGGCCTGGTGGAGGCTGCCCCTGGTGGCGGGGGGGGGGGTGGGGGTGATAGGGGCCATGAGTGGGGGCCTGGTGGAGGGTGTCCCTGCACTGCTGGGGGGTGGGGGTGGTGGGAGACATGAGTGGGGGCCTGGTGGAGGGTGCCCCTGCACTGCTGGGGGGTGGGGGTGGTGTGTGACATGAGTGGGGGCCTGGTGGAGGCTGCCCCTGGTGGCGGGGGGGTGGGGGTGAAAGGGGACATGAGTGGGGGCCTGGTGGGGGCTGCCCCTGGGGGGTGGGGGTGGTGGTAGACATGAGTGGGGGCCTGGTGGAGGCTGTCCCTGCACTGCTGGGGGGTGGGGGTGGTGGGAGACATGAGTGGGGGCCTGGTGGAGGGTGCCCCTGGTGGCTGGGGGGTGGGGGTGCAGGGGGACATGAGTGGGGGCCTGGTGGAGGGTGCCCCTGCACTGCTGGGGGGTGGGGGTGCAGGGGGACATGAGTGGGGGCCTGGTGGAGGGTGCCCCTGCACTGCTGGGGGGTGGGGGTGATAGGGGACATGAGTGGGGGCCTGGTGGGGGCTGCCCATGGTGGCTGGGGGGTGGGGGTGGTGGGAGACATGGGTGGGGGCCTGGTGGAGGCTGCCCCTGGTGGCGGGGGAGTAGGGGTGATAGGGGCCATGAGTGGGGGCCTGGTGGAGGGTGCCCCTGCACTGCTGGGGGTGGGGGTGATAGGGGACATGAGTGGGGGCCTGGTGGGGGCTGCCCATGGTGGCTGGGGGGTGGGGGTGGGTGGGAGACATGAGTGGGGGCCTGGTGGGGGCTGCCCATGGTGGCTGGGGGGTGGGGGTGGTGGGAGACATGAGTGGGGGCCTGGTGGAGGGTGCCCCTGGATGCTGGGGGGTGGGGGTGCTGGGTGACATGAGCAGGTGTGCAGGGTAGTCCCCTGTGGTGTGTGCTGCCTGCAGGGGCTGTGGAGGGTGTACAGGGAATACCTGGGAGCACACAGCCAAATCGCGTGTAGAATTTCCCGTGCACAACTGAAATCCACGTACCCTGACAAATAGCGTGTGGAACTTCCCGCGCACACCTGAAATCCACTTACCCGGCCAAATCGCGTGTGGGACTTCCCGCGCACCCCTGAAATCCACGTAGACGGCCAAATCGCGTGTGGAACTTCCCGCACACCCGTGAAATCCACGTACCCTGACAAATCACGTGTGGAACTTCCCGCGCACCCCTGAAATCCACGTACCCGGCCAAATCGCGTGTGGTACTTCCCGCGCACCCCTGAAATCCACGTACACGGCCAAATCGCATGTGGAACTTCCCGCGCACCACTGAAATCCACGTACCCTGACAAATCGCGTGTGGAACTTCCCGCACACCCCTGAAATCCACGTACCCAGCCAAATCGCGTGTGGAACTTCCCGCGCACCCCTGGAATCCACGTACACGGCCAAATCGTGTGTGGAACTTCCCGCGCACCCCTGTAATCCACGTACCCTGACAAATCGCGTGTGGAACTTCCCGCAAACCCATGGAATTCACATGCCCTGCCAATTCGCGTGTGAGACTTCCCGCGCACCCCGGTATACACGCACATGTATTTTGTGTCAGCTGGTGTCCGTGTTTGTGGGTACCCCTTTGCACGTCATTTGTCCTGGAGGGCCACAGTATGGGACATTCATCATGGCAGTATATAGGTGCTATTTTTTGCCGCACCTTTTGGCGCACATTTCTTACAGGCGCAGAGACGCTACCGTCTGCTTTCTTGTGGCGGTCGTGTTTGTGCCTGTGCGCTGGCTTGAGCGTGCGCTTTTTTGCCCTATTCTATTCCATGAATACGTGTTGTAGGCGAGCGTGTGGGCGTTCCGCGCACTTGTACCCTGTACTTCCCCCGTGACGCCCACATTTTGGCAAGTTGTTCCCCATTCCGAGTGTTACGCCCTGTGTTCCGCCTACTTTTGTTGCGTGCGCCGCGCTATGTGCGATTTTCGCTGTGGCCTGTGCGATTTTCGCTGTGACCTGGCGCACGCAGTTAGATGGCCTGTGCGCTAACGTGCGCCGCGCACTTTATTATCGCACATCCGATGGTTTTCTCGCGCACGGCCTTCCATGAATCGATGTGCGCTGCTTTTCGTGCGATTTGCGCACTTGCACTGCGATTTTTGCTATTCCACTGCGATTCGCACGTTTTTGGCCACTTGCGCCGCGCTAATTATTCCATGAATCGGCCTGTGTGTGTTGTCGGGATTGTTTTTTGCATTTATTTGAAGGAGTAGCATTTGCAAAGACAACTGGTTCCGTTCAAGTAAACTGGTTCCGTTCAAGTAAATGTTTTGAACAATTGGTGGCAATTGGAATAGAACATTGATTGCTACATTTGCATAGCAATTTACACCAGTTGTGTTGCAAAATTTGAATGGACCAGAGAGATCTGTGTCCGAGTCATTTGATGGAACTCCACTTGCATTTTTTGAAGAGATACTTCTCTTTGTTTGTACAGTTGGAAATGCATTTGCCATTTCACTTAATCCCTCTCTGGTTGTGCTAATTGATGGAGTAGCACCTGCTTTCAATTTTCTTAGTGGTACTGTTCGCAGATCTCTTATAAGTTGTGTTTGCACTAGTTTTCTTTTACCAAGTTTTCCTTTTTGAGGAACAGAGTACATTTTGAGATGGGGTGTGTAGAGTGCACGTAGTCTGTTGTACTCTACAATGCAAGGAATGTCAGCCTTGACTTTGTATCAAAATTGACTAGAAATAGTCCTTCAAGTGTACGTAGGCGTGACAGTGCTACGTAACCCATGCCTTCTTTAAAGACTGTGCTGCCAATGTCAATCAATGCCTGATCTAGGGTTAGACCTTGCGATTTATGAATGGCGACTGCATATGCAAGAGACAGAGAAAACTGTTCTCTGCGTACATACATGTCTTTGAAAATAAGGAATCGGGCTGTTGAGCGTCCTATCATTTTAACTTCTGAAATTTTGTCAAAGTGGATGTTGACAAAGAATGTTGTTGTCACATGGGTATGTCTGGAAGCCAACAACAGTACCAGTGCTACATTAACTATTCCTTGCTCCACATCAAGGTTACACTTTAGCATTACTCTACAGTTTAAACACAATGCTAAAATTTTCTCCAAGCCAGCTGTGCTGGAGATGGAGTTTTCTAAGCTATTTAGTCGTGCTCTGGCTTGTTGACACACAGGCACTGTCATACCATGCACGTCCAGTTTGTCTGTGGAGTTAATCTGCACTATTGGCTGCATTTCTTTTTTCAACATTGTTTCATTGAATTGTGCATAGCTTGCTAGGGTTGGCATTAAGGACATACATTTTTGTGTGCTAATTGTTCCATGACATCAGTAGCAGATGTGTTATGCCTGTCTAGCTCATGGATGAGTCTGCTATTTAAGATAGACTGTGCTTCCTTAGAAAGCACACCAATCCGAATGCTTTTCAAATTGTTAGGATAGGCGAGGTCTGCAGACTGACACATTTTTTGCGTTAGTTCTCTCAATTGGAAATGTTGTCCGAGATTTACATTTCCTATGTTGCCAAGTGTGTTACGGCACAGTTTGTGTCGTAAGGTTTTAAAAATAGGTTCATCTTTCACTGTTGTTAATTGAAGAAAATCTCTGAAAACAATAACGTGTTTTCCTTCAAAAAGTTCTTCATAGTTTGTTTTAAGGACCTCTTGCAATCTGAGGTGAATCAAAGCCAACACTAGGTTGGAGACCATGCTCACCTCATCTATTAGGAGCATATTCATTTGTTTCAGAATTCAGCGTAGCTCCATAGCAGCTTCTGCTGAAAGCTTGTAGTAGTCTCATTTGTTTTGGTGTTCTACTGGAAGGAGTGGCAATCGGTGTAAAGTAACACCATCTATGTTGTAGGGAGCTAAACCTGTGGGGGAGTTACAACAGCTGAAATCTAGTTTTTTGTCAATTTTTGGAGGAATTGGATGATGATTTTTATTAAGAATGTTTTGCCTGAACCAGCTTCACCACTTACATACAGGAGTACAGGTTTATAGTTTTGACAGGTACAAGGTTTAGTTTCGTGCTGCACACCATGTTCAATTTCTTTAGTTACTTCCAGGAAAATTCTACGCTGTTCATCATTCAGTTGTGATTTCAGTAGACCAACGTTTTCTTCAGATTCCTCATACTGACACATGGTGTTTTCTACTTCAGTCATGGCTAATTCTTCCTCATTTACTATGAGTGGCTCTCCAAGTGGTTCTTGGCTTCCTTCAAGAGAAGGTTGACTGCTCTCTGGAGTGTCTACATTTAGTTGTGCTTGAAGTTCTTCCTCTTGTTGGTGTTCATTGTCCAACATGTTTTTGCACTGCTTGAAATTTATATCTGTTATAGTGCTTTCACTTGCATTGAAAGCATCTTCATAGGAGGCATGGGTGTCCAATAAATCTTCTTTTCTCCATAGTTTAAAAAGTTGCAGGAGTTTTAAATGATTTCTTCATATGATTAATCAGGCTGCGTTTGGTAAATTTAACCAGGCTGCCCTCACAACCTTTGACTATGTATTTACCTTTGGATTGATATTCTTTTCTCGAAAAGAAGTGTTGCACTTCTCTGAGGGGAGGAATTGTTTTATTACAGATGAAGTGCAGCATGGCAATAAAGCGGTGATGGAAGTACCTTGACACATTTACAGGGCCAAGAGAGCAGAGTTCTCCTGGTGTTTTCATGTCTATCCCTACTTTGTTTTCGTTTGCTATGCATAGGAAATCATGCAAGTCTTCCCATGCATACTCTGCACAACTTAAAGTGACAAACCATTTGGGTGGGCCAAGGTTGCGTAGCATACTCTGTACATCTGCGTGACGTCGGAACCAGTATTCTTTCATACCATGCATGTTTGCCAAGAGATTTGTGATACTTGACTGCAAAACTTCATCTTTGTCTTGCACCTTCTGGAGTAGCTGCAAAGCAAACTTGTTTAAAAAATTGGAACCTGTTTTCAATGTGTGTGCAACTCCATAACAGATTTGCTAGTTCACTTTCAAACAGGAGGTGGAATATGTATTCAGTGTTTTGTCTGAATTTGGGGTCTTTAGAATACCTTTGTAAAGAGCGGTATTCTGATGCTGTTATTTGTGTACATCTTTCATCATACCTTCAACCTTTTCCAGTAGGAAAGAGAGAGGGAAAGGCTTGTGCGTCTACACTTTTTCCCCATATGCCGATTGGAGATCCTTTGGCTTGCCACATTTGATATGTGTCTAGTGCATCATCTATGCTGTATTTGGAGTGCAGTGGATGGATTGTTTTTTTAAAAAAAATGTTTTATTTAAAATGTTTTCACATTTTTTTACAAAAAAAGAAAGAAAGAAATCTTACATCCTTCATGAACATATCAATGCTTATATGTCCCAAGAGTCCCAATGAGGAGAGAGGGAACAGGGAAGGAAAAGTAAAAAAAAAAAAGGAGGAACTAACAAACATTCTATCGTTCATATCTATGCCTTTGTTAGATCGATGTTCTGCAAAAATTGGGTCACCGCGATGGTCTCATGGCGTCTCTCTCCCTCCATTAAACAGTTCCACCAAAACTCTTTGTTATATTCAGAGATGCCTTGGAATAGGTGTAACATGTGGATTGTTCTTTCTTTTTCCAATCCTAAACAGTCCAGGAGCAAGTGTCTGATTGTTTCCTTTGTGTTGATTTTGTTACAAAACCGAAAATCACTGGAAGACGAGGTCCCTCTGATAGCTCTGATTTCTTTTGTAGGGATGATGTTTAGTCGTGCTCTCTTAAAGGTTTGACGTGATTGTCGGTTGGGAAAAGCCCTCAAATAAGGTCTAGTGTCATTCAGTTTCCTACTGGTCAAAAGAAGATGTGAGACTGATTTGTACATTTGGGATGTATCCTGCGTTTTTATCCAATCTCCTGTTTCAAGTTTTAAAAATACCTTTTGTAGGGTAGTTTATCAGGTCGTTTTCTGTGTATCCTAATTCGTGCAGGATATCTCTTGCTTTTTGGGCCCACAGTTTCAGAAAACTTGTGTTCAAGTCCTGCAACTCATTGTGGATGATATCTACCAATTTCGGACGTGAGGGGATGATCAATTTTCTGAAGAGGCTCAAATGGTTTCTGTCATAAATTGAAATCAAAGATGAAATACAGAGTTCTCTTCTGATGCGGACCATTGGAGTTGATGGAGGCAAGTTCAACACGGTTCTCCAGAAATAGCTTTCTAACTTCTGACAAAGGTTTTCTGGGAGTGACAGGAAAGCCCCTGTTCCATATAAGATCGCTGGCACAGCTTAGGTTCTGTAGAACACGATGATAGGTTGTAATGAGAATTTGCAAAAAAAATTCGATTTGTTTTGCCTGAACTGTTAACCTTTTCGTTTTTTCCCAGACTTTTGATGGCATATTTTTGTATGACACACTGTTGCTTAAGGTGACCCCCAGGTATTTAAATTCCTCCACCGTTTGAAGTCTAACACCCTCCAGATGCCATGTAAAATTGACCTTTGCTTTTGTCGATTTTTGAAAAGTCAATGGGCCTCATTACACGGACGGCGGTAAGGGTTTGCGGTACCGGTATTTTACCGGTGCCGGTAAAACCTTACCGCCTTACTACGAGGTCCCTTTGCGGGTTGGGGAATTTAACGCCTGCTTTTTGCAGGCATTAAAAACCAACCCGCAAAGGGACCAGGGAGCTAATTACGGTACCACAATTTGCGGTGCCGTAATTGGCACCTTCCCCATTCCCATTATGCCCTATGGGGCAAAAATGGGAATGGAGAAGGGCAGTGGGGGAAGGGGGAATTACCGCCCCACCAACCTTGGAAAAGGGCGGTAATTCCCCTTTCCACCAATGCGGTGCCGGTATTTTACCGGCATGGGCCAAGGTGCTAATAGCAGCTTGGTCCACCGCCATCCGTGTAATGAGGCCCAAAATCTGTGTTTTGGAGGTGTTAATTTCCAAGTTGCTTATTCGTATATACTCGCTCAGAGAGTCCAACTGTCTTAGGAGACCTATTGGAGTTTGATCTGGGACGATTAGATCATCTGCGTATAACAATCGTGAGATGAAAGAACCACCCAGTTTTGGTGGAAATGATCTAACCTGGTGCTCTGAGTCCTTAAGATCCCATAAGAATGCACAGAACAAAGTTGGAGCTAAAGGGCAGCCCTCCTTCACTCCCCTTGCAGTAGATATCGGTTTGGATACCGTTCCAAATTGGTTTAATCTTACCGCTATTGATGTTTCCTTGTGAAGTGCTTGAATTTGTTCCAGAATTGGGGCTGGACATTTGTTTCTTTCTAACTTTTCCCAGAGAAGTTCCCTGTTGGCCTGGTCAAAGGCCTGGACCATCTCAATGAATGCCACATAAATTGGTGGCCCTCCAGCCTTTGTTTTCTCTTTTAGAGTGTTGATTAAGAGGATATTTACCAGCGTGCCCAGATTTTTTACAAAGCTTGCTTGGAAAGGATCAATGAAGTTGGCGTCTTTTGCCCAGGTTTGGAAAGCGTCAAGTAGCGTTGATCCATAAAGCTTGCCAATAACATCGAGCAAAGCTATCGGTCTATAATTCTTTGGGTTTTCTCTGGGGCCAGCCTTATAAATAGGAACTATGATAGCTTTTTTCCATGACTGAGACACTGATTTTGTTTGTGTGATTCTGTCAAATACAGCTTTGATGAAGACTGCCCATTGTTCTGGAGCTAGTTTCAAATGTGCATTCGTTAGGGCATCCGGCCCAGGAGCTCTTGAATTTTTTAGTCTCTGAATTTTCATTTCAATTGATGTTAAGTCGGTGGGTAGGGACCACTCTGACTCCGTGTTCCGGGATAGGTGTTGAGCCGCCAAATTGGGGTTTTTAAAAAGATCTATGAAATGGGACATCCATTTCTGTTCCCCAACACAGTTACTTAATATGTTTGCAGTGTTATTTGTTACTGAATTTATTTTTTTCCAAAATTCTCTTGAGTTTCGGCCATCTAGATGGTGAAAAAGTGCTTCGGCGTCTGCTTGATACATTGCCGCTTTGTGGGCTTTAAACCAATTTGTATAGGTCTTCTTTGCTAAAGCTGCGGCCTGTAGATCTTTCAAGTAATTGGGTTTTTTTGCCAGACGACAGATTTTCCTTAATTTTCTCCTTATTTCGACTAAATCCTTGTCATATGTGTGAATATGGCTAGCCAAGTTGGGGTTAAGATTCTTAACTGTTTGTTTGTATATGTTTAGGTGCTGAATAAAGACTGGGGGAGTGATTGTATTGGGTGAACCTGCCTTGTTGTATGTATCTATCAGGTCTGTAGGGTATTTTGTGGAGATTTGGGGCCTGACGGTATTTTATTACCGCCGAAAAATAACTTAGCAATAATCACTCCTCGTATTCAGATTGGGCCCTGTACAACAATAATACAGTGGACATGCATTATTTCAGCACCCAGACATGCATATTTGGTATGCGTGGTTGGTATGCGTGGTTGGTGGTATTTTGGTGAGCATAATTCCCTTGTTTTATTTGTGGCCCCAATGTCCAGAATCCCTTATCTTTGCTTAGATTTTTCGTGTAATCACTAGAGAGACCTCAGACCTACATTTTAGGAATACCACATTTTCAGTGTTAGTGTTAGTGTGCCACCATGGGCGATCTCACTGACTTATTTACGACAGAGAGCTATATGTGGTAATTTTGTGGTAATTTCCACTACCTTATATACGGTAGGGAACTATGTTCGGAGAGTCTCTCTTCCCATTGGCTCATGTACCTCCAACGAGCTATGCTACAAACAATCACTCTCAACTCTCCATACTGAATAGGTCATGCACACATCTGTCTTAAAATGACAATTGTATTGTTTAAAAATCTCCCCTCATCATCAGCACTGTATTGGTAAATAGAAGACACACCACCTGTCTGCTTTCAAGTATTTTTCTGTATTATAAAAGTTGCATTTAAACACGATCTCACTCTTTACAGAAATAAATAAAACAGCACATTAACAGCATTGTCTGTAATACTCTGAAAAAAAAACTTGGCGGAGAACAGAACACCATTTGCAACATTAACGTGTGATTAAGGCACCGGAATCCCCTTTCCTACTCTGACTGAACATTATCGTCTCGTACACACTCAGCTCCCACACTTATGTAATTACCTTATCTGTTCAGAGTTTTCTTTGGCTGTTCTCTTTCTGAATGTGGCTCCCTTGAAGATTAACCCCAGTAAAAAGGAACGCCTGCCTTCTCTAACCGGTGTCATTGCCTAGAATTCTCAGCTTTTGCAGATAGGAATGCTCCAACCAGGAAAAGGTCTTCCTCCCAGCTCTGCCAAATCTTAACTGCCTTTCTCCTTTCTCAAACTCCCCCCAGCAAAAACCTGATCACTCCCTCTAGCATGATACTTGCTATGACGCTGCTCCAATCAGAATTAATCACGCCATCTCCTCCTTCTCTACACAATGGCTCATTTTTATAGTAATACTTTGTAACCAACTGATTTCCTGTTCTTTCGAGCCCATTTGCTTCCTGAAGTTATATGGACAGGGCAGCAGAGAGAACAGAAAAAATAAATGGATGTGCGTTTAAAAGTTCACTTTCAGAATAGGCCTAATTCTGCAGTGGAGACACATTTTTATTAGTGGATTATGTTTTATTAGTCAGGTTAGTTATAAGTTATGTTAGTTGTTATTTTCAAATGTGTCTCTCGCACCATAGGCATTTCAGGTGAAAAATAGTGTGCATTTTTAAATGAGCACGTGTGCTTTTAACTGTAAAAATAGATTTGCATCTTATATGTTAAAATCGTTTTTGGCTGAATAGCCTGTCTTTTCTTGTTAATCTGGTAACACATATAGCAATGCACCGCACCCTTGTGGTGGTGCTGCAAAAAAAAATTGCTACCTATGCAGTAGTGCTGTACTCTGTGCTGTTTGCTACCTGTGCAGTAGTGCTGTACTCTGTGCTGTAACACGCCAAATATCCTTACATACCCTCCTTTTGTTTTTAGAACTTGGCTATAATCCAAGCCAATTCCTAAAAACAACTTGTTCTCTCTTTTTTTTTTACAATATAGCAATCCAACAAAATGAATATTCATGTGCATCAATGAAAAATTTGCAATCAACACAGTATTCATCTGAGTTCATTAGTTTACAAAATGTTCTACATTTGCCTTCTCAGTTGAAGTGGCATTACTTTAAGTTTAGATTTTCCAAGTCAATTAAAAACAAAGAAATAAAACAACCAACTAAAACAAATAATTAATATAACAAATTAAAATAAATAATTAAAATAATAAATACGTGGAACTCCATATGTCAGGACTCTTGTCCGCTTCTGATATGTCCCGACCAGCGATGTTATTTGGTTCATTCGAGTACACTTCCATCTTGGCAATCTTAGATCCATAGGAGTCATCCTTTTTAGCATTCTGGTTATCTTGTCTTCACCTCCACCTGGAGGCAGGCATCTTTTGGTCTTCATCCAGGGGACTCCAGGACTCCATCGTCTCCCGTGGCCTCTGATCCCGGAACCTCCGACCAAATAATGTTAATTGTCTAAATCAAAATAGAAAATAAACAAATTAAGTACATAGCATAATACTAACTTCATCCTTTTGCCAAAAATAAAACATGCTTGGTAAAAATATTTCATTTTTTTTTTTTTTTCCTGAAATTAAACACGTTAAAAGAAAACAAGCAGATATTCAATATTTAACACACTTTCTCTCTGCACACCAACCATGAGCTTCTATTATATGTGCATTTATTTATTTATTTATTTATTTATATATTTTTACATATATTACAGTGTTTATGTACCATCATAACAATCAACTTTTTTTAACTTCTTTGTTACTGCCTCCTGATTACACCCATTTATTTTCTCAAGGGACTCTATCCGTTTCTACATGCTCAAGCTGCCTGATCTCATGTCTGGGATGGCATGGTTTGATTTGATTTACATGGACAAACTGCTCTATTGCTGTTTCACCTTCATTTTTCAAAATGTTATACACTACAGGAGAGACCTTATCTATAAATCGAAATGGCCCTTTGCCAGGCTGCTAGAAACTTAGAATTTTTCTGTTTACTTTTTCCAAAATGAAACTTGTATACCTGATCCCCTACACAGTATTCCTTTACTGATGTCTTTTCATCATAATACGATTTTGCACTGTCAGCGGCTCTTTCCAGATTTCTCTGCACAAAAGCAAATGCATGTTGCAAATGCCTCCTCAGTTCATCAATATATTCATGAACTGTGGATGCACTCACAAGAGTTTGCTCATGTGTTCTGTATAGTAGGTGTTGTGGTAACACCATTTTCCTACCTGTTAAGACCTCATGGGGGCTAACACCTGTTGCTTTGGCAGGAGTCGACCTGATTGCCATCAAAACCAACGGTAAACGCAAATCCCAGCTGGAACCTGCTTCTGCCACAAATTTCTTTAAAATATCCACAACAGACCTATTGCTTCTTTCAACTGTACCTGAAGACGCCGCCCGATATGCGATATGTAGTTTCCTTTTCACACCTAGTATTTGCCATACCTTACTCATTAGAGTACTTGTGAAATGACTTCCTCTGTCTGACTCAATTCTTTGTGGCAATCCAAACCTTGAGAACACATGGTTCACCAGCAATGTGGCTGCTGTTTGCGCACTACAATCTGGTGCAGGAATGCATTCAATCCACTTCGGCATCAAACATACCACGCTCAAAATATAACGGTGTCCCCTGCTCGACCTTTTTAAAGGACCTACATAGTCTATTTGCAAATCTGACCATGGGAGAGTTAGGCCTCTTTTCATCAATGGTGCTCTATGCATTGGTGAAGCAGGTTTAAATTGGGCGCATACTAGACATCCTCTAGTATATAATTCCACATTTTGGGACATATGTGGCCAGTAAGCATAATCTTTTAGTATTTCTAATGTTTTTTGTGAACCTCTATGGCCTGCAGTTATGGCATCATGTGCATGGTGTAGCATTAGTCCTCTGAATGAAAGGGGTGCTACCCACTGTATTTGCCCTGTTATGGACTCTCTAATCATGAGTCCATCCTGTAATCTAATTCGTGTTTTGTTCTTTAATAGCACCCTCAACTCTTCTTTTCCCATACAGTCATTTTCTGTTAAAGGATTTTGTTCGGGATCTATCAAATGATTATAATAGATTCCCAAAATGTGATCATTCTTTTATGCCTCAATCAAATCTTGGTCTGGCGTGTCATGACGCCACTGCACCACCGGTTGATCTACCTCCTTTGGTGCTTTAGAACGTGTGACTGCATCAATTTGTATTTCACCCATTAAATAATCAATAGGTAGCAATTCTCCGATCACAGCCCCAATCTTAGCCAGGTGGTCTGCCTTATCATTTCCCTCCTTATCCTCTCCTGGTGCTTTTAAATGCCCACGAATTTTTCTCCAGTATATTGTTAAATTATTTTCTGACACCAATTTGTCTATGGCTTGTATCATTTTCCCATGTTTAAGTGGCTTTTTGTTGTATGTAACCATGCCTCTTGCTTTCCAACCAGGCAAATACTCCACAAAGCTATTCCGTGCATAGTCAGAATCAGTCACCAGGACAATTTCACTGAACTTTTTATCAACTGCAGTAGCAATTGCTTTATAAATGGCTGCCAATTCCGCCACCTGACTGCTCCTATCTCCAATCCTCATCCCTATACTGGGAACGCCTTCACATTTCAACCAGACATTTCCTATTCCTGCCACTAATTTCTTATTACTGTCATTTTCAATGTGAAAAGCACAACCATCCACATATACAGTTGGCAAATCCTTGCATGTTTTTTCATCAAAAGCTTTGTGTGGTGATTGTTCAAATTCCTGCAAACTAGTTTCCACTTCCATTTCATTTGGTATTTGTTCAGCTGCACAGTCATGTAAGTCAGCTAACCCTTGAGCAATTGGGCTCTTTTTATTTTGTCCATATCTCACTTCTACGGGAAAACCTTGTAATGCCAGCGTCCATGAAGTGATTCTAGATTGTGCTAGATTGCCTGATCTAATTCTTTTACTCTCTAAAAATTGCAAAGGTTGATGATTTGTTTCAATAATCACCTTTTCTCCCTGAACAATGGGGCGGAAATGTTGTAGCGCCCACACAGTGGTTAATAGGGCCTTTTCACATTCATTAAATTTCATTTCAACTTGGGAAAATGCCTTACTTGCATATGCAATGGTTTTGTGATTCAAATCGTGTTTTTGTGATAACACTGCTGACATACAATGTTCAGAAAAACCTATTTCTATAAAGAAATCCCTGTCCTTTATGGGGTATGCTAAACATGGTGCCTTTACAAGACATTCCTTTAATTTAGCCACTGCATCAGACTGCCCTTTCTCCCATTTCCAGGGAGTATTCAGTTTAAGCAGTTTAGTCAATGGTTGAGTGATTTCTGCATAATTTTCAATGAACTTTCTGTTATAGCCTGTCATCCCTAATAAACCTTTTACTCCTTTCACATTTTTAGGATCTTTTAATCTTTGTATGGCCTCTATTTTCTTCTTTTGTGGATTTAGCCCATGTTCAGTCACTTCATGCCCTAGAAAGTTCACTTTTTTCTTGCACCATTGTGCTTTTTGCAAAGATACTTTGGCGCCTGCTTTCTGCAATTGGCCAAGTACATGTCTTATTTCATCAAAATGGCTTTTCAAACTTTCATTTTTTATCAGGACATCGTCCACATAAACTATTGTTCCTCTTTCCGCTGCATCCGGCATGGCCTTTCTCAAAAATATGCCAAATTCACTCCCACTATTGATGTACCCGAACAGAGTTCTAAGTCAGGCATATTGAGTCCTGTCAAATGTAAAGGAAAATAAATTCTGTATCTCCTCTGCCAATGGCACGCACCAATATCCAGAGGTGAGATCTAATGTGGTAAATACATTTGAACCATGTATCTGAGCTAGGCCCTGATCAATGAATGGCAGTGGCCATCTAGATATTGGTACTCTTTTATTTAACTCTCTTAAGTCTGCACACAGCCGCCATTGACCATTTGGCTTTAATACACCTAAAATAGGTGTATTGGATGTGCTATGAATGGGCCTGATGATTCCCCGTGATTCCAAATTTTTAATAATCTCTGCCAATGATTCTAAACATGCCAGCGGTAGTCTATACTGGCGTACAAACACTGGGTTTCTGCTACACCCTTCTGGCAGTGTGGCCACATGTAAATCAGTTAAACCACAATCATAAGCATCTTTTGCAAATACATCCTTAAACTCCATAAATATCTCCCTCAGATTGTCCCTCTCTTCATTGCTTTCACATGCATCCGCTAAGGAGATCTGCTCTTCTACCATTTTGGAAAATTCTGGAAAATCTTCTGGTAAGGGAATCTCGGCGCTTTCCTCTAACTGTGTGGCTGTGTCTTTTTGTAAAGCTGCCACTTTTAAATATTTTGGCATATCAGCTTTCACTTCAATGGACTGATTTCCTGTTTCATTTTCATTTAAATTAAATATTATGCAATCCTCTTGATGGCAGCACACCGTCTCATTTGAATCATAAGGATACACAGAATGAATTTTAAATATTGCTTTGGGCTGAGAGTCCAGGTGTTCTGGCAACTCGCCCTTGGCATCTACATATTTTTCAGGAATATTCCCAATCACCATGTTATTTAAATCTGCCGTATAATGTGATTTTTGTATGGCCATTCCTAATGGAGAGTTTTCCTCTAAATGAATATCCTGACAACCTTTATTATTTACCATGATTTTTACAGATCCTTCACCAATGTCTACCAATGGAATGTATTCATAATACAGGCCTTGCTGTTTTATGGACTCATTCAGGCATACAAATGCATCAGAGCCTTTCATCTGCTGTCCATTTTTGCATTTCAGTGTTATTGCAAACTGTTTTGTAAATGCAGGAATAATAGTATTTTTCCTCATTTGTAATTCGATTGCATAAGGAACCAGTTGTGCACAATGATAAGCCCTTCTTTTGTCTTCAAATTCAGGTGCCGGACCACCTATGCGTGACCATATTTTTTGATTAAGGAAATCTAACACCATACACATTCTGTGCATGATGTCATTTGCCATGTAAAATTCATTTTGTGCTCCACTCACTATCCAGACATTATGGTAAATTGTTTTCTGCCCAATGCTAATTTTAAGCATGCATCTGCCTGCAATTCGGTTTTCAAAGTCTGGACTGTCCAACCCAGAAACATATTGGTTTTTAATACTAAATTTCGGGATTTCTTCCCTCTCCATAATTTTTTGCAACAATTTCTCATTAATGAAACTCCTTTCATGTTCAAGCGCTAAAGTGGCTTTTATTGTTTTAAGATAATCATTTATACCAACATGAACCCATGGTTGCTCGTCTTCCATGTGTATTTCTGCCAGAGTGGTAATGTGTTTTTCTGAATCTGTTTTAGGAGCAATATTCTGTTTGCATGTTTTCTCTTTTAAATAGAAACGTAATGTGTGCTCATCTATGGCAGTCTGCCAATCTTTCCTTGGGTCCAAGTATATTTGTACAGGTAGTTTTTCATTGTCGCTCTGTATTTTGTCTTGACACATTAATATGACAGTGACACTAGGTATGCAGCTATTCTGGAGATATACCTCCACAGCATCATTTGTCTTGGCAACGGTGTGACATTTATTTATATTGCTGTTTTGTGATTTTAGTTTCTTAGGCCTCAATGGTTTTTTGGTTAAGGACCACAGCACTCCATTCACCCCATCTATGAGAGGAGACAATCTTTTCAGGCAATCTGTCCCCATCAGAAATGGAATTTCACAAATAGATGTGATCAATACCTCTTGTTTCATTCTGTGCTTTCCTATTTTTATGTCAACCTCAGTTACACCTATGATGGGCACCTCCTCCCCATTAAAGTTATGCACCGGGCCTTGATTTTCCTTCACTGTGATCTGACTCTGTAGAGGCCTCCCTTCATTGATACTCTTTACCAGCTCCTTGGACATAATTGTGGCCTGTGCGCCGGTGTCAATCATAGCAAAGGTGTGGCATTTTTCTTCTACAGTGATGGGTGCATAATATCTGTCCTCAACTTCCTCTAATACACATAAGAAATGTGAATTCTTACTGATTTCAGGGCTCACCTTTCTCAGGTCTTTTTCACTTTTGGCTAAGCACATTGGTAAATGGAAAGACATTTTTCCCTCCTTTTTACCCATTTCTGCGTGAGATTTTTTATTCATTTCTCCATGATCAGAGGTTTTTTGGAGTGTGGCCACTGTTCGCCCATCCATCTGGGTAACATCAGAGACCACATTACAATCCTCCAACTGAACATGTGTAACAACATCATTCAGCAATTTGTCATTTTTTAATTCTGTGCATTTGTGATCATTTAGTGTAATACCAGCCCTTTCAGCCTCTTCAAAAATATGTGGCTCAAAGAATTCTTCAGGTGATTGACTTGTACCCTCCTTGTGAGTATTTCCTTTTTCTGTCTGTGTTTGGTCATTGTTTCGCTTGCCCAGGGAAGGAGCTATAGCATCCCCACTTACTCCCTGTTCACTGGTATTCCCCATGCATGAGTCATGTTTCTTAAATCTGTTCCTTTGTTCTTATGCAGTCGTTATGCAAAATTATATTAGAGCAATCTGTCATCTTGGTACTGCAGTTATCATGAGTACTTAGTCACTTTTCGGAAGCCCCCCGGTCATTGCTATGGCCATCAGCCCCCTCTTTGGAAGGTTGTTTTTGCGCTGTATAGAGCTTTCCTATTTGCTCAGCTAACATTTTCACTTGGGCCTCAAGGCACTGGAACCTTTCCATCTCTCTAGGATCCTCTTGCTGTGGCCTAGGTCGATATTGGTTGTTTTCCCCCTGATTGGATCTATTCTGATACCTCTCAGGTGATTGATGTCGGTTGGGATGGTTTCTGAACTCTTGATTCATTTGTGGAGGGGAGCGGGTTGCACCCATCCTTTGATTATAGTCCCCTGGTGGGGAATCATTGTACTGGCATGGACTGTAGTTCACGTTTTGCCTCATGTCCTGTCTCTCAGATGGTGGGTACTGGCTCCTATGTTGATTTCCATTATCAGTAAATCGATCCACATATCGGGGCCTATCCTGATTACCATATATCATGGTGCTGGGATCAAATCTGCTCTGTGTCCCCAATGACTGGTAGGGACCATCATTTCTTTGATCTTGATTTTGTCTCTGGTTATTGTTCATACCTGCCCTATCAGACCGGTATCCTACCCGGGGTCTGTCCCCTAAATACCTAGGGCTGATGTAGCTCTCTCTATTACTAGGATCATGTGATTGGAACATTGGTACAGGAAATGGCGATCTTTATTGATTACCCCTTTGTTCAGGTGTCACATTATTTTTACCTTGGCTTTGAGCAGACTCAAGGGACATTTTGGCTGACCTGATTTCCATTACTGTGGCTGAGGGTTCTTTAGATTTAGGTCTAGTATCTTTCATTTTATCACTTTCTCTACCCTGACAATAGAGTACCTCATATAGTTTTGTGCTTTGATGTACAATCCATTCAAGGGACTTGTCACGGTCAAATTCACGGACCAATTGGGATATGATGTCTTTCTGTAGCCCATAGAAGTATGCGGTTTTAAACTCATTGGAATTTGAGTCAAAAGATACATGAAAGCGAGAAAATGCTCTTTTTAAGTCTTGTAAAAATTGGCGAGGGGATATAATTAGGTCCAGCAGTAATTGTGTACACGACTTTCTTTGCCTCCTGCAATGACTGAAAAGGAGAAAAATGACGCCTAATTTCTTTTTCAAACTCCAGCCATGTCATATTCTGCTGTTCATTTAATCCCCTTATGATGCTGGCCGTCGGGGCATCTAAAGTTAAATGAAAATATTGTCTGTACTGTTCCTTAGGTATCTGGAGTGCTTTAAAAATGTCATGCACCGCTTCTAAGTGATCCTCAATGCAGCATTCACCTCCCTTTTTAAATGGTTTGATCAGGGCTTTAATGGATTTCATTATTTTTATGGGGCTACTTGTTGCAATACATGGAATTGCACTATTTTGTGATTCAATCCTGTTTTCAGGTGTATGATATTGGTGGCTGCCCCCAATGGGAGTATCAAATCCCCCAAGGGCGCTGCAACCAAGTTCAGTCACCGGCCCAGTCACTGGAGCACTAGCTCTTTGGGCAGAGCTAGAATTCACCTCCACTCCATTGAATGTGGTACCTTACCGCCTCTCCTGGGACCTGGGAATGCACATTTGCTGTTCTAAGTCCTTACACTTTTTATGGAGTCTGGTTGCTTCATTTTGCAAATAATTATTTTTATCACTCATTTTATTAATCACCTCCTGCATTTCGCACATTTGCATTTGGCATTCATTGAACTCTTTATTTCTCTTGTCTCTTTCTTGGATCATTTTAATCATTTCTTGTTCTGCACTCTGGAGATCACCTTCTTTTTCACAATGTTCTTTTTGTAAAATCTGCATTTCTGAAACAACCTCATCTTTATCCTGCCTAATGTGATCCACTAAGGCTTTTAAGTGTGCCAATTCTTGCTCACTATCTTCAAATTGTTTCTTGCTTTTGGATAACTGAGTATCAAAGTCTCTGCATTTTAATTGCATGTCTTTTTGGCATACATCCAATTCTGCTCTCAACATTTCCTGATTTTTACTTGCCCCCTCTAATTCAGTCTTTAACCTGTTAATTAGCGGAGTATCATTCTCTTGCATTCGCAGGGACTTCTTTAAAATAAACCATATTTTGCCGCATAGCCGTATTAAACAGTCTTTCTCTGCACTTTTATCGGCTGCATTCAATAATCTTGTAAGGCAGACCTGAATTATGCTGCCTTCTGCAAAAATATTGTCTAGTTTTTCTTTCTGCACCTCACCCTGAATGCGGTTACTCCATTCTAACGTGCTATTCGAAGACCAATTCCCATGTGCAAATAACTTTGCCTCTAAATATTGCACTAGATCTGAGAATGTGGTTTCCCTTTGTGACATTCTGAAATTCGTTTTTATTGTCACACTGCTATTATAAAATGGGTTCCCTTTAATGTGCAAATGGCAGTGTGAGACACGCTTGCCACGCCCAGTAGGTACTCTATGATCACTTTCCCGGCCTGCAACGCACCATAAATATGTAGGGTATTTTGTGGAGATTTGGGGCCTGACGGTATTTTATTACCGCCGAAAAATAACTTAGCAATAATCACTCCTCGTATTCAGATTGGGCCCTGTACAACAATAATACAGTGGACATGCATTATTTCAGCACCCAGACATGCATATTTGGCATGCGTGGTTGGTGGTATTTTGGTGAGCATAATTCCCTTGTTTTATTTGTGGCCCCAATGTCCAGAATCCCTTATCTTTGCTTAGATTTTTCGTGTAATCACTAGAGAGACCTCAGACCTACATTTTAGGAATACCACATTTTCAGTGTTAGTGTGCCACCATGGGCGATCTCACTGACTTATTTACGACAGAGAGCTATATGTGGTAGTTTTGTGGTAATTTCCACTACCTTATATACAGTAGGGAACTATGTTCAGAGAGTCTCTCTTCCCATTGGCTCATGTACCTCCAACGAGCTATGCTACAAACAATCACTCTCAACTCTCCATACTGAATAGGTCATGCACACATCTGTCTTAAAATGACAATTGTATTGTTTAAAAATCTCCCCTCATCATCAGCACTGTATTGGTAAATAGAAGACACACCACCTGTCTGCTTTCAAGTATTTTTCTGTATTATAAAAGTTGCATTTAAACACGATCTCACTCTTTACAGAAATAAATAAAACAGCACATTAACAGCATTGTCTGTAATACTCTGAAAAAAAAACTTGGCGGAGAACAGAACACCATTTGCAACATTAACGTGTGATTAAGGCACCGGAATCCCCTTTCCTACTCTGACTGAACATTATCGTCTCGTACACACTCAGCTCCCACACTTATGTAATTACCTTATCTGTTCAGAGTTTTCTTTGGCTGTTCTCTTTCTGAATGTGGCTCCCTTGAAGATTAACCCCAGTAAAAAGGAACGCCTGCCTTCTCAAACCGGGGTCATTGCCTGGAATTCTCAGCTTTTGCAGATAGGAATGCTCCAACCAGGAAAAGGTCTTCCTCCCAGCTCTGCCAAATCTTGACTGCCTTTCTCCTTTCTCAAACTCCCCCCAGCAAAAACCTGATCACTCCCTCTAGCATGATACTTGCTATGACGCTGCTCCAATCAGAATTAATCACGCCATCTCCTCCTTCTCTACACAATGGCTCATTTTTATAGTAATACTTTGTAACCAACTGATTTCCTGTTCTTTCGAGCCCATTTGCTTCCTGTAGTTATATGGACAGGGCAGCAGAGAGAACAGAAAAAAAAAATGGATGTGCGTTTAAAAGTTCACTTTCAGAATAGGCCTAATTCTGCAGTGGAGACACATTTTTATTAGTGGATTATGTTTCATTAGTCAGGTTAGTTATAAGTTATGTTAGTTGTTATTTTCAAATGTGTCTCTCGCACCATAGGCATTTCAGGTGAAAAATAGTGTGCATTTTTAAATGAGCATGTGTGCTTTTAACTGTAAAAATAGAGTTGCATCTTATATGTTAAAATCGTTTTTGACTGAATAGCCTGTCTTTTCTTGTTAATCTGGTAACACATATAGCAATGCACCGCACCCTTGTCGTGGTGCTGCAAAAAAAAATTGCTACCTATGCAGTAGTGCTGTACTCTGTGCTGTTTGCTACCTGTGTAGTAGTGCTGTACTCTGTGCTGTAACACGCCAAATATCCTTACAGGTCTCCCACATCCGTTGCTTTAACTTTTAATCTGATTCTTCCCCCTGACACTTCAATTTCTGCCTGCATTTGAGTTTGGGTCTCTTTATTAGATGTCCACAAGAATTCTAGAAGATTATGGTCACTGTTTTTGGTTGATACAACTCGAAAATTGATGATGAGGGGGAAGAAATCACTGTTGGCAAACATATGATCCAGGGTTGCGCTAGACTCGCCTTTTTCCCATGTTGGTATTATGAGAGCTTTGTCTCCTCTCAAGAGGTGGAGGTTCACATATCGTACACCTTCATTGTTTTGATCCACTTTCTGCCTCTCTTTCTTGCTGCGGTATTAAAACTGCCTGATGTTTCTGTCTCTGTTACGTCGGGGAATGATGCATTTAAGTCCCCACATATTATCAAATGCGCTTGATCATATTCTTCATGAATTTTTTGGAAGATTAAGTTCACTTTGTCAAGAAATTGTTCATCGCTTTGGGCCAGCGGGTTCCAATAGGAGTTGATAATTATAATTTCCACTGTAGAGGGTCTAGCCTGGTTGGAAAGGCTTCCGTTCCACTTTAGTTCCAAAACCTGAAAAAATAAGGATGATTTGATTACCTTAGTCACGTGTAATTCATTACTTGACCTTACCAGTGTCAGAAGACCCGAAGAAGGACGACCGAGAAGTCCCTTTACTGCCGGTGCCAAATAGGCCGCAAATCCATCCATATATGGTTGGTCTCTGAACCATGTTTCCTGTAGTCATAATATGTCATAGTCGACCAGGTGGACATCAGACCTTCTCAATATATGGTCAAAACCTCTTGTGTTCCACGAGCCAAATTTCAGAAGACCGTTTTTTGAGTTAACGGCAATCCCTGGGTCTTCTTTGGTTATCTGTTTCTGGAATGGCTACTTTTGGTTATCTAAGTCCAGTGCTCACGAGATCCAGGTCCACTGTTTCCCTTCTTTTAGGACACCTTGTTCTTTGTCTCCCTGCTGGATGGCGTCTCCTTCTTTGTTCAGCTCGTCGCAGGCAAAGGTCGTTGTAATTTTCTTCAACGGACCTTCGGGCGTTTTGTCTCTACTGTCGAGGTCAAGTTGTTGGTTGATGTCCTCCTTTTTTTAAACCTTCTTAGGGTTTTTTAGATCGTCCGAGAACCATACTTTTTCATTTTCCGTGATAATAGTGGAATCATTGCTTTCTTTTCTCCCCTTTGGCGGAAGTTTCCTTTTCACCATTTCACTGTCATTGGGTAATATTTCGCCGGAATGTATAGTTGATTTACTTTTGGAAGTCACTAATGGGACTATGGCTTGCCCGGACTCCTGGGTTCTTGGATTAGGGGTGCATTTGGATAAATCATATCCCAGGATAAGGAGACTCTCTGTCTCTTGAATAATCAGCATACGCACTACCAACGAAGGAACGTGCAGGAACACGTTGTTCAATTTTCCTTTTGTTCCGAATTCCACAAATTTTATGTCCTCTGTTGTAATCACTCTTAGATGAGGGATACACTGGACTAGGGCCATTACGTTCCTTCTGTTTAGGATTACTTTGCTTGATTTTTCTATAGTCTTCAAATGAAAATTTCTTTCACTCTTTATTTTCTCCTTGTATGTAAGCCTATTTGCTTGTTTTACTTTATCTCTTGAATTAGCCCGTACCTGATGTTTAGAGTCTCTCTTTTTATCAATTTTATTTCTTTTCCATGATTCTTCCTCGTGGACAGAGCTAAACCTTTCCTTTCTTTGAAGCTGGGTCCTGTTCCTCTTGTTCTCCCCATGTTCTTTGCAGTACTCGCCGTTTTCTATTATAGCGATTTCCTGATTCTTGGAAGCTGCAAATGCCCAGTTCTTTTTGTGGATTATGTCTGGCACAATTCCATGATGGAGAAGAACCGTCTTTTTTCTTCTGTCAGCAATAGATAGGAAAGGTGGAGAGGAGGGGCTCTGACTCTCCTCGTTTGATTCATAAAACTGTTCTTTTCGTGGCTTCTTCCCAGCTTCTTGGAGGTGGCAAGTGGGCTCCTGGTCTGTGATCGAATAAGTCGACAAATCCATCAAGTCTATAGAATCGTTCACTACTGATTCAACATCCAAAGATTCTGGTAATTGTTTTTTAGTAGAATCTACGTGTCTAATGTTGGGCCCTGAGATTTGGTTTTTGGAGTTCTTCGTTTGAGCTAAAGCTGCTAGAGCCCTTTCAACTTCACTTTCTTTCTGATATGTTTCTGCTGCAATATCAGAGGTTGATCTTTTGCCAAAAGTTACGGTTCTTCCTGAAGGACCCTTTGCGTTCGCTTGTGACTTGAAGACCGATTGCGTAGATTTATCTGTGTGTTTTAGATCCTGTAATGGACACGGAAGCACTTTCTCGAGATCGTCACCTTTAGATATCCCTTTTTAATTTCAGTACTATACAACCATTTGAGTATTTTCTTTGTGATTTTGAGGGTCCTGCTCGCCTTCTTTAACCTCAGATTTCCTGTTTTCCCTTAACTTTCTGTGTATGGACTTTACTTGTAGTTGGTACTTCGTCCTTATATTTATTTGACTTGTTTCATTTATCTTTATTCTTAACAGTCTCTGCCGATAACTCTGTTCCGCCTGTCTCCTTAGTCCCAGTCGTTTGAGTTGCTCTGGATAGACTAATCGGGTTTTCTGTTTCCACACATTGATTCTTTGTTAATGGTCTGGTTGTGTCTATATTTTGAAAGGTTTCTTTCCTTACATGATCTTTGTGTCTTTCACAAGCCTTAATTTAGCCTTGCAAATAGATCATTTTCGTGTGGATCATAGTGATAAGTGACAAATGGTCCTTAAGGGTGTCATTAATCCCTTTGTATAGTTTGGCGAAGGACGATAATGCAATTGTAAAGGTTGACATCAAGGCCATCAAATCAGGTGTCTTTTTGGAAGACTCCTTCTCCAATTGTTCTGACAATCTCAATGATGAACGCCTTTTTGGCCAGGAATGTAGTGAGTTATTGGCCTTGACAGGGTTACTTGCCGGTCTAGGCAAAGATTTACTGGGGTCATTGACCTCGGGCCAATTGTCACTAATTGTCGGCGAGTTAGTATGATCTGATCCAATGAGAAGATCCTCCATATTTGGATTCGCTTGTAATTTTTGGGGCTGTGTTCGCCCAATATTGGCTAAGGGCTCTAAAGAGGATGGATCAATTATTGGAAATGTTCCTAAAGCTTTATTAGCACTTTGATTGTTTGGTGATGTAATATACCAGCTCCTGTTTCCATACAGCGGAGGATCGCTCAAAGGGTGATTACGTGAAGATTGTTTTTCTGTATTTGTATCCATTGTTAGTGTTTCGACCAACACCTCTGAGATTTTGTTCTCATTATTTTTTGCTAAATCTCCTGGTGGCTTCCTAATACTTATTTCTTTATTGGGTTCCGATAGATTTGGGATCTCCAGGTTTTGATGTTTAGGCAGATCAATGTTTAGAGTGTTCCTCAGTTTGGTCTGCTGTAGGTTTATATCTGGCCAGGCAAAAGTTAACGGAATCTCTTGATTCCAAACTGGGGTTAAGTCTGCTCCTTGTAAAATTTCCACATCCGATAATTCTCCTAAGGCAATGCGGTTTTCGTCTTTGTTTTTTTTAAAGAAGAACTTACGGAGAGCTGAGTCTTCTGAAAGTCTACTTGATTTAAAAGTGATTTTCTTAAAGATTCTCAATGGTTTATCTTTGTTCTCTGATAGATTTTGAATTTTTTCCCTTTTCTTCAAAAGTACCAGGAGGGTACCCCGCATTTTTCCTTTTTTTCCTGGCTTAATTAGTTTCTTTGTCAAGTTTTTTTCTTTGTTATTGCTCATCTGTTTTTTTCCCGAATTTATTATGTCTTGATTAAGTTGAGAAGTTTCCATATCCATTGAGTTTAAGCAATTTCCTGTCTCTGTAATAGCATCTAGGAGTTCTGTGTGGTCGAATGTGTTGTTTAAGGAATTCAAAGAGTCCTTCAGAGGCTCCGAGTTGCTAGTTAGATCAATATACTGTGTAACCTCTTCGCCATCAGTAAGGATCATGTTCTCGATGGTTTTTGGTGAGGGAGGTGGATGAATATCAATTATCACATGTAGTTTTTTTGTATTTGATAAAACCTCCCCCTCCAATGGTGGTAATTGGCCCCTCCCTGAGAATTCCACCTCAAAAGTGGACGGCGGGGGATCTCTAAGTTGCACATTCTCAACCGCATTTACCATTATCTGGGTTTCCCGATCACTAACCACAGGCATCAGAATATTTGAAGCAGATTTCTCACAGGGGGACTTCATCCGCTGAATAGGCAAGTTTGAATCATCAAGTGTGGGGTGTTGTGGTGAATCTTGCGATATAGCTCTTAAACAGACTTCCCCCCTCTCGGGGTCTCTGTACGGACCCGTTCGTTTTTCCACCGGGTCCTAAGTTGTCTATGAGTAGACTAGTCTCCCCCCAATGCTCACAGATCAAAGTGACTGGCTTGGCTCCCAGAGGCGGGCCATGTTTTGATCCTGCAAGGCCTCACCAATCGATGGTAGCGGAGTACATATTGTTACTAAGCTTGGGGGGTCAGAGTGGTCAATTTCAGATTGAGCCGATACGCTTTGCAAAAGAATGTTAGTTGTGGAGTTATTAAATGATTTGGAGGAAACCGACTTACCTCCTAATTTGAAGAGGGATGCCGGTTACAGTGGGCTTCGATGCTCCAGCCCATTGTTGGAGTCTCCTCGTTGTCATTTACTCCTTAGTATCCTGCCTTCCTCTTCCGTAGTCTTCCGCATCATCACGGTTGACAGTTATCGTTCCAATTAACAAATAGGGATATGAAGGGAAGTTCTGGGAAGAAATGCCATTCCAGCCGTAAACAGCAGTCAACAGCGCGCCCTTTACTCCTCGCGGGCTTCGCGCCGCAAGGGTCGCGCTGTGCTGCTTTTGAAGACGGCTTCCGGGAGGTGTGTCGCTAGTGTCACGTGACAAATGCCGAACGAGTAATCAGCCCGCTCGCGTCAACTGCTGTCAGCTCCAGCTGACAGTCTTACGCGAATGGAGCAGGACTGTTTTCCTGATGATGGAACGTCTTTCAGAGTTTTTTCAAATGCAGTATGCTTCCAAGAAATAACGAATGTCTCTGTAGCAGCAAGGGTAGACTTTTCAGCAGCGGCACCAAACAGCAATGTGCTTTACTCCCAGCCGAACAGCAGTCAACAGCGCACCCTTTACTCCTTGCGGGCTTCATGGATCGTATACTGGTCTAAAATATTGGTTGCTGTAGTAGGATCTAAAAATTCAAATTGGCCAACTGATGAGGAATCCTGAATTATTTCAGTGGTTTCTCTCAGGTTTTCTTCAATGGTTATTTCTTTGTAGTATTCATTGTTCTCTTTACAGTATTTTAGGGCTTCTCTAACTTTGTTTAAGTCTACTAGTTGCTGCCAAATATTTTTGTCTTTTGTAGGTACACCATTCACTAAGATAATCAAAGACTGATCTATTGGCCATTGCACTCCCATAGTTTCTACAATTTCTTTAAGATCTAATGGTAAATAAACTACTTTGCCACGAATGCCTTTCAGTAATTCAGAAGGAGGCAACTTGGCTGTTTTCAGTTGAAGGCGTATTATCGCTTGAAATGGGTGTATTGTTTGGATAACAATGCTCTCATACAAATTAAGCTGTTGCAGTGGTTTTGGAGGTGGGAATATTTCCAAGTTATTAGTGATAGCCCGTGAAGGCTTTTGATTATTAAGCTTTGCAGTGCAGTAGGTGCAAAGTATTGAGGGATTAGTAATTTCGTATTTGTTTTCTGCTACAAGGTAGAGAGCTAATTGGTACCATTGGGATTCCTCATTGTCTTGTATTTTGTATGCTATATCTAGAGTTTTGGTGCTCTTTGTATAAAAAGTTCTGCAACAACAGAGACATACTTGGTTTGCTACTTAAGCAGATGTGCTTTTAAACTTTGCTATTTCTTTTTTGTACGTGTGTAATAGAAGGTTGGCATCTGCAAGGTTGTCGCTACTGTTACTGGATTCACTTCCAAAATATTTGCTTTGGATGTGGTCTATTTCTTCCAGGAGTTCTTTGGCTAGGCCATGTAGGAGAAGGTGATTTAAATGCTCCAGTGCTAAAGCAGGTCTTTTTGCATAGTACAGTCTCTGAAGGAGATTTCGTATAGTAGAATGGTGTGTTGCTAACATTTTGATGTGGTGAAAGGTGCTTCTACAAGCACGCCCGGAAATGCAGGCTAATGAATGTCCTCGCAGTCCTGTGTATTTGCGCACTGGACAGGAGTCCATTGTTTGTAATATTTTCATTTTTAATTTGTCTTTGGCTTTCACATACTGATTGAGGAATTGCCGTAAAGATTTGAAGGATTGTTTTCGTACGTTACACATTGAGGTACACAGCCATTTGTAGACGGGGCGGATTGGTTCGGTGCAATGGAGAGCTGATTGTAAGTTTGTTGGGGATATTCTTTCAATCAGCGTTTCTTCTGCCATTAAGGTGCCATCTACCTTTTCATGCCCTTAGCCACTGCTATGTATGGCAATTGGGTTTGTTTGCTCTTGTTTATATTCCTCTTCATTGAAATATGGCTCTGTGCTGGTTGTGTGAATCCACTCACCTGCAGTCATTTGAAAAGATATCTATGATGATATTGCGTATATTGTGAAGTACTTTTCGTAGTTTACTAATTCATTTTGTTAGTGGTTACATTCTGTTTAAAATTAATATAAACAATTTCCTTTTGAGGAGCATAGCACTGTCTGTGAGCTTCCAGGATCAGTTTTCTGCGGTAAGTTTTAAGGGCTGAGCGTGATTTCTCCTCTGTTTTTATAAGGTTCTGAAGGACTCTGGTGGAAATAATTTTGTAAAATAAATTATTTGGAATGCTTTCCTGTGGCTACGTTAACATTGGTAGGTGCAGTGTTAGCGCGACTGGTAGTTGCATTCTTCTTAATACATTTCTTTTTAGTTTTACATTTTGGAAGAGGGGGTCACACTTTCTTTCCTGCTACCTGGTTCAGTATTGCTCAGTGACTGTATTAGCTGTTTTGTTTGAACTTTTCGTACAAACTCTGCTAGAGGCAGATGGCTATTTTGCATGCTTTGAGTTTTATCTGCTCTATTTCTGCATTGATTTCTACGGAGCTGCTTTTTGGTAGTCATTCTCTTGTGTCTGTTGGAGAAAAAAGATAAGTGTGGGTTTGGAAGTTGTGCAATGTATTTGTGTGCACTGTGCATGAGTGTCTGAACATGAGGGTAGGCATACATAGAGGGGTGTGTGCTTGTGGAAAGGGCTGTTACTTTTGGTTGTGGAGGTTGTACTGGTATGTGTATATGTTGCTGTGTGAAAGGTTTGCTTCAGTGTGTATGACAGTGTACTGTGCCTGAATAAGTAACAATGTTTTTAAAAAACTAGTGGGTGTTACCATATTGGTGTTCAGATTACAATACAAAGAGTTGACCTGCTAAGGTGCAATGAGTAAGAGTGAAGCAAGTGCTGTTGGGTTGGATAGGATTTTCTAGGTACAATACAACAACACTGCACTGTCTGAGTAACATGCACTACTACAGTACTGCACTTACTTTGCTGGATGTGAAGAGCAGGTTTCTCCAGCATTGGATCTTTCATAGATTCAGATGCTTGAATATTCCCTGTCGTCAGACTGGGAATCCTCAGTGATAAAATAATTATTATATTTTTTTTAAAATACACACATTGCTACAAAGAAATGCATGTACACAGTCCATTATGGCCTATGGGCCATTCTATTATGTAGTCCCTCCACCTCACTTTGGTCCTTTATGAGACCAACCAATGAGGTGGCAGGGCTTAAGCTCCGCCCCATGCAGCCATCTTCAGATTTTTCACCACAGTCTAATTGACACAGGGAGTCCTCAAGCTCTGAGCTTTTTTCAAATTTTCTTCAATTTTCACAGTAGTCTATATTTTAATATACTCTACCACATTCCGCTGGTTAGGGGTTATCTCCACTGGTTTTTGGGGTTATCTCCACTGGTTTTTGGGGTTTCAAAAACATAGTTTTGATGCAAAATTCGTCGAGTGAACTTTCTCTTCAGATGGTTGACCTTCAGACTGCCAAGAAGCCTTCCCTATTAAGGGATTGCACAAAGTGCAGGAGAAAGGTGGTTTACATGAAAGATCTCCATGATCACTGTATATACTGTCTTTACCCTCATGACATCCAGAAATGTCACATTTGCAAATGCTTTTCAACTAAGACCCTACACAACAGACATAGAAGACCTATCCTGCATTTGGAAGCCAAGGGGCTCTCTTCTGACGAGGAATATGCAAAGACAGCGCCTGTTCAATCCAGCAAATCTGAGAAGCAAACATTTAAAACAAGGGCTTCCTCAGTGGAAAGGAGCTCCTCTCCCACTCCCAAGAGCAAGAAGAAGCTGGAAATTATACCTTTCCTACCCCCCCTGGATTCTACAAGCCATAAGATGAAGCATTCTATGGCAAAAACTACCTCCAAAAGGTAAGGAGGAGTTTGCAAAAAACCAAGGAGGTGGAGGGCAGTTGTCCATGGAGAGGCTGTCTATGAGCAGCAGTAAAGGTAGAGGCCCGTCGTCCACCAAGCTGTCGACCACACCCTCATCGACGACCACCACGCGACAAACCGCATCGTCCACGACTAAGTCCTCGTCAGCGAGTTTATCATCCACAAAGCAATCGTTGATGAAGGAAGCTCATCATTCGTCCACGAAGCACTTGTCCATGAGACATTAGTCCACGAAGCACTCGTCGAGGGATGAGTTACCGTCCACGAAATCTTCAACCAAGGCTCTGTCGACAGCACTGCAAGCTTCTTTACCCACAGAAGAATTAGGGCCCAAAACGCCCCTCGCTGATGCCACGGTTATGCCATCCAATGAAGAGAGTCTTCCTGAGTCTATAGAAGCGCCGCCTCAGTTTGTGGATGCTCTGGAACCACAGGAACACAAATATCTCCCTTAGGAGAAATGCCAGAGCTACCTGATGTCATCCTGCAGGAGGAGTTTTCAGACACTGAGATTGTTGAGGAACAGCATTGTCTTACACCTATGGAACACAGCCCTCCTTGGCAACCTACTATAGAGGTGCCTGCTGATCCTTATGATCATGTGCTCATATTATCAATGCAAAGGATCATTGAGGAGTTCAACAGACGTCAAAATGAAAAAAGCAAGTCAGCTGTACCGAAGGAGCCTAACCTCCCGCAGAGGGATTTTTCACCTCGACAAAGCACGCCAAGACATTTGCCTTCCAGGAGTAGGCCACAGAAAAGGGTGCGTTCACCTGAGCCACCACGCAGGTCTAGGAGCAGAACACTCAGTGTCCCTTCTCCAGCATCGTCACACAGGACAAGGTCTCCAACTAGAGATCCAACGATTGTACCATCCTCTGTTTCGGTCTCAGACTGGCAAGAAGATCCTTTCAGAGAATTTTCTGAACCAGAAGAAGGCGAGATCACGCAAGGGATGATTACATTGTCAAAAAGCCCAGAAAGAAAGATTCTCCGGGTGGCTCTTCACCGCCAGATGATCTAGTCTCTTTTCATACTATCATCGGCAAAGCCGCAGAATTGTTTCAGTTACAGGTCACATCGGAGGAGAAGAAATCGGTGCTCTATGAGCACAGGGACAAATGTAGGAGAACTGTTACTACCATTCCTCTCCTCAACACCATTTGGGAGTCCGGATCCAAGATATCGGCTACACCCTTATCCACTCCGGCTCTAGTTTCCAGGCCAGAGAAAAAATACAAGGCCCAGAGTCTGCACCTCTTTGTCTACAAAGTCATACAAAACCGGACTTGGTCATCACAGTAGCAGCTAGGAAAAAGTTGACCAGTCCAGCATCACCTCTATCAGCCCCACCGGGAAAGGACGGTCGCAAACTAGAGGCTATGGACAGGAAAGTGTCCGCATCAGCATCGCTTACCATCAGAGCGGGCAACATGCTTGCCATGACGGCGAGATTTGACCGCAAGCTTTGGCTCCGCATGTCCAAGCTGGCCAAACAGCTACCTGTAGAACTCCAGGAGGAAGCCAGGTCAATTATCGCCGATGGGGAAGCAGCTTCGGATCACATGATTGATGCTGCAATCAATGTGGCAGAGTCAGGTTTCCGGCAGATGGCCCAAGGCACGGTGCTGAGAAGACAGGCCTGGATGAAGGCTACCAATTTCAAGCCTGAGGTCCAAGCGCAGATATTGGACATGTTCTTCGATGGTCAAGAACTCTTCGGGAAAAAGATCGATGACCACCTCAAAGGAATCAAAACAGACACGGCACGTGCCATCAGCTCCTTGAAAGACAAAGACAAGGATCGCCGGTGGTTTCGTCCTTTTCGAGGTTCATCCTCGAAGTACAGAGGTTTTAACCACCCTTCCTACGACCAGAAGTCGCAAGGTAGTTCATACCAGGACACCAAGTACCAATCTTCCAACAAGTACGCCCAGAGAGGGAGGCGGGGCTCCGCTCAAGGGAAGTCGCAGAGCAAACAAAACTGACAGTCCAGCTCCTCCCGCTAAAAGTCACACCCCAGTGGGGGGGGGGGAGGGTGAGCCAGTTCTTTCAATGCTGGCAATCGATAACATCAGACAGATGGGTGTTACAGATGGTCTGCGAGGGACACACTTTAGAATTTCTAAAACAGCCACCTTCCTTGCCCCCAACTCTGTCCAAGTTGCATATGTTAAAGCAAGTGATGTCTGAAACCCAGGAACTGCTGCACAAAGCCGCAATAGAGCCAGTACCTTACTCTCTAAGGGGAAGGGTTTTTACTCCTGTTTCTTCCTCATCAAAAAGAAGAATGGTCAATGGTGACCCATCTTTGACCTGAGAACGCTAAACAAATATATCAAGCACATCAAATTCAAGATAATAACTTTGCAAGGAGTGCTCCCTTGGCTAAACATGCACAATTTCTTGGCCACTCTAGACTTGGAGGACACATACTCCCACGTACCAATCCACCTAGCACACAGAAAATTCATCAGGTTCACTGTGGGTGATCTTCATTTTCAATTTCAAGTGCTCCCGTTCGGTCTCAGATCAGCACCGAGAGTGTTTACAAAATGCCTAGCACCAGTGGCTGCAAAACTCAGGAGGACAGGAACAGAAGTCTTTCCATATATGGACAACTGGTTGATAAGAGCAAGTTCCGCCTCGGGCGCACGCTTGGCAGTTTCAAAGACAACAAATCTAAGAGGGTTAGGTTTCGCCATAAACAACGCGAAGTCCTGCCCAGTTCCCAGCAAGACAGTTTCTTTCCTGGGAGCCGAGCTCGACACCAACATTCCCAGAGTGAGACCATCGGCAGAAAGAGCATCAGCAATTCTCTGTTTGACCTCATGGTTCTTAGGGAGAGAAACAACATCGGTGCACTCTTACAAATCCCTGCTGGGCATGATGTCCTCATGTATATTCCTCATACCAAATTGCAGGCTTCGCATGAGGCCTGTTCAGGAGGCACTGGACCACCAATGGAAACAAGCTCTCGGTTCGTGGGAGGACATCGTCAGGATTCCAACGACGCTGCACGCGGTTCTTCGATGGTGGAACACTCCGCAGAACCTCTTACAAGGAATGCCATTTCAGGCACCAACGTTGACCCTTTTCTTGAGGACGAACGCGTCTCTTTCGGGCTGGGGTGCTCATCTTGCGGACCTACAAACCAAGGGCTCCTGGACACCCCAGGAGTCCAATCTCCACATCAACGTGTTGGAATTCAGGGCCATATGGTGGGCACTGAAAGCTTTCCTTCCGGTAGCAGCAGGGCAGGTACTCACTGTACAGACAGACAACATGACCTCCATGCACTACACAAACAAGCAAGCCAGGAGGCACGAGGTCAGAGATCTTATCTCAAGAAGCTCAACTACTATGAGCATGGGCCTTGCATCACAGAGTCCAAATCAAGGTGGAACACCTTCTCGGGAGTGTACAATGTCCTAGCAGACAAACTGAGCAAGGACTACACGTCTTCTCATGAGTGGGAGCTGGATGAGAAGGAAGCCCAATGGATCTTCGCCTTATGGGGCCATCCACATCTCGATCTTTTTGCCAACAGGGCCAACAAGAAATGCAGAATGTTTGCCTCCAAGTACCCAGAGAGTCAGTCAGTAGGAGACGCTTTCTCTGTGGATTGGACAGGGAAATTCCTATATGCCTTTCCCACTTTTCCCCTCATTTCCAGGATATTACGCGGACTGAAAGAGCAGAAGTGTTTTATGATCCTAATTGCACCGTACTGGGCGAGGCAGGTCTGGTACTCAACCCTACAGAACCTGTCCCGATGGCCCCCGATTCGCCTCAAAGTGCATCAGTATCTATTGACACAACAAAACCGCAAGGTCCTCCATCACGATCCAGCAAGCCTGTCTCTCAAGGCCTGGTTCCTGAGCAGCGTAAGCTGATGAATCTCATTCTGCCTGCAGAATGCTGGGATATAATCAGGGCCTCAAGGGCTGCTTCTACACACATCACCTACACTAGGAAATGGACTCGCTTTTCCAAGAGGTGTGAGACATATATGCTATTGATCCTCTCACCGCTTCGGTGGAGCAAGTACTTCCTTATTTATTACACTTAGCCAAAGCAGGTCTTTCACTGTCTTCGATCAAGGTCCACATATCAGCCATGACAGCCCCGGAGATGCAGTCCTTACTCTCCCTTCCGGCCGTCAAGGTCTTCCTTAAAGGACTTTTGCGTACATACCCGCCTACACCCACGCCGGTTCCAACCTGGAGTTTGAACACTGTCCTAACAGCCTTCATGGAGCCTCCTTACGAGCCCATCCACAGGTGCAACATAAAATTCTTGTCATGGAAAATGGCTTTCTTGATTACTTCGGCCAGGGGGATCAGTGAGTTACAAGCCTTATCTTCTGAACCCCCTTTCACGTTGTTCCATAAGGACCGTGTCATTTTAAGACCACACCCTAAATTCCTTCCAAAGGTAGTATCGGAAATGACGCTCACAGAACGCATTGTCCTGCCAACTTTCTTCCAGAATCACTCTTCGGAAGCAGAACGAACATTGCATTCTCTGGACATAGCAAGAGTATTAAAGTTTTATTTGCAAAGAACTAGGGAATTCCATTCTTCAAATAGAACTGTTCATCGCCTTCTCTGGCCACAAAAGGGCCAGCATATTTCCAAACAAGGTCTGGCGCGCTGGTTTTCTTCTTGCATCACCCACAGCCATCAAGCGAAAGGTGACCCCCTTCCCAAACCACCCTCAGCGCACTCCACCAGAGGGAGAGAGGCGTCAACAGCTTTCCACGCAGGGGTGGCTTTGAAGGACATATGCAGAGCTTTCACGTGGAGGAGCACTCTGCACACGTTCGCTAAACACTACTGCCTGGCTGAAGATGCCAACAAAGAAACTGCAGTTGGACAGGCAGTGCTCCGCCACCTCTTTGCATAAGGTAGGACCAGCCTCCTTTTCCCACCTTTCCTTGAGTATTTAACTGTCGTGTTGCTGCATGGTAAAAGTTTGATCACAGATATGTTTTCTGTATTATGCACATATCTATATGATGGCGGCATGTTTTTTTTTTTTAACTGCTTGGTATTCTATTCAAGCATCTGAATCTATGAAAGATCCAATGCTGGAGAAATGCAGTTACAGGTAAGTAACTATCTTTCATAGATTCACATGCGCCCACCCGCCTCCCCTGAGAGGCTGCTCCTACGCTCAGCACCCATCATACTGTAATTACTACGGTTCAAAATCTGAAGATGGCTGCCTGGGGCGAAGCTTAAGCCCTGCCACCTCATTGGTTGGGGTCATAAAGGACCAAAGTGAGGTGCAGGCACTACACAATAGAATGGCTCATAGGCCATAATGGACTATGTACATGCATTTCTATGTAGCAATGTGTGTATATTTAAAAAAAAATGTATATAATTATTTTATTACCGAGGATCCCCAGTCTGACGACGGGGAATATTCAAGCATGTGAATCTATGAAAGATACCAATGCTGGAGAAATACAGTTACAGGTAAGTAATTAAGACTTCTTCTGGGTTATATCTTCCAGTAGAGACGTCACTGGCTTTTATGAGGCTGTTCTTGACTGCAATTGTGAAAGAAGGAAGTTAGTGGGTATGTGTGTTAATGGCACTAGGAGAACACATTATTTTAAATTGTAGGAGGATTTGTTGGCAGGAAGAGTTAGTGTGCGAGTCCAATTGTACAGCACTGCATAGGAGTGGGCACTTGGGAGCATCAGCATCGTTGCTATGGGGGGGGGTGTAGTGATAACTGTGCTCTATTCGGGCTGCACTTTCGCAAGTGTGTGAGATGCTGTTGCACTACTTACTTTGGAAATGGATTAGTGCAAGTCCTAGTAGGGTGAGAAAAAGGGCCAGAAAGATGTACAGATTAGGGAAGGAGAATGTTACCGTTGGTGGAATTTTATTAACTTTCCCACACATAGATGCTTGCTACATGAGTGCAGAAATCCTTTCCCGTTTTCGCAATTTATTCAAATTTACAGATAGGACTGTTGCCAAGGTACACATGTATTTCTTTGCTTTCCTTCCAATGGTGCATTTAGGTAATTTTGCAATGTATGTGCTTGCCATGCTTACAACCCAGGTGTTAAGGGGTTAACAGCGCCGTAAAAGGTGGCGGCGCCATTAAACCCTTAACGCCTGATTACGAGGTCCCTTTGTGGGTGGCACTTTAACGCCTGCTTTTAGGAGGCGTTAAAAAACCAACCCGCAAAGGGACCTTGGTGCTAAGTACGGTGCCGCAATTTGCGGCACCGTACTTCGCGCCTTCCCCATTCCCATTGAGACCTATGGGGCAAAAATGGGAATGGGGAAGGGCCATGGGGGCATGGGGAATTACCGCCCCGCCAACCTCGGACTGGGGCGGTAATTCCCCATTCCGTCATGGCGGAGTCGGTAAGTTACCGGCATGGACCATGGTGCTTTTAGCACCATGGTCCAACGCCAGGGTCGTAATGAGGGCCGCAGTTTCCCTTTTCTGTGTGCATACGGGGCATTTAACATAGGATCTGCCACTTGAATTTGCTGTGCAAATATTCCCAATGTGGTTTTCTTTTTTGTTTTACAACAACAACACAGAGAGTGCTGATAACATTTAAATATGTGGTTTGCACCTGGTCTGCAAGTGGGCATTAAAAGAAAACTTTGAAAGCACACAGCATTGTAAGTAATGCCACTTGCTGTCAGGAGAAGAGGGGCAACGAGAGTACAATTATTCAGTAGGTTGATGTACTGGAAACTTACCAAATGCGTCAAACAAAATGATCGCCAATCAGCATATGGGAAAAAAGTATAGAAGCACGTGCTTTTCCTCTACTCTTTCCTACTGGCAAAGGAGGAAGGTATGATGATAGACCTATTCAAATATCAGCTTCAGAATACCGCTCATTACGGATTTATTCTGAAGATAGCAGACTTAGACAAAATGTGGAATACATATTCCACCTACTCTTTGAAAGTGAACTAGCAACTTTATGTTTTGGAGTTGCACACAAATTAAAATCAGGATCACACTTTCAAAATATGACCGCTACACAATTATTAGAAAAAGTGCAACAAAAGGATGCATTTTACAATCAAATATCACAAATCTATTAGCAAATATGCGTGGTACTAAAGAGTACTGGTTTCGACGTCATGGAGATGTACGTTGTATGATCAGAAACCTTGGCCCACCCACTTGGTTTGTTACATTAAGTTGTGCAGAATATGCATGGGAAGATTTACGTGATTTCATACGCATATCAAATAAAAACAAAACAAACATAGATATACTAACACCTGGAGAACTTTGTTCTTTGGATCCTGTTAATGTTTCAAGATATTTTCACCATTGCTTCATTGCTATGCTACATTTTATTTGTAATAAAACTGTTCCTCCCCTTGGAGAAGTGCAACACTTCTTTTGGAGAAAAGAATACCAAGCCAGAGGAGCACCACATAGCCACATGCTTTTATGGATTAAAGATGCTCCTAAATTTGGTCAAGACAGTGATGCCACTGTTTTACAGTTTATTGAAAAATATGTCACTTGTGAAATTCCATCAGAAGCCACAAATAGTGATCTTCATGCACACATTTTACAATTTCAAAGACACAAATGTGGAAAATATTGTCGTCGCAAATACAAAAACAATGGGAAATACTGCACCAAATGCCGATTTGGTTTCCCTAGACGAGTTACAAATACAGGTCAAGTGAACAACCTCATGTCTTCAGTTAGACATAGTGTTAAAGGTAAGTCACCTAAAAATACATATTGCATAAAAAGAAAAGAAGAAGAAAAATATATCAATGATTATAATGCAATCATTGCCCACTTATGGAATGCAAACATAGATGTGCAGTACATTGCAGACAATTCTACTGCAGTTGCACGATATGTCACAGCATACTTAACTAAAGCAGAAAAGACAGAGCTCCAAGACCTCTGGAATGACCTGTCATCAGATAAAACGGTGTCTCAGAAATTATACAGCTTGGGCATAAAAATGCTCACCCATAGAGAATGTGGATCATATGAAGCAGCTGATCGTTTAACTGGTACTGCATTGTATGGTAAATCTGAAAATATAGTATGGCTAAGTCTTGGTCCAGCTAAATCTAGAAAAAGAGTTCTAAAATCATATGAAGATATAGAAACAATAGCCAAACATGATCCCAACAGCCAAGACATTTTAAAAAACAATTTATTGGACACATACTACCCAAACCTATGTAATACTTTGGAAAACATGTGTCTATACCACATAGCCCAAAACTACACATACAAAAATAATATGAAACCTGATGAAAAAAAGGTGAATCTAGAGTGACAAACTGTGAAGGCAGCTTAGTTAAACTCACTAAACCAAATTTAATTAATCATATCAAATTGTCATTAAAGACTCCTCAACATAAAGAAGTATATTACATGTCCCTGCTACAACTCTTCAAACCATGGAGAAAAGAAGAACAATTACTAGATAACTATGACTCATATGAGGATGCTTTCAAAGCAAATGAAAGCACTATAACTGATGTAAACTTTACACAGTAGTACAAAACAATGTTGCACAATGAACAGCAACACGAAGAAGAACTCCAAGGCAAACTAGATAAGGACACTCCTGACAGTAGTCAACCTTCTGTAACAGGAAGCCAAGAACCACTGGGAGAACCACTAATATTAAATGAGGCAGAATTAGCTATGATAGAAGTAGAAAACACCATGTGTCAGTATGAAGATAAAGAAGACTTAACTATACTACAATCAAAACTAAACAATGAGCAAAGTAGCATTTTTCAAGAAGTAACAAAACAAATTGCACATGGTGTAAAACATGAAAATAAAGAATGTTCCTGCCATAATTATAAACCTATACTACTGTACGTGAGTGGTGAAGCTGGTTCTGGCAAAACATTCCTAAGCAAAATCATTAGTAAGTTCCTTCAACAATTGACAAACAACAAACTGTCACCTGTTGTCACTGCCCCCACAGGTTTAGCTGCCTACAACATAGGTGGTGTTACATTACACCGATTACTACTATTACCAGTAGAACACCAGAACAAATTAGACTATTACAAACTTTCTACAGAAGCTGCAATGGAATTACGCAGAGTATTGAAACAAATGAAAATGCTACTAATAGATGGAGTGAGCATGGTCTCCAACCTGATGTTAGCTTTGATTCACCTCAGATTACAAGAAGTACTCAAAACAGACTATGAAGAGCTCTTTGCATGAAAACACATTATTGTTTTTGGAGATCTGCTTCAATTAACACCAGTAAAAGGTGAGCCTATTTTAAAACATTAGGACACAAACTCTGCCGTAAAACTGTTGGCAGTAATGGAAATGTCAACCTTTGGCAACATTTCCAATACAGAGAATTAACAGAAAACATGCGGCAATCTGCAGATCTCACTTATGCCAACATTTTTAAAAGTATCAGCGTTGGTATACTTTCTAAAGAAGCAGAAGCAATATTGAAAACGCGGCACATTAATACACTTTATGGCGATAATGCATGTGCTACAGATGTTATGGAACAATTAGCCCACAAAAATGTCAATTGTATGGCCTTAATGCCAACTCTTGCAAGCTGTTTCAAATTCAATGAAATCATGCTAAGTAAAGAAATGCAACCAATCATGGAAATTCGCTCCACAGACAAACTAGATGTACATGGTATGACACTACCCATGTGTGACCAAGCCACAAGAAGACTAAATAGTTTAGAAAAATCAATCTCAAACACAGCAGGCTTAGAAAAGATATTAAAATTATCCTTAAATGGCAGAGTAATGCTTAAACGTAACCTTGACGTGGACCAAGGACTAGTTAATGGAGCGCTGGGTACAGTTATTGGCTTTAAAACATACCCACGCGACAACAAAATTCAGTTTGTCAATATACTCTTTGACAAACTTTCAGAAGTAAAAAGGATAGGACGCTCAACAGCTAGATTCCTTCTCTTCAAAGATATGTATGTACGTAGAGAACAATTTTCTCTAACTCTTGCATACGCAGTCACGATTCATAAATCACAAGGTCTTACCAATATCTTTCATTGCTTTGTCTAGGGTAACATAGTCTTTAAAGAAGGCATGAGCTATGTAGCACTATCACGCTTACGTACACTTGACGGCCTATTTCTAATCAACTTTGATGCAAGTAAAATAAACGCTGATATTCCTCGCATTTTAGAATACAATAGACTTCGCTCACTATACACCCCCCACCTAAACACATATTCTGTTGCACAAAAAGTAAAACGTTATAAAAGAAAAATAAATCAAACAGAAATGCAACAGGATGTCACTGCAAATCCTCCAAAGAGAGTAAAAGAAACTAACACTTCATCAAGTACCACAAGCAAAAAAGAATCAATTAGGGAAAGTAAACCAGTTACTTCTTTAAAGAAGGAAGACAAACTCCAAAAAAAGCAGTTAGATACAGAACTACCTGGACCATTTAAATTCTCAAATAGAGTTGTTTAAGTTGCTACGCAAATGTAGCAATGAATATTCTATTTCAATTACCACCAATTGTTGACACCATTTACTTACACAGTACAGACCCATTGTGTTTGCAAATGTTAGTACTTCACAGAAATGCAGCAAACAATCCTGACAACACGTATAGTGTTTATGGAATAAAACATTGGACTACTGTGCTGGAATGGTGAAATTCACTATAAACTCACAGGAAGATCCACAAGAATTTCTAATGTACTTACTACAAGTACTGGAAAACAAAAACATACCTATAAATGAAATCTTCCAGATTTCATACATGTGAAACCTACATGCACTCTCTGCAACAATGTGACACAAGAAGAAATCCCCAATGAACGCTTCATATATATATATCAATACCAAATTGTGAATCCATTCCATTTCAGCGACTTGTACAAAATGCAAACCATGGTAGATTATGCTCTACCTGCAATTCAGATAATCGCTCCACGTTAGTAATACAAACACATAGTAAATACATAATACTAATGCTTCTACGTTAAAATGCAGATGGTACCAAAAACAACTGCAAGCTGACTGGATTCACACATGGTCAAATATCACTTGGTAAGAAAACCTTCACAGCAATAGGTATAATCTACCACGCAGGAGCCACAACCAATTCAGGGCACTACACTGCATATATAAAAAATCAATGTGGATGGTTTGAATGTAATGATAGTACCATTACTCTAAACACTCATTTGATGTTCTTAAAACCAAAATTTGATAACTAAACTGTATTTAAACCCTAAGTAAACTTGTGTTAAAAAAATATAAACTGTTAGAATACTCCAAAAGCTATCTAATTGCTCAAAGATTCTACAACAACTAATCAGATAAATGAATACCACTAAATTAGACCAAAAAATACACAGTTAGAATACGCCAATTGGTATCTAACTGTCCCAAAATTTAACAATATCCAAATAGATAAATCAATACCACTAAAATATATAAAAAAATAGACAGTTAGAATACGCCAATTGGTATCTAACTGCTCCAAAATTTTATAACATCAAAACAAATAAATATGTTCTCCTCCAAAAAAATGCAACAAGCCAAAGTATAAAGCATTAGCCAGAAACAACAAGTGAACACTGAAAACAAACAAATAAACTGTAGCATAACAGAAAAAGGTTTTTTTTTAATCCAACATGGATTTTTTTTCTCCCACAGACCCAATGATTTTAGCAACAAATACAGAAACTGAGCAAATTGCACAGTACTCTGATTTGTAATCTACTAAATATGAGGGTCCAAAAAAAAAAAAAGTATGTTGATTACACAATGTAATACGTCATTACAAAATACTAATACTAACATGCTAGTTTCTTTTATCACAGAAATTAGCAAGAAATACATGTACTCCGGTTACTAGACCAAACAGTAAGTATACACTAATAAGGAGAACCATAGCAGCATATCACATCCATAGTATCTAATACCTTTGTTCCTTATACATTTGTTTTTCACCCAAAGTTTTAAGCAAATATGAATGTGATATGCTGCGGTGGTTGTTGCCAGGGCATAGAGTCTTCGGTGCATGGCCAAATGGCCATGCACCCAAGAGTCTATGCCCTGGCAACAACCACCACAGCTTATTACAACCATAGAGTCAAACATTTCAACTATGGTCTATGGAAACTTTTAATGTCCGCGGACATTATGAGTGTTCTTAGAACACTTTCAACTTGACAACGAACAATACGGACAGTGTCCTCAGAACACCCCCATTTCGTTTATTTGCGAACATTTCAGGACACCTCGAGTGTTCAACAACGTCTTCAGAACACCCCCATTTTGTGTATTTGCGAACATTTCAGGACACCGCGAGTGTTCTTAGAACATATTCAACTTGACAACGAACAATACGGACAGTGTCCTCAGGACACCCCCATTTTGTTTATTTGCGAACATTTCAGGACACTGCGAGAGTTCTTAGAACAGTTTGTTTGCTTGCGAACAAAACAGACACATATTGAGTCCTCAGAACACCCCCCATTCAGTTTATTTAGAACATTTCAGAACACCCGTGATGTCCGCAGACAAATCGAACACAAAAAGAACATCTAACACATAAAAAAACACAACTTTCATCCTATCTCATACACTCCCACCCTCCCCAAACACTCCTACACACCAACACACTCTACTAAATACAAATTTTGAACAAAGTTGCACCATGCTGTCCGCGGACGACCGCGAATCGAAGATGGCGGGCGCTACCGAAAATCTGACATGCTTCACGCTCCACGCCATCCAATCAGCGAACACGTTGCATGCGGACACTGTCCGCGGAGCGAACAGGGAAGTGTGTCCGCGGACCGAACACAGATATCACTATATTTTCTTTACCTACTTTTTGGTCATTTTAAAAAAAAAAATACTGGACAGATTATCACCAAATTTGCAAAAGCATGCTTTCGGGACCAAGCCGCTGCTCCTGGTCCAAATTTGGTGAAAATCCGTCCAGCGGTTTGGGCTGTAGACGCGAGCAAAATTTTGTTCCCATTCAGTCTATGAGAAAAAAAAAAGTTTTGGGACCCCCCCCCCCCCCTATAACTTTGCCCCCCCCTGGACGAATCCTCACCAAACTTTGAAAAAAAAATTCAGAGTCACCCAAATACTTTTTTTTGCAAAGTTTGGTGAGGATTCGTCCAGGGAGAGCAAAGTTATAAGCCGCCCAAAAAGTGCTCTTCCTATGGAAACACCAACTTAACCATAACTACATGGCCACTACCGTGGCCATGTAATATATATATATATATATATATATTGTTGAGTATGTACCACCTCCCACTCCCCCTACTTGTAGGGGCCGAGGCCAGAAACCTTCCTAGGCCCAAGTCCGTCGTCCAGCTCTTCTCCGGTCGGCGTCGAGTGTCGAACTTCGCCGACTCGATATTATGTATTTTTGCAAAATTATGGCTAAGGCCAGGGAACTCCGCGGGATGCTTCCGACCAGTTTGGTGGAAAAAAACAATCTGAGGGTCCTAGACGCGTGAGGGATCATGGGTACAGTGGATGTCACACTAGGGATAGTATTACTGGCATGCCCTGTGTCGACGCCCATTTTCGAGTTTCGAAAAACAAACTGTAATTCTCCATAGCTTCCACTAAATGTCGGCCTATGCACATCATGTGATCTAAGATTCCACAAGCCTCAGAATATATATATATATATATATATATATATATATATATATATATATATATATATATATATATAGAGCAATCATTTGAGAAACATGTTGGTATATATGAGTGGGAGCAAGAAATGTGTAAACCCAATAAGGTTAACGAGACCAGAGTCGGTACTTAACCATGCCTTCATTGTGTAAACTAATAATGTCATCAAGGGTAACTTTGCTTAGCATCCAATAACGGGTGAAAATATCCTTTAGAGGAAAAATATTTTGTGACATGGGATACCTCGCACATCATCTATTCTATAAAATGCCCCTGCAGAATTTATTAAGTGGGACAATCAAAGAGACCTGCCAAACTCTGTTGGAACTAGTACAGATCTAACAATCAGACAAGAAATCTGAAATCTGCGGTTATGAGGCATTTCCAAGAACATCGCCATCAGCGGTCATAAGATACATTTTCAAATCCTGGAGGTCATATCCTCTGAACGGTTCCATTTGTTAAAATCGCGGCAAAAATGGCCACGGACACAAAATATTGTGGCAAAAAGGCAGTGGTTTTGCTGCCGCAATCCATATAAAGGATGCCGCGGTCACTCCGGCTCAGCTTATAGGTGTACCCAATTACACTATTTAACAAGTCAAACCACAGCATTTTTGCCGCAATATTTTTGTACAGGCGACATTTTTGCCACGATTTTATCACTGCATACCCTCTGAACTACATGAAGATGTTACAGCACATTCAATTGTAGCAACACTTACCGGATGGATGGACTTTGTGGCATGAATGAAGAGCGCAATTCATCAGATTTCCTATGATTTGACATAGCGATTTGCTTACTTTCCAACTTACTCTTTTGGCTACTTTTAATAAATGTTTATTCATTGTGTGATTTAGTTCAAAAATGAACTTTACACACATGCACACAAAAAACAGTCAATAATCCAGGTTAAAACACATCTAACAGATTAATTTCATACAGTAATTACAGCAACCTTCATAAATTCATTACACTAATTAGCCTATCATTCGGATTGTTTAGTAAATTCCACTACAGATCTTTCCAAGTAAAAAGTGGCCGAATCCTAAAATATAGTTTAAAAGTCTCTAACCGATGAACAGATAGCACTGTACAATCAATAAGGTTTCAACATTTGATTTACAGCAGCAACATTGGCGATCAGTTAAAGGCGCTCCAGATCGATCACCCATAACATCAACTCCTCCAGAGAAATAGATTTATCAGCTGCCATCAGTGACACTGAATTAACCCACTTTTCAAGAACTGCACAATTGCTATGCTACAGCAATGCATTGAGTTGAATAAACAGGGTAGATGCCGGAGGAAACAAAGTACTCTTCTCCAATCTACCTTTGTGTTCAATGATATAATGCCCAAACTATGCTTTACCGGGGGAGGAGTACCACGAGGAAGCTTTAGAAATCTTTTCCACACAAAAGCCTCTTGCTTGTCCCAATCTAGATTGACATCCTTCACCTTTGCCCCGTAAAAAAGTTTCAGGACAATAACCTGACTATACAATTTTAGAGCGGTGTCATTGAAAAGCGACCATACATTCCATCAAGATCACTGAGTTGGGCTACCGCTGTAATAGCTCCTATTCTTATTTCATCAGTCGCCAGCAATGTAGCTTGTTTGGATCTGATAGTAACACCCAGGTATTTAAACACAGACACCACCTGAAGCCTAGTACCATCAATATGCCATCCAAAATTGGATCTACCCGTAAAGATCTTCCTGTGGTTAAATATCAAGATCTTAGATTTGGTGACACATCTAAAGGCCCAATTCCCTAAAGAAATTCTGAGCCCGCAGAAGAGACCTCTGCAGTCCAACTACTGTGTAATCAATTAAGACAAGGTCATCTGCATAAAGGAGATATTGAAGAACTCCCCGAGACAACCTTGGGGGCTTAACCCCTGGCCCCTCCAGTGCAGCCCTAATTCCCATGTTCTACAAATTAAAGAGAAACGGGGCTAATACAGGCTGTCGCAGGCTAGGGTCAGCAGAGATCCAACTTGAGTAGCCACTCCGCTTACCAGCTTAACCTTAATCTTTAAGTCTTTATGTAAAAATTCCAACATAGAGACTAAAGCCTCAGGGCAACCCCATAGCCTAAGCATTGCCCTTAACTTTTTGCAATCCACTCAATCAAAAGCCTTGGAAAAATCCACAAATGCAATACTAATACACCTTTTTGTTTGAAATAGCAGATTTTTCAGAAAATACTCAGACAATTAAGGGCTGTACTCGTTCCCTTACGAAAGCCGGACTGATTACCAACTTATTGGCTGCGGTAGACCATCTTTCCAATGCGTGAAGAAGACCAAGAAGATTGATTATGAAACATCCAAAAAGTAGATGGGATGATAATTCCCTGGATTAGCTCTATCCCCCTTTTTATTCATTACTATAACAATGGCCTCTCTCCACGTGTCAGGGCACAAAGACTGCCCTACCACATTGCGATTTAACTGGAGTAAAACCGCGGCCCACAAAAGAGGCTCTGATTTAAGCGTTAGGTTGGATAAGCCGTCCGGGCCAGTGGTATTTGAGGACTTGGCCCTCTTAATTGCAGTTAATATTCCTGCTAAGTCAACATCTAATAAAGCCCAAGCATCTTCACCAAAACAAACCTGTGTTTTAAGGAATAACCCCACCTGTTTAGAGCCTTCAAAAGCATATACATTTCTAAAATGAGCCTCCCACTGCAGACCTGGAATAGGCTGGTGCTGCAGTGAAAATTGCAGCAGCCCTCCCTCCCCAACGGATAAGTCTCCACAAATTAACCATTTGTCGTGAAGATAATGCCCTAAGCATCTTTTCTGCATCAGGGGGAGACAGGGGAGGAGGGAGTGGTCAGGGTGAGCTCTCTGATCTATCTAGGGCTGAATTTAGTATGCAATTAAAGTCCTCTCCCCAGATCCACTGCATGCCATAATAGGGGGTCAGGATAGAGTACAGGGAGCGGTAGAATGCTGTGGCATTCCAATTGGGCGAATAGGTGTTGATTATACAGATGTCTTTCTTATCTAATAATCTGTGTATTAATGTTACTCTCCCCTCTAGGTCGGAGTGTGTGTTTAGTACCTGGAGCGGTACTCCTGGAGTAATCCATATGAGTGTTCTTCTGGCATAATTTGAATATGATTAGCCATACCCTCTACCTCTCCATTTGTTAAATATATGTGGTTGCTTTTCCAGTGTTAAATGTGTTTCTTGGAGCAGGGCAATGTGGATAGCTTTTTGGAGCAAGTATGCCATCACGCTCATCCTTTTGACATAGTTGTTGAAGCCATGCACATTCCACGTGGTGATTTTCAGGATTTACGGCATCTGGGGTGTATTATTGAGTCTATGTCCCTGTTCTTAGGTGGCAGAGTTTCCATTCTGTGTCTTTGTGCTAATTTGGGGTATTTGTGTTCTCTCCAGTGGACGCCCTTGGCCTCCCAGCAGTTTCTGAGACTTGCTCTGCTCCCTTCTTTTAGTGTCTCTCCCATTCTTTCTGTGGTCCCCCCCAATTGTTCTCAGTTGTGTCATTGACCCTAGGACTTTTTGCAAGTCACGTCCTCTATTGCCGCTTTGATAGTGCTATGTCCTTAGCTGTGGTATTACCAGTTCAACTCTAACAAAACATTCAACTTGTTGCCCACCGGTGTAGTTCCGTAGAGGCGACACCACCAGTAATTCTTGATACATCTCAGGAGTTCGGTGGCCGAGTACTCCGTCCATCCGAGTGTGGGTGTAGGGCCAGATGCCTGGGCCAGTGGAACATGAAAGCCAGAAAAAGGTGATGAAATGGGGTTCCTGTTTTCGTGGTCTTTGTGGTTCTACTGGCCTGGGGTCTTTCTCCTACTTGTGAGTGCTATAGACCTAAGGAATGGGGTTCCCGCTTTTGTTAGCTTCATTCTTTTGTGCCGACAGGTTTATGGTTGTGGTCATTTTGCTTGGTAGCGTCATGTGTTGTGGCAGGTTTCTTCATCTTGTGAGGGCTCGGTGGACCCTTTCGACTACAAACCTTGTGACAGTGTGGGTTACATTGACCCACTCAGCAGAATTCCCATCCATAACCAAGCTGCACTTCTGCAGTCAACAGCAAAATGGCTGCGCTGGCTCCTTGGAGCACCATTGCATCAAAACTGCATTTGGCAGCGATAAAAGGATGGCTGCACCATCTTGCCAAACACCTATTTGGCGAGTTGCAACAGGGAGCATACCGAGAAAAGTGCCAGTGTGTGTTCTTGTGTGCACCAAAAGAAGTGAATTGAAAAGGAAAGCACTGCTCAGCTGCTTGCAAATGGTTCCCATTGAAAAGGGAATATTTTACATGAAAAAGGATGCTGCCCTGACGCCATGTCATCTATTCATCATCACACTACTTTTATCAGTGAGACCCTGCCATGCCCATCCATATTCAGATTGTGTTCCAGCAGAAGAGAGCAGTATCCCTGAATGACAGGCTGCTGTTCAGAACTGGGAAATCAAAAGAAGTTTTACTTTTAGCCGTGCGGGAAAACGCTTGACTTTTGGGCTACAAAATGTCAAAAATGAATGCTTCAAAGAGGCCCTGGCTCTCTGGGCCCATCTCAATTTCAGTGCATATGTGTTTCAAACAAATTGCTGTATAAAAGAAACTGACTATGGCTGCAGAACAATGTGGGAAATTCAGATGGAACCTTTTGAAAGGAACATGCCAGCAGACCTCACACTGTGTTTAAATGTACTTTTGCAAATAAGAAAAATACCTGTTTTAAATACGTATGTTGGATAAGGCCCTGCCCTTGTCTAACAATGTAAAGGGGTTTGTGCTGGGAAATACACATGGGATGTTTTATTCAACAGGATTGCTTCTGATGCAAAACAAAATCAAATCAAGAAATAAAGGCATTGGCTACACTGGGGAAATCTGCAGAAACAGGTTTTCTGCTGGGGGTTGCTAACAAACAGGAGAGGCTTTCAACACCCCCCCTGTCCCCCCAAAGAAGCCCCACTAGATTCTAGGACACCTACCTGTTAACTGCCACCTTTGAAAACTTTGAATAGACGAAGACAAAGACATGTCACGCTCATCAGCCATTTGTCTGGGCTTCAGCTTGAGACAATAGATCTGGGACAACAATGTGTGAAGTGGGGGAAGTGACCATAAACATTCAATCAAACTGGGAATCCCCCATGGTCACCCTGGGCCAAAACTGACAGTTGGTGGTAGCTGAAGAAAAAAATGGCTCCAGTTGAAGGACAAAGGCTGACCATCTGTCTCAAAATACTATTGGAGGAATAAACTTTTAAGACTGTTAATTCTTAACCGGACAGTGCAGAAATGTAAAAGTTGTAGTGTAAATGTGATTTTCGTGGCTTCTAAACAAGATATCGCGGCTGTCCATAGCATGTATGGGACACAAACGCCAGGAGAATGTAAATCATGTGGAAAGTACATATGGTGCAACGTTAAAAATTAATAGAAATGTGCCCTATGATAATATGCAAACACACCTAAAAGTGTGGGATTTTGGGTGAAACAGTTCTCAAAATCGCAAAAAACTATTAGAAGGGGGAAAAAATGGCATACAAACGTGAGAATTGGACTGCCATGCTCTGCATAAAATATGTAATCTGCCTATGTAATTTGTTGAGATGCCACAACTGTAAAAATGTGCCATTTATGTCAAAACTGGATTTTAGCTAAAGTAACTGTGGTATGATCCTATGCATTGTAAAGCAGCCACATCATAAAGCTGATGGCATGTCTCTAAAAGTCCAAGCAGCTGACAGGAAGGCAGTAATGATCACCCCTGTCCAATCCAATTGTTAGAGGCGTGCCTAGCTGAAGCCTGCCTCACCATATTATTCTATTATGTCACCATGCCTTATAAAACAAGGGTGGCTGACAGAACTCTACACTCTCCTGAATTTTCAGCACCTGCGTTCATGATATTCTACATTCATCTTGCCAGATTCCAGAAAATCCCACTAAAAACCCCACTAAGGGGAAAAGCTGTGGTACCCCTGTGAGGAGCACCCTGTGACCAGACCAGCTGTTTGCCTGCTAGCTGCATGACCGCTGTACTGCTATCCAGCGACCAGACAGGCCCAGCTGTTGTTCTGCTAGGAGAGTCCGCCGCTACCTGGTGACTCGAGCTGTGCAGTGACCAGAACCCGGTTGACTGTCCCAAACTCAACCGTGGACTGTGAGCATTTCCCCATCCTCTAGAAACACATAGCCTACCCCATCCTGATCCTTTTCTTTGTTCCACTCTCTAAGCAACCCTACCCATGCCTTGGTAATTTGTCCTACTTTCAGAACTGTCTGTGCATCTTTTCCGTGATTCCTAGTGTTAGCGCCATTCTTTCATTCTCCCCATCTTGTAACTCCTTAGTAATATTTTGATTAAATAAATACATTTTCCCTAAAGAACAGAGGTACACTGCGTGAAGGGTTACAACTGCAGCGTAACTTTTATATTCACGGGTAGCGTTCCACTTTTCTCAGCCATTAAAACTAGTATAAGCAAAATCTGTCCTTTCCTTTCCAAACCGATTTCTCTCTTTAACGGCTTAATTTTTCCAAAACCAAACCTCTTTCTATCTTGCAAATCTTCAGCTATAGCCATCCTTTCACTTCTCTATGGTTCCTGTGATGTGCATCTATCCAAAATTCTGGAGCCCTCCCATCCCCTGCACACTATTGCTAGTCCGTAAATTAAACGGTTCAATAATTATTCATATCAAAGTGTTTGTTAATCAATAAATAAGCGTATTTTGAACATATGACCTTCAAAACATTATCTTCATAAAACAAGGCAATTATTTGATTTCTATCACATTAGTTTAATGGATGCAGAAGATCAACACAAAGGAACAAAGGATTTTGTGAAAACGGGGTGTGAGACGGGTTGTGTACCATCTCAAATTGAATTCGCCGAAAATTAAGAGAAAGGCATCTCAATTGAGCACTACCTCCAAGGCTAGGGGCAAGGGTCCTGGTCCGGTGTGTGTCACCCGATTGAAATCCTTAACAAGAATTCCAGGTCCTATCTCTTGGAGGAGTTCTATAAAATGAGTAGGGTTTCTGCCTTCTGCCCCCTATGGTAGTCGCAGGATCCTGATATTACTCCTCTACGCCCTTCCTTCCGCATCCTCTGCTCTCTCTTGCAGCATTCTGACTTTAGTTGTTAGCTCCTGGACCGTTGCCTTCAGGTCTTTGGTCATGGATGCTGTTCCGTCTAATTTCTGCTCCGTTTCTCCTACTCTGCTGGCGAGGTTACGTATGTCTTAACGTAGTAGACTCACATCATATTTTATTTCTCCTATGTGGGCCTCCATGGATGTCCGCATGGCCGCTATCACTTCCAGCATTTTATTTTCGTCAGCCATGCATTGGATCTCTGATTCATTGCTTCCTAGATGGTCTCTTGGGGGTGTGGGATCCATTGTTGGTTCATTTTTCTTTGCATATGTGTCTATTGTCGCGTGTTTAGGCTGTGCCGTCATTTTCCTCCTTCCCTCTGACATTTGGGATGGTCGCCTGTGTCCTCTGGTCTCCAGGTTGCTTGTTCTCCCTTGCCCCAGTGGGTGTTTCTCTTGTAGGGGCTCTGAGCCTCCAACAGACGTCTCATAGGTACAGTGTTCCGTTTGTTCCCTGGCTCCTCAGTGAGTGTGTTCCTTGTCTTTCTGCTGGCACTGCTCTTTGCATCACTTGTAGCTCGGGAGGTGTCTGAGTTTACTTGTCTCACATGCGCTCTATGTGGGTGCAGTCGTGTATTTCACCTTCTTTGTAGTTGTCAATCTGTTTAATAGCCTTGTGGGTTATCTTTGCGCTGGAGTGTATTCTGCGGTGTTGGTCTCTCTTACTTTACCCCTTCCCTCCTGGGGTCTTCTGGGTGAGCGCTCTCACCTGCACAGGGACTTATTAATGTTTACGCAGGAGAGTTTGTTGCTACTGCCGTGACCGCAGTGTATGCTTAGCTCTGTGTTCTAGTGCTCTCTGGGCTGTTCACCCCCTGCTTCATCATCATTATTAGCCTGTCTGTTCTCCAGTGATCTCCAGCCTGTATTCCTCTTGCACACTTTGCCCGCATCTGCTGGGGTTCTGTGGGTCATCAGGTGTCTATTCCATCTTTCGGTGGGCTAATTATGTAGTGTCTAGGCAACACGTGTCGCAGGCTCTTTCCTCACTGCGTATGTGGTTAGGAGGGCCAGGTGGGCCACTATACTGCAGTGCTATATCGTTGTTGGGCCGCTATTCACCTCGGGGCTGCTATGGAGCTGTTGATCTCCTTGTCTATCTTTCTTCCTCTGGTGCACGTAACAATGGTATATGTGGGAGGCGGCAGCTGCAGTTCTGCTGTTCCGGTATGCCACTGTGCTCTGTTTCATTCTAGTCGCTCAGGGAGCTGGGTCTCTGGCGTTCCTATTTCCTCTCCTCCTTTCTCGCTGCCTCCACGTATCACTAGCCCTTCTCATTATGGGGACTGCTCTCACGCTCCGGCTGCGATTGTCGCCCTTACTGCCTCTTTCTTGTCAGTGGTGCTCTTCTCTGGCTCTCGCAGGTTCTCTGGAGGATCAACAGACTCCTTCTACTGCAAATCGGGACTCTTCTCGTCTTTACCCTCTCTCAGGTACCATTTTGCAGGCTCCTCTTCCTCAGTCATTTCAGTCGCGTCCTCCGCTTCTGCTTCTCCATTAGCAGTGAGAAGTGATGAAACGCACTCCCCAGGAGATCTGGGGTTCTAGAGACCTCTTCCGCTTCTAGCAGATCTCTCTGTCGCACACAGTATCACAGTGTGCCGGATCAAGCGGGGAGCTCACAGAGATCACATCCGCCCCACATCACATCTGGCCACATCCGCTCCCCCCGAGCTTTATAGAGTTGAACCTCCACCATGCGTTGCGGGTAGGACGGGGATCCATACAAAGGTTGGATAGCAGAACCACCCAAGGAGAGGCAAACCCTTTTAGCGAATTCAGGCGACACAACAAGCGCCAAGATGGATGTGTCTGAAATTAAGTTAGTGCCCACGCGTTCCGTCAGATCCTCAGGGTCAACATGGGTTAGAGAAATTGAGCAGTCTACGTTAAGTGGAACATCAGATGGGTTCATTGATAGCAAAAGATTTTGCTGATCAGGCGTATTAGAGCCACTGCTCACATGAGTATCATTAGAAGTAGTGGTCTTGCCACTGGACAGGCCCGTCATAGTTCGTAAACAACTGAAGGCGAAACTAAAAGTGGGAAAGAATGGGAAAAAAATGGACTAGTTGTACACCACACTCAGCAGCTAATACAGCAACCCACACTCCTTAAGCCCTACTCAGTAAAATGCTCTTAGGGCAAGTAGTAGACACAAATAAGATGTACTGTCGGAGAGCTCAAAGGAACCCTGGCCCTCAGTCGCGCTCTGTGTGAAGGTAGGTGAACCGCTGTTATCAGTAAAGAGATAGCTTCCCAAATGTGCCAATATTAGTTGCCAATGTCAGTTTTGTATAGAGAGCTTGTGGAGCAAGCATGGAGAAAAATAATAATGAGAAGAGGGGGTTATTAAGTCAACACAAGCCGCTCCTCCAGTAAGCTCAAATATGCAGAGGGAGTACTTGATCTTACCACTGGACTGAATGAGGGAGTTGAAACGGCAGCTTCTGAGGAAAGACAGCCATAATCCAAATCACAATAGGTACCGTAGCAGTACTCCAATACAGGCAGCAGAACAACCCTTGTATGTTTACCTCGCCGCCAAAGACTCAGCCGGACTCTGCAGCGAGCAAGTCTAAATGCAGGTAAGCTCCTCCGTCTCAATATGTCAGTAAAGTGAACACAAAGAGCAGACACTACTCCTACCACGCTGCTCCACCAAAGACTCAGCCGGACTCTGCAGCGCTCCGCTTGGAGTGAGAGTCTAATGCGGGTAAGCTCCTCCGTCGCAATACGTCAGTAGAGTGAACACAAAGATCAAACACTGCTCGTACCATGCTGCTCCACCAAAGACTCAGCCGGACTCCATGTACTGGCTACTTTTGTTGCAGGTTGTTTACTAGCGACTTAAGAGTGGTAGTTTTGCTATATTGTTTGCTTCAGGTTTTACTAGTTTCATGCATTTTCTAATATTATACATAGGTTTGATTTTGTTCCCCTCTTTCATTTCACCATTGTACATTCATAGTTTTTACTATACATTCAGATTTGTTCCAGTTTTTCACTTTGTGAGTGATGTCACCATATGACACGCAATGACATCATGGTTTACGTTATGACGTCACTGCATCAACGTAGACACCTTTTCTGGTGGTTTTAAAACATTAGGAAAACTATTGTGGTTCCCCGCCGTTAACCGATTGGCTTTTGCTGTACCTTTAGTACTTTGTTGATCTACAAGCAGTAAGCAACCACCTGTTTGAACATTGTTCTTTTGATTTCCAAATATTTTGTTTAATTATTCACACAATCTGTGTCTCACTCCTCTTTTCAACAGGAGTTATACTCTATTTGGTGATACAGGTACCTAATTGCTTTCATATATTTGTACTATTACTCCGATTTTGATATATCGTTACCCAACTTTTTAACATATAATTCTCATTACATTCTTGTCATTATATTGTTTTCGTACACTATTTGTATAGTTTATGGTGGCTCTAGAGTCCAGAAGGACAGGTATGACATATTTTATATGATTTGGATGAATTCATTTCATGATTGACACATCACTATTAGGGTGATCTGAACTAGTTTATTTCTGATTCCATTTCTTTGCTTTTTAGATTGGCTCATAGGAAGCATATTCCGAAATACATTGGCCAGTTTTATGTCATACTAAATGAAATTACTGAATATTTGTTTTCCTTAGCACCGCCACACACAGTGACTGGAGCATTGTGCCAAACCAGCTTAAACAATAAGTGCAAGTGGTATTGTGTGATCGTGCATGCAAGGTGAATAAATGAACTTGTTAGAGGGAGCGTAGAGTGGAAAGTGCTTGTAAGAGGGGGAAAGGTGGGATGCCGAGTAGGGAGCAGTTGTTGCGAGTAGGGAGCAGTGGTCATCATCCCTCCTCCCCTTTTTCACAGACCAAGTGGAATCCGGGCCTTGGGACACGGGTGCCAACGGGATCTCCCTTAATTCTAGTGCCAAAAAACAGGTCCAACGGCTGTTGAGGGGGGCAGGCATTTGTGGTGGAGGGGTCTGAACAACTGGTAGGGCCTGGACCGGGGAAGGGACCGGCTCTGGAACCGGCAGCACCGGAGGGACAGGAGGAGTACCCAGAGGAGGGGTACAGGGTGGCGCCAACTGCAGGATGACCTACACTATATCTTTTAGGAGCCCCTCTTAAGGGGAATGCATGAGGAATAGGAAGCAATCCTCGCACGCTGCCAGGTCCCTAGGGGCCGGGGCCTCCGAGGTGCTGGGCCTCTGCTCCTGGTTAAAGCGCGGAAGTGCCTGGGGTGTGTAGCCGTAAAGCTGTGATGGGTAGATATATCCCAGAAGAGACCAGGTGCCTGTACGGTACAATCTGATGTCGCTTCCAGAGGGAAGGGGACTGGGATCACCTTGCAGAGCCCATTCAAAAGGCGAAAGCACAGGTGGGCCCGGAGCTGGATCCAAGATGACCACCGTGGCAGGCTCCGCCACATGCCTCTCTGCCATTTTGAAGCCATGCTCTGGGCAGGAGGGCGTGAAGCAGAAGCGGCGACCTCAGAGATCACTCTGGTAGACGCTGAACCCTCAGTCGTAACGCCCTAACTCATGACCTCGGAGCGAGTTGCGGTAGGCTGGATGCCATCAGTACCTGTGCTGAATCATGTCGAGGACAGCCTCTTGGAAGTGGCACTTGACGATCCCTTACCCTCTGGGGCCATAGAAGAGGACAAACTTGATTGCCCTTCCGAGGATAGCCAGGTAGGGCCCCTGAGCCTCTCAACTTGGGAGCCGGTTGCCTGGACAGCCTCAGGTCTGTCCCCGGAGCGCCCGGAAGAGCTCACAGGCCCCTCGGCTTGGGAGCCGGTAGCCTTAGAGGGCTTGGACCCGTCAGAACTTGAATCCGGGGAACCCTGATCCGTGGAAACTCAAGGAAGGAGTTGCTGTACTGAACCGAGGACCTACCTTGTCTTGACGAGAGGTCCTGGAGACAAAGTGCTTAAGGTGTGGTGGAGGAGAAGTGTGGAAGATCTCCCTCCACAGCGACAACAGATTCTTGAATGCCCTGTGACCGAGAGAGCTGGTCGGACCCCAAACACTCAAGACAGAGTGCATGGGGGTCTGAGGCAGGGAACAAGCAGTCGCATGAGGCACATCCCGTGAATCCTCCTGCAGCCGACATGCGCCGGGGAGGCAAGGCACCAAAGCAAGTTAAATATGATTGAAAAAGCAAAACAAGGAGCAAGCGGAAAGCTAAATAAAATCTCTGCACTGGCTACCAGGTCCGAAACCGTCCGTGCGGAAAAGGGAACTGAGGTGAGGGACCGGGGGGCAGGGCCTAAGTGGAGCGCTCCCATGCCCAAGGCCAGGCACCCGTGCGCTATACTAAATTTAAATGGGAAGCTCAAGTTCACTGCCAAAGGTTCTGGCACCGTACTCATGTTGGGGGACGCCAAGGATGAAGGTTAAGGGGACGGGACGTATGAGTGATAACAGATTATACTTAAAACATATATGCTACTGGGATTATCACATTCAGTAGGTAGGGCTGCACTCAAAGATTGGTTTTGTTTCAATAGGTTTTAAATGCTGTTGAAGTGCTACGGTTTTACAACTACTCTGTGCAGGCAGTGGAGTGAAAAATGTAAATCCCAGAATGTTACTCACCATTAGTTTGCTGATATTTCCCAAGACGGTAGTTTGCTTATTAAAGAAAGGATTGTTTCCATTGGTTCACATCCTGCGTTGCCCAGCATCCAATGAGCAGTAGTGGACATATATTTGCATGGAGAGTGGACTACATGCGGTGCTTCATTACTCAAGGGGATTGCTGTGCATGGAGAATGATAAACCTTACGCCCAACATGCTTGTCATTGGTTAATATCCATAAATCATGGGAAATGCATCATATCTGAGAATTGTGGGTGACAGGACAGCTGTTTGTACACTAAACATTACCAAACATGTAACATAGAAATAATCTACAGCAAGATACCAATTGTAGATGCTGTCTAAAGTAAGGCACGTTCACATTATATATGCATAACAAATAATAAAAACATACACTTTCATTTTCTAAAATATTTAACTTTATTACGTGGTGTGCAGATGTTTTATCTGCCATTGCTACAGCCTTTGGTAAACTGTTAAAAAAGTATTTAACTTGCAATTGTGCAACTCCAGCTTAGATTTCTAGAATATAGCCCTGGGCTTCAGCTAATATATACAAGTGCATGCACAAGAGCACAGAGGAACGGCATTTTAGGGTGAGAAAGAGTCAAGACACGCAGAGGCTGTAGGATACTCCGAAGAAAGGCACTTTCAAGATCCCCGGTGCTTACATTCCACCCTCAGTTTGTCAATGATTACCAAAATACCTATTCATGTACACATTCACCGAAACCCTACGTAAACTGTTTTTCCACACAGCGCCAACCAGTGCACACAGCAGTTAAAGAATAAACTATGTTGTCATGGTAAGCTTTTTCAGTAAGGGAGACTCGTTTTAAGTCATATGGTGCAAGACAACTTGCAGTCAGAGCATTTATACTGTGTTCACCCAAAAAGATTTTTTGTACAAAATAGTTATGCAAGTACATCTTTACAAACTATGTGTAAATAGAGGTATTTGAGCATAGCGGTGCAATTGATTTGCTAAGAGCGACCCTGAAAATCAGAGAAAACGGTCTGGTCAGCACATGGCTGATCTCCAATAGTATACATGTTACAAAAGCAAAACTATTTCTGTGGAAGGGTAAAGGTCATCAGGGTGAAAAACCCAAAACCCCTAAACACCTCCACTGCCAAAAAAACTGAGTTTGATGAAAAATATAATACATAAGAAAAGACACAAGCGGGTTCCTGAAGAAAGCGAGGTAAGTACCACCTGAATGAATATACTTTAGAAGAAGACTACAAACGTTCTTCTCCAAAGTACCTTCTCACCCGAACAGTGCTTGATAAGATTTTGAAGCTCTTCAGGGACTGCTCCAGTCAAAATACAGGAACAACTACGTGGTGATTCAGCCCTCTTTCTAGGGCTACGGCAGAGTATTCAGCCCCCTTCAAGGTTTCCTTTAATCTGGCATTTCCAAGGCGTGAGGGCACTATGGGGAGGTCTGGGACACTAACATGGTGGCTCTCTGATAACGGGATCAATCTTCTCAAACAGTTTTTAAACACTCCAGAGCAGACGTGTCGGACAATAGTTTTAATATTTAAAATACAATTCTGGGCGCAGGCCCCCTTAATTCTGAATCAACATTAGCTCATGGAAATTTAAAGTGCAGTGCACCAGCCAAAAAAAGGGGGATGAACCTGAACTAATTCCAGATCAGAACGATCAAAGCATTGACTTCTGTTGAAGACCGTGCATGGGCATTTTGTCAATACTACCCAGGCATTCAACTAGAACGTGAAGACTATGTGCAAACGTTTGTAGATATCTATTCCCCCTCAAGCAAGTCCCTGCGATATACATTTTGTTAAAAACATGAAGCATATTCTGCGTTGAAGGGCTGATGGAAACAACAAAAAGGGAGAAAACAAATGTTTAATACAAAAAGGAGATGAAAGTTTTAAGAACTAAGTTCCTGGAGCAATATTATAGAATTTTATCATGCTGACACCGCTGTACATAAGCCACCCAAAAACAACCATCTGCTGCAACTACTTTTGTTCTTCACAATTCACTTTCCATCTTTAAGATGGAGATTGTTCAGATGACCTGCAAAAGATAAAACAAGAAGAAGTTCAAAAACAAGATAGACAAAATACAAAAGCATGTGGCATTTGGTATCATTAATGGTTAGCATCGAGTGATGGATTACCAACTCCATAGCTTACAGCAGGTATATTAGCAAGAAAACAATCTTGCTTTTACCTTTCCCCAGGTCCTCTTTCAAACTTCACTGTGGAAGCACGATGGACAGGCCGCTGCCCAAATGGCCTCTTCATCCATGCATGGTGAAAAAACAATATTTATATAGAGGGGAAGAAGGGGAGGAGTCACCCTACAAAGAAGTCACTGGATGTGTGCTGCACATCAGTGCATGTACTGGCAGTGCTCACATGTGCTACAGGTTTGGGCTGGGCCGAGTAGGGCAAAAAGGGTAGGTGGGACAAGTTATTTCTCAGTAAAACTTGATTGCATTCTAGTCAGAACCCATTTCCATATGTCTTTTTGTAACGGTAATTGAAATATGGCCTACCAGCTTGAGATAGTCCTCAAATATGTTGGGTCTATCGAGCTGTAAAATTTGCCTATGTTTTTTAAAGAGTCATGGTTTGCTTTATACCTACCACAATTGACATTTTCTTTTTTTTTTTAAACCCACTGATTTGGGGATTTTTTTTTGGCAACTCAAATGATATACCATAGTTTCACTTGGTGAGCTCAGAATTTACACATATAACATGACGTTTTGGTTGAAAGTAGAGAGATGCCAAACCCTTCAAAGAGATTGTGCCCACACAAGTGGAAAAGATTATTGTAAAACCTAGTACATGCAATATTCAGTGGTCAAAGTGAGTGGGAACGGTCGGGAGCAGTCCTTCTACTACTTTTATTCTTTTTACTGTCAACAGTTTCACTACTTTTTGCAACCATTTGCACCATTCCAGAACTGTTTTGTGAAGTTAAAGCACTCTTCTCCACTTTACCAACCGATAGCACTTACAGCTAAACTGAAATCGGTTTCAACTCAATTGGCTGTCAAATAGCATGGCTGCAAGACTTGAAAAATGTGTTGTACGCTTCTCCTATACTGTCTACACTGCCCATCCTCCCCCCCGATGGTGGGGGGGGTCACAGTTCCACTACTTTTTTTGGTACACTTCTACCACTGGCAATATTTCTATGCTGAAGAATGATACAAGAGAATCCTGGTTTATTTTTAGATATTATGATTGATCACAGTGGCCAGTAATGTGAATGAGAAGTGTGCATTGGGGCGAGTCCTCTATAACACTAACACAAATCTCACACACCCCGCCTCATGTGAGTAAGGGAGCTGGTAAACATTTTAATAGACGACCGTAAAAGTGAAAGTAATATGAATCGTCGAAAAACTTCACCAAATCCGAATTACTAGTGTGATCACAAAAAAGCATTTACGATAAACCTTCAAGACAACATGACTTTGCTCCCAAAAACCATGACAAGAGACAACGAACGATGGAAAGGAACCCGCCTAATCAGAAAAACCAAAGCAGTCGTACCTTCAATTTGGAACAAATATTGGACAAATGTGATAAACTGATCCTAATTAGAAAAACAATAATGAACCTGTTTAACCACATTCCAAACTTGAGACAACTGCATTCAGACGACTTAAAGATCATGGAATTTGGTCAAAAGGGCTGCACGGACAGTACATATATCCATATTGTCTCACCGGTGGTGAAGAGAATGTTACAGGACGCAGCTGTGAGACTATTAATGTTAGGCTACGACCTGAGTGAAACTAAACTTGACAAAAGAGATTGTGAGCGTCAAGGTTCCATTGAGAGAGAAAATGACCAGCGATCCCCACTTCCTGCTAGTCGTTCTTTGACCTTCAGGGAGCTTTCAAAATCAAGAAAAAAGAAAACGGATAATATAAAGTCCTCAAAAGCGGACACGTCACAATGCCATCAGAAGAACAAAAGAGTGCTAGAACAGGCAGCATGTTCACCAAACCGCCGCAACATAAGGGACAGACACGATGACACCTACATATACAGCCCTAGTGACTATGAAAACTTCAGTGATCCTTTGGGCATTGGTTGTGGGCCTCTACCTAAACTGAAAATAACTTTGAACAAGATCTTTCGGTAGCCCACCGTGAAGTAACAACCAATACTTCATCAAGGTTTAAAAGAAGAGGATCAAAAGAAGTGGGCTTGGATCCTGGAGGCTCTACCAAGTAGATCACGTAATTAGCCATCAAAGAACATGCACCAATAGTTACATACGGAGGGGATGACAAACTGTCAGTCAGTTCATAACCTACTGACCATGGGCTCTTGGAATACGAAAGGCTTTAGCCATTTGACTACCCACAGTGACGTTAATTTGGGAAAATACGATGTATTATGTCTGCAAGAGACATGGCTTATGGCAAGACCAAACCTGGACGGCTATAAGATTGTCATCTCGCCAGCACAAAAGGGCCCAAAAGGACACCCAACCTCAGGTAATAACAGCTATATGTTCTGGAAGTGATTTACACATTTAAAAAAATATATATATTTTAAACACAATTATACAAGTATTATTGGTTTATTAGCGCCAGCGAAAGCCTTTGGCAAATGATGGCAGGGATGCCACTATGTTGATAGTCAACACCTATTAGAACCCTTCTGCCCTAACCAACAAACCCTTCTTAATGAATGATGGAAAATGTAATTGATGAGGCAAACGCTGTCCACCAAGTAAACTACATAATAATATGTGGTGATCTAAATGCGACTTGTCTAGAAATTGGTAAACAAATTAAGAAAAAACACTCCATAAAACCATCAGCTTCAGCTCAGAGGAGCCTCCATTGTTGAGCGCTAATGGATTCCAGGGATTTCCAGAATCTTTATTTGATGACAGATAAAACCAAGTTACGTATTCCAACATGGGAACGTGATGGACGAGGAGCAACAATCAACCATATATATGTGTCAAGAGAACTCTTCTCCCTCATTATCACATTTAAAGTGAAGAGAACCAAACACAGTGATCATAACATGCTGACTACTTCATGGAAAGCTCTGAAAACCTCACAACCAAAACATGTAGGCCCATGTGGAAGATTGTGACAGACACTCGCCTAAGGCTAAGTAAAGAGTCGATCAGCAAAATGACAAAGCTGTATTTGGCAAACAGAAAATCGGATGGCAATGACTAGGGTACAGTAGGGGTTGAATATTAGCCTCTACTAACCGCCTACCAATCTAAAAAGAAAAAAAACTGGAAAAGCATGTTAAAGCTGCACATCCATACATACAGCACACCTCTGGTCGAGAAGAGCCCTGCGGCAAATAAAGTGCTTGGCAAGAAGAATAACCTCCCCAGAAGATTTTGAAAAAGTAAAAGTAGCAACAAGGCTTACGGGTATACCCAGACGTGGGTCCCGTGCCTGCTGGGCCTAGAGACCCAAGCTACTCCTCACTGATAAGCCCCAACAAGGGTGAAACATGTTTGGGGATGCTTGTGGTCTCGTGCAGAAGGGATGTGACCTAGCAGTTCAGGCTGGACTTCCCCTTTCGCGGTTGGACCAAGCCTTATTTGCATATGGTCTTTCCCCTTCTGTAATGGCTTGGCAGGCGAAGAACGATGGTCTGGAGGGTTGCCCCGAGCAATGCCAGTGGTAAGATTCAGTCTAAAACCTTCCAGTCATCACCTCTTTGTTTTTGCTATTAAAAACTGGCTACTAAACTACTGGATAAAAAACGTACCAAGAAGACTCTGAATTACTGGTCTGCGCGTTATGTGGAAATAAATAAAGAGAATTCTGGTCATTAATAAAATCCATCTCAAAAGATACCAACGACTCCCTGCAAAACAATGTAGGTGAGCAGAGATGGGTGGAACACAAGACAGACCTTTTCTGAAGACTGTCAGTGAAACTCCACATTCCCCAAGAATAATAACCAACAACTTGGGATATCCCATACGATGCTGAGGCAATCTTGAGGAGAATCACCAAGCTAAACTGTTCAAGGGCCCCCGACCCGGACGGGATTACCAAGATCGCCCTGAAAAACCATCCAGGAGAATGGGCCCACTTCACTTGTAAAGTATTTAAAAAATGTGTACAAAGTCAATACCAACATCCTGGAGAACCGCAAATCTTTAAAAAGGGCACAAAAGAAAATCCAAGGAACTATCGGCCTATTGCCCTATTAGATGTAATTGGCAAAGTCTTCGCATCTTTAGTCTAACAACTTCCAATCATGGGCAAAGCAGGCAGAATCTACAGACCCTTTTCAGGCGGGCTTTGTCAAAAATATGGGAGCAAACATTCTGCTACTAAGCGCACTGAAGGCAAAGATCATGGAGGGAAGTCCGAGTTTTCATTCCTTTGCTGACCTGGTCTAGGCTTTTGACCAGGTCAACCGTGAAATACTATGGTGAAAACTGGCAACGTGGTTAGTGTCCGAAAACGATCTTGGAACCCATAAAAGCCCTCTATTCCGGGACATCGATGAGTGAGGTTCAGTCCTGCGGGCCAATTGTCTGAGTAGATCTTGACAGCTAGAGGGGTAAAACGGGGATGCCCGCTTGCGCCAGCTTTGTACAATTCATATATAGGAGACTTCAAGGACTATGAGCAAAAAATAAGATCTTTCCCTCCAACAATAGGAGAGGTGAAAGTTACGTGTCTTCTATATGCAGATTATATCATTCTATTAGATAAGACTGTGGTCGGCCTCCAGCGACAAACAACTTATCGGCATATATCAAGGAAAACAACCTGGAGCTTAATACAGACAAAACCAAAATCATGTCTTTTGAAAAAACTACTAAGAACTGAAAAGCTAAAATGGAACTTGGACGGAGTGCAGTTTGAAAAAGTGAAAGACTTTAAATACTTGGCTGTAACACTGAACAACAGCCCCGTTGAAAATCCAATGCAGGCAACTCTTTGTGAAAAGATCAAAGCATTAATTTCCCAGACAAAAGCTGTAAACAAGAAATATGGTTGCTTTTCAATCATTCCGATCTTAATTTTCTACAAAGCAGAAGTGATTCCATCACTGTCTTACAGAGTATAGGCAATACCTTACATTCCTGTGAAAATCTGGCAAAAAGCTGGAGGGCTATTTTTGGCGTAAAGTACTGGGACTACCACCATCGAATCCTATAGCTTCCATCCGTCGAGAATTGAGTTTGGTATCACTAAAAGCTACGATCGGAATCATATAGGAAGACTCTGCTTCCCTCGCGTCCAAAAATCCTCTACATCATCCATCAAGAAATCGAGGGAGGAAAAAACTAAATTCTAACAAATTGGTCGAAGGGGGAACAAAGGCCTTCTGGAAGAGATTGGAAGCACAGTAGACGAACTCAAGTGAAATTCAACCAAAGTCAAAAACTGGACGAATGGAATTAGATAAAGACCCTTAAAGTTGCATCTAAAAAACAGTCTTCCTAAAAACACAAAGAGAGTAAACCATTATTGGTTTATTAGCGCCAGCGAAAGCCTTTGGAAAATGATGGCAGGGATGCCACTATGTTGATAGTCAACACCTATTAGAACCCTTCTGCCCTAACCAACGAACCCTTCTTAAGAATGATGGAAAAAGTAATTGATGAGGCAAACGCTGTCCACCAAGTAAACTACATAATAATATGTGGTGATCTAAATGCGACTTGTCTAGAAATTGGTAAAAAAATTAAGAAAAAACACTCCATAAAACCATCAGCTTCAGCTCAGAGGAGCCTCCATTGTTGAGCGCTAATGGATTCCAGGGATTTCCAGAATCTTTATTTGATGACAGATAAAACTAAGTAACGTATTCCAACATGGGAACGTGATGGACGAGGAGCAACAATCGACCATATATGTGTGTCAAGAGAACTCTTCTCCCTCATTATCACATTTAAAGTGAAGAGAACCAAACACAGTGATCATAACATCCTGACTACTTCATGGAAAGCTCTGAAAACCTCACGACCAAAAAATGTAGGCCCATGTGGAAGATTGTGACAGACACTCGCCTAGGGCTAAGTAAAGAGTCGATCAGCAAAATGACAAAGCTGTATTTGGCAAACAGAAAATCGGATGGCAATGACTTGGGTACAGTAGGGGTTGAATATTAGCCTCTACTAACCGCCTACCAATCTAAAAAGAAAAAAACTGGAAAAGCATGTTAAAGCTGCACTTCCACACATACAGCACACCTCTGGTCGAGAAGAGCCCTGCGGCAAATAAAGTGCTTGGCGAGAAGAATAACCTCCCCAGAAAATTTTGAAAAAGTAAAAGTAGCAACAAGGCTTACGGGTATGCCCAGACGTGGGTCCCGTGCCTGCTGGGCCTAGAGACCCAAACTACTCCTCACTGATAAGCCCCAACAAGGGTGAAACATGTTTGGGGATGCTTGTGGTCTCGTGCAGAAGGAATGTGACCTAGCAGTTCGGGCTGGACTTCCCCTTTCGGGGTTGGACCAAGCCTTATTTGCATATGGTCTTTCCCCTTCTGTAATGGCTTGGCAGGCGAAGAACGATGGTCTGGAGGGTTGCCACGAGCAATGCCAGTGGTAAGATTCAGTTTAAACCTTCCAGTCATCACCTCTTTGTTTTTGCTTTGTCACCCCGAGTGGGACGGGTATGCCCAGACGTGGGTCCCGTGCCTGCTGGGCCTAGAGACCCAAGCTACTCCTCACTGATGAGCCCCAACAAGGGTGAAACATGTTTGGGGATGCTTGTGGTCTCGTGCAGAAGGGATGTGACCTAGCAGTTCGGGCTGGACTTCCCCTTTTAGGGTTGGGCCAAGCCTTATTTGCATATGGTCTTTCCTCTTCTGTAATGGCTTGGCAGGCGAAGAACGATGGTCTGGAGGGTTGCCCCGAGCAATGCCAGTGGTAAGATTCAGTCTAAACCTTCCAGTCATCACCTCTTTGTTTTTGCTTTGTCACCCCGAGTGGGACGGGTATGCCCAGACGTGGGTCCCGTGCCTGCTGGGCCTAGAGACCCAAGCTACTCCTCACTGATGAGCCCCAACAAGGGTGAAACATGTTTGGGGATGCTTGTGGTCTCGTGCAGAAGGGATGTGACCTAGCAGTTTGGGCTGGACTTCCCCTTTCGGGGTTGGGCCAAGCCTTATTTGCATATGGTCTTTCACCCAAGACTCTGCTTCCCTCTCGTCCAAAAATCCTCTACATCATCCATCAAGAAATTGAGGGAGGAAAAAACAAAATTCTAACAAATTGGTCGAAGGGGAACAAAGGCCTTCTGGAAGAGATTGGAAGCACAGTAGACGAACTCAAGCGAAATTCAACCAAAGTCAAAAACTGGACAAATGGAATTGGATAAAGACCCTTAAAGTTGCATCTAAAAAACAAACAGTCTTCCGAAAAACACAAAGAGAGTAAACAAAGTCTCAGGCTATTTGGCAAAATTTCTGAATGGAGCATTTCAGAATACCTGCTTGCAAGCCCGCCTGAACCTTCTAAAAACCAAGGAGATCCTGGCCATCAGAGGCAAAGCTAGCACTAACAAGTGCTGATACTGCAAAAAAATAAATAAAGAAAACAGACCAGGTGGAAACAGTAGACACCTGCTTCTATCTTGTTTGGGAACTAACAAATCTAGAAACATCTACCTGGGTAGCCACTTCAAGGAGTTAGACTTATGACGAAGAGGATTGGTGGTTTCGCTTAATGAGTGGCGATAAGACATCTCTGGTGATCGCCGTCACATTGTTCCTTCAGAACATTGGCCTAGAACTGGAACCAGGCGAGGAATGAAACAAACCAGTGGAAAAGAAAGGAAGAGCATAACAATCGAAGTGGTCGTAGACATCACGACAAAGTGAAGAGGAAGGAGCCAAACAAATTTCAGGACTGGAACTTTGCATTGTGATATCGGCTTCCCACTGTTCGCATTTCCTTTTTGCCCTTTTCTTATGATTATAGAAACGGATTGGGGGATTTTCCCACAAAATAATAGTCTTGTAAAACAATTGAATCGAGTAATAAAAAAAATATATATATTTTTTAAAATTGAAAATGTGTACACAAATTAACCAAGGATTCTTAGCCTAAGCAATGATGTCTCTTTTTCCCCGAAAATGACATGCATTACTTACCGTAAAAGCATTTCTGATGATTGTACCTGCTTAGATTCACATGCTGTGCATAGTCCGACATCCAGTGGTCACTGCGGAGTATTGCATCTTGCTTTTCACAGTCGAAAAAGTGGACGTCGACATAGGCGTGTCTGTAATACTATCCCTATAGTGACGTGCAGTGTACCCAACATCCCTCAAGCGTTGAGGTCCCTCTGTTTGTATTTTTTCCTAGCCCTGAGGGAGCCTTCTAGGCCTGAGTGTACATAAAAGAGAAAGTAAGTAATAAGATGTCTATGTTCCTTCCATCCGAGCGGGTAGGAAGGGTGGGCGCATGTGGATCTGAGCAGATACAATCATCAAAAATGCTTTTCGGTTAGTAATGCATGTCTTCTGTTGTTTGTTAATCTGCTTAGAATCACATGCTGTGCATAGACTTAGACCAGCGAGCAGTACCCGGAGTTGGAGGTGGGTTGTGAGAAGGAACAGTAGAGAAAAGATGTCTTAATACTGCTTGTCCCACCTAGGAATCAGATCTAGAATGGGCATCTAGACAGTAGCGTTTTGTAAAGGTGTGTACAGAACTCCAGATTGCCGCTTTGCAAATGGACTCCAGAGGGACATTGGCAATGAATGCTATGGAAGCCCCACTGCCTCGAGTAGAACGTGCTCTTGGCTTGAAGGGTAGTTCTCTCTTGGCAAGAGATAAACAGAGAGTGATGCATTGGACAATCCATCTAGATATAGTGGACTTTAAAACTGCATCTCTTCTCTTCCTGCCGCCACTGAGACAAAGAACTGATTAGTCTTTCTCAGTGGTCTATATAAAACATGACCGCTCTGCGCACATCAAGTGTGTGCAGGCTTTTTTCTCCCAGGTTTGATGGGTTTTGAAAGAACATTGGTAGTTCTATGGACTGGTTCACATGGAATTTCGAAATGAATTTTGGTGCAAACCTAGGATGTGTGCGTAGAACCACCTTATCCTTGTGAACTGTTACAAAGGGGTCTAGTATAGAGAGCGCTTGTAGTTCACTTACTCTCCTAATGGAGGTGATAGCTATTAAGAAAGCGGTTTTAAGAGTGAGGTTCTTAAGTGTTGCTTTGTGCATGGGTTCGAAGGGGGAGCCCATGAGCCTGGTTAGTACCACGTTCAGGTCCCATCCGGTTGCTGGGTTAGATATAGGAGGGTGGATCCTCTTTACTCCCTCCATGAAGGCTTTAATAACTGGAACTTTCCACCATGAGACCTTATGTTGAGACGTAGTTTATGCGGAAAGTGCGTCTAGATGAACTTTAATAGAATTAAAGACTAACCCTGAGTCTAATAAGTGAGTCAGGTAAAGCACAATCTGTGTGGGAGAGCAGTCAATGGGGTTGATGCTCTTTCCTCTACACCATATGACGAACCGTTTCCACTTGCTGGAGTAGCTGGAGTAGCAATAACAAGTGTCTGGTTTCCTTGCTTCTCTAAGGATGTCCATGCATCTTTGAGGGAGCTGCAAATGTCCAAATTCTATAACCTCAGGAGCCAGGCTGCTAAGTTCAGGGCCTGTGGGCATGGGTGCAGAGTCTTGCCCCTGTCCTGTGACCGCATGTTGTACGGGCAGGGTAGTTTCACCGGTGGAGACAGTGACATTTCCATTTGGTGAGCGAACCAGGGTTGTCGGGCCCACATTGGGGCCACTAGTATCATGGTAACTGGTTCCTGGTGCATCTTGTGCACTACCTTGTTGAGAAGGAGAGTCGGGGGGGAAAAGTGTAAACAAATTTCCCTGACCATGTTATCCAGAAACCGTTCCCGTTGGAGCGGTTCTGGGGGCATCTGGAGGTGTAATCTTGGCATTGGGTGTTCTCCAGAGTTGCGAACAGATCTATTTCTGGGAAGCCCCATAGTGCGAAGACGTCGGAGACGAGGTCTTCTCGTAATCGCCATTCGTACTCTGCGGGTAGAGGGAAGTCTCTGCTGAGTTTGTCTGCCAGCAGATTGAGTTCCCCTGGTACATGTTGTGATAACATGAACATGTTGTGTTTGTGAGCCCACTTCCAGATGTTCTGGGACAGCTTGGACAGTCCTGGAGAGTGAGTGACCCCTTGTTTGTACAGGTAGTAAATGGCTGTGGTGCTGTCTGTGAGGACCAGCACTGTCTTCTCTTGAAGGTGTGCCTGGAACGCCTTCAGTGCCTTGAAGACCGCCAGTAGTTCCAGCAGATTTATGTGTTTGGACGCCACACTCGGAGTCCAAACTCTGTGTGCAGTCTGATGGGATATGTGAGCCCCCCATCCTGTGAGGGATGCGTCTGTGGTTAGAGTGGCTTCCGCTGCGGGGGTGGCGAATGGTTTCCCTATAACAAGGTTTTCCTTCAACCACCACCGTAGCGAGAGAACCAAGGCCTGCAAGACCACCACTAGATCGTCCCATTGTCCGCTGGCCTGACACCACTGGATGTTGAGCCACTATTGCACTGAGCGCATGCGCAGTCGCGCATGAGGTACCAAATTTACACATGACGCCATCATTCCTAGCAAACGCATTGCTGTGCGTACCGTCACCTCTCGACAGGCTACATATTGAGGGATAACAGCATATTTTGGACCCTCTCGTTGGAGGGGGAAGACAAGGCCGTCCTTTGTTCGAATTAGAGCCCCTAGGAATTGATTGACCTGACTGGGGTCTAGGCTGGACTTCTTCTCGTTGATGGAGAAGCCCAGTTGGAACAAAAGGTCTTTTGGGTATTTGAGAAGCAGGTCTCTTAAGAATCCCCGGTTATGAGCCAATCATCGAGGTAAGGGTATACTGGAAGGGACAACCTGCGCAGGTGGGCCGCTGCCACTGCCAGTACTTTCGTGAATACCCTCGGAGGTGACGCTATGCAGAAGGGTAGCACTTTGAACTGGTAGGGTTTGCCCTCTATCATGAACCTGAGGTATTTTCTGTGCGCTGGCAACATTAAAATATGAAAGTATGCATCTTTCATGTCCAGTGTTGTCATGTAATCTCCCTGTGAAAGCAGGGGAATTACCTCCTGTAGGGTCACCATGCGAAATTTTTGAGGTTTGACAAATTTGTTCGCTGGGCACAAATCTAGTACAGGGCTCATGGTTAGGTCCTTTTTGGGTACAAGGAAGTACACTGAATAAATACCCTCCGTTACCTGTGATAGAGGCAGGACCTCTATTGCTCCTTTTTCTAGTAGCAGTTGGACTTCTTGAAGGATGTCGAGGTGCTCTGGTGATAGGCGTCTTCCCCTTGGGGGTCTGTACGTAGGAGACCAACTGAATTCTATGCAGTACCCGTGGGCTATAGTTGACAATACCCAGCGGTCTGTTATACCCTCCCATGCTGGTAGAAAAGATGTTAACCGGCCCCCGACCGGTGACGCATGGGAGGGGACCCGAACCTTCGGGTCATTTGGTGTTGGTAGCGGGGGAGCCTATAGGAATGGGGCCCAGACCTCTTCCCTTGCCATGACGTTGTCCTCTCTGAGCGTATTGGCCGCTGGTTCCTTGAGTAGGGTACCACTTGCCTGCTGAGGAGTATTGTTGTTGTTGCTGTCGTTGGCCTCTAAAAAAGCGTCTGTTGCCATAACCTTGCTTATTTGGAGGCCTTGAGATCTGGTCTGGAGTTTTAAGGGTATCAAATCCTTCTTAGCAGTCTCTAGCGCGTCATCCACCGCCTTACCAAACAGGTTGGAATCCTCGATTGGTTTATTGATGAGTGACGACTGGGTCTCTGGTTTAAAACCTGAGTTCCGGAGCCAGACATGACACTTGAGAAGTATCCCCTGAACTAAAGACCGGCCCGCCATCTCCGCAACATCTAGTGTGTTTTTGATGATGCTTTGGTTAACCAGGGTACCTTCCGTTACAGTGGCTAACAAGCGAGTTCGTAAGGGCTCAGGGACTTCTTCGAGGTCTTTGCTTAACTTTCCCCATTGGGCATCCGCATAGCTTGCCAGTAACGTATTGTTATTGGCTATTCTGGTGGAAAAAGCTGGCGAGGCTGTAATCCTCTTTCCCAGGGCGTAATGTTTCTTTCCTTCCTTGTCTGGGGGTGCTTCGCTAGTAGATAGCGGATCCCCTGCCCTTTTCCTTGTGGTTGTTACTACCAAGGAATCAGGTATTGAGTGACCCTTAATGTATAATGTGACAGAGGGTGAGGGACTAAACAGCTTCTCAATTCTAGGGTTGACCCCTCTAACCAACACAGGTGTTGATAACGATGGAATAAGTCGTCTTTTGACTGAGGCGAGATGGGGAATGGCCTGGCTAGTGGGTGGTTTCTCCTTGATTATTTTCTACAAAATCTATTTCAGGAGTAATTTCCCCTGTATCAATCTCAAAATGTGCCGCTTCTTTACGTAGTAGTGCATTGAAAGTAGGTTGGTCATCTATAGATGACGGATTTCTAACTGGTGTGGTTTGAGGAGAGGACAGGTCCAGAACGTCAGGGTCTGTCGACGCTCCTGGGGACTGCCAGGGCTGTGAGACAACTCCATCTGGGTCTTCTTCGAAGCCCCCACCACCAATTTCTGGGTCTTCCTCAAAACCTTCTTCTTCTTCTAGGTTTTGTTGATCAACATTTAGGAACTCCTCATCCTCTTGGAAGTGAGAGTCTTCTTCAGTGAGGTCATATGTATTAACCCCCTCTTGAAGTGGGTTAAATAGTCTTGGTTATTTAGACCTAGGTTCTTCAAGAAGTACCTCTCTTGATCTCTTGGGTGTTACATGTGCAGGGGTGGACATGAACCTATCCAGCTAATCCATACATGATCTGAATCTTTCAAAAGTCCATTGGGGTAACCCAGAACGGTCTGGAGGCGTAAAGGGAAGCTCTTCCGCCTGAAGCTGTCTAGCACTTTCATATAACGTCGAGGATAAACTCCCCTCGCCCTCTGAGAAGCCTTCTCGTGGGCTAGGTCTTTCCTTCGACGTAGGAGGAGGGTCCTGCCTGCCTTCCGATTGTCTCAGTGTCTCCCTGGCTTTGTGAGCGGGGCTCGGCAAATCCTTTGCCACCCGCCTCTGAGCGTCAGTGGAGACTATACGAGCCAAGCTCTCGACGACTAAACTGTCCGTCGAGGGTTCAACTGGTATCGTGTTGGGAGGCGCCGAGGCCTTGTCGCCAAAGGGCGCTCTTTTACGAGGCACGTCTGTTGTTTTAGTCATAGCGCCCTTATCTGTTGACAGCCCAGTCGCAGGTTGAGGGGAGGGCTTACAACCCTTACGGTCAGCGGAGGCTGCCGGTAGGCTCGGCGTCTCCGTAGGCGCTAGGGCTTTCTTCGATTTCGAAGAAGTGCCATGGGTTGTGTGTTTATCTTTGTTTCTTGTGTGCGTCAGTGTCGCCGGGGTGTAAGTAGGGCGTAAGCTGAACTTGTCGGGGGCGGGAACAGACGCAGAGTAGCGGGAGCGCTCCCTAGAGAGGTCTACAACCTCCGATACAGAGGTAGTGTTATCACTGTCCTCATCACATTCGGCGGTGGCGGGTGAGGAATCAGTTCCAGACATAGCGTAGGCTGCCCACCTCTTGACCCTGCAGTCCTTTAAAGTCTTTGGGTGAAGAAGTTTACAGGCCGCACAGCCGTCCTCTTTGTGGTCGAGGGGTAAGCAACGGTTACACCGCTTATCCTTCCAAATGAATTTGCCCTTACAACGCGGGCAAAATCTAAAAGAAGTCCTCTCCATAGCTGAGGATACAGTTAAAAGTGATAACGACCCGAAGGAAAGGGGGTGAAAGAGAAAGGCATTCTTAGAAAGAAACAGAAGTGTCCCACGACCCCCACTCTCCCTACTGTATAGGCCGGCGAGGCCGGGCTACATGTTCGGCAGCGCCGAAGGATCGCCTCCATCGAAATCACTGCCGAAGATCTTATTCGGCGGTGAAACAGCTTAGCCGTCGAAGGAGGGATTGATTTAACGTTATTTTAAATAAAAACGACCAAGGGTCGAATAAATGGTATTAGCAATTTGTCTCTAACAAGCTCCGCATTAGTGCGACCAGATTCTGGGCGGAAAAAAACTATCTGAGGGACCTCGACGCGTGAGGGATGTTGGGTATACTGCACGTCACTATAGGGATAGTATTACAGACACACCTATGTCGACGTCCCCTTTTCGATTACGAAAAACAAAATGCAATACTCCGCAGTGACCACTGGATGTCACACTATGCACAGCATGTGATTCTAAGCAGATTAACAAACATCAGAAGAACAAGTTACTTTCTTACCTGGTAACGTTCTTTCGATGGGATGGTCTGACGATGTATTCCATATCTATGACGGGTAATGTCATAGATATGGAATACGCCGGAGGACCCAATCCCCTCGAAATAAGATTACTAGCGTCACTTTAAACCTGCATCAAATACATGTTTGTTGCCAAGGGTGCTTAAATGCTGCTACAATGTGGTAAGGAATGCTCACAATGTGAGGAATTCATGGTGGCAACAGTAAAGACAGACACAAGTGATCACAATTCAAGGGTGTTTAAATGTTTGCAGAGTAGAGAAACGCCTATATTAAACCTAAATCTAAGATGAGAGCAAGCGTCAACCAACAAATGAAAATAAGGCAGTCCTAGTGGCGTTGTGTCAAATAAAAAGGGCCTAAACTAAAACCTATCGCCAAACCTTACAACTAATACAAAAAGGGTGTGGGATAGTTTTCAAGAAAAGAAAGAAGTGTTCTCAAATAATGTCTGCAGGCGGTAGCCTGGGTCTTCTTTCCCCACGTTTTGAGCATGGGGTAAGGTGGTATCTTGGAGCACAGTACAGTCTTGGGCTTCTCCAGCAAGTGACGACAGTTCCAATGGCAGTTCTCAGGGCTGTTGATGGGCAAGTCTCGTTTCCTTTGAAAGTCTCTTGCATTCGAGAGCCTGATGAGTTTAGTTTAATACGCAAAAACAAAAGTTTGTTTAACAAAGTTCAGTTTCCAATGTTGGCTGGGTGATGGCTTCACACCTGTGTCCCCCTCTTCTAGGCGCTGACCCTTCATTTATCGTCATCCACAAATTACGTAACTGTTCTTTTCTCAATTAACTTTTTGGATCTCCCTCGATTGGGCTCGCACCCCTCTTGACTGCCAATACTTGGGTGATAGACCCCTCTTCACATCTCAGCCTCAATCTTCTGGGTTCACTATGGCTTTCTCTTCTCTTTAGCAGGCTTTCCTTTCCCTTAGTTTCTCAATGTCTTTTCAAACAGTTCATAGTGGACATCCCTCGGCCAGGGTCACGTCCGTCAACACTGCTTCTCTGGACTTTAGACTTTGCCCCTCCCCCGTCAGCATCCCTTGGTCGGGTTCACTCTTGTTAGCTTCACCTTCACTTTATTTTCAAGTGTTGCAGGATTCACATCCTTTGCTTTCACACAGCTTGTAGATCAACGTCTTTCGATTGTACAGGGATTTTACTGGACCTCCTGTATGACCACTTTGACCTCTTTTGGCAGCTCTCATATGGCCTTCTGATACTTGTAGTTCTCTCAGATGGAGATCACCAAAGTCTTTCGCGTTAGCACCCACGTGGTGCCAGATTCCCTCTGCAGCTGGTCTCCCCTTAACACTTTTCACAGTTCATTGAACTTGGTTCAAACTTGCCACTTTGCGATTCTTATTCAACACAGCCCAGTTCTCATCGGCTCTCCCCTCGACTCACTGGTTGTGAGGAATCTGCTTGGCTTTCGGCTTCCCTGGAGTGAAGGTTGGTGCCACGGTTGCGGGAGCTTCCTCGCTCCTGCTCATCGGCGTAGGCGTGTCCCGTGTACTGTTGACATCTGCTGTAAGACACTTGTGCTATTGTTCGCGGTCTTATGTCCTCTTCCATGAGGGTTCTACAGGGCTGGGACTAAAAGGGCAAGGTCACTTCTCCTTGCCACCGTCTCGATTTACGCCGCCTTTCTCATTCTCTTGAACTGTGGTGCCCTATTAGCTGTACCGTTGTGCTGTCAGTCGTGCTCGTACTGTGCTCTCTTGCTCCACCTTTTATCCCTGTTGGAAAAGGAAGGGGCCTTCAGGTGTGTGTGATTCTAATCAACTGCCTGACTTTGCCTGACCCTGTTATTGGAACATATCAGGTAAATGGCTCTTGTTTTATTCTGTTCTCTGATGTGTCGTCCGAAGGTGTTTGTGTCGGAAAAGGTGGGATAGAATTTTTGAACATCCTACGTGCAAGGATGGGGAAAAGGTGCCAAAGTATCCTAGAGTAGGATGGGGAAGAGGTGTTATAGGGAATTACAACCCTCATGTCAGGAGGGTTGATGTCCTTAAAAGGGGAAAATTGGTAGGATTTGTGAAATGAACAGGACTGACCACGATTGCCATCATAAAATAAACAAGGGGGGTGGGGAGGTTGTGGCAACAATAGTGTTTTATCTGAGCCTGTTGGGAGTGTGGGAAACAATAATCGGAGGAACGTGGAGAACAACAGTTGAAATCATTTTAGGTAGGAAATAGAAAAGCAAGGATTCTGGGATAGTTCGTTTCTGGGAGCAATGGAAATTGGGATCCTAGAGGATTTGTTATATGCGGAGGGGTTGTTGGTTTTTAGAAGAGCAAGTTTATTGGGTTGAAGGGAGGTCGATTTGCTACAGCCTATAAAGGCTTCATAGACCTAGTCTTACTAGTCGTTTCTCCTGTATAATGCCGCGTCTCACCTGGGGTATCCACCCCCACCCTTCTCTCCCCCCCCAAGCATGACCCTGGGTTCTCCTACCCAGGTGATCCTCCCTCACTCATCCACCCCTAGAGCACCAGCCGTTCCCTGGCCACCTGAATAAGGGATTCTATAGGTCTTATTGGGAGAATACCATCAGGTTTCTCACAACACGCACTTATAAAATGGTGTAATAACTTTATGGCAGAATCACTCTGCCAATTGTTTCAACAGTTCTTCAATCACGATCCAAAAAGTAGGGTATGTACACATCAGTTTATCAAAATGACCACGAGGCAAACTATATTAATGATTTAACCAACTGTCAAAACAGATTTAAAGTGGCAATGTTTCACTGCCCCACTGCAAAGCTGCCCGGAGACCCTGTTCTGTTTTTTTTTTTGGGTGGGTCTGCTAAAAAGGGATTTTACATAGGCACACAACTGTTTCCCTATGCTCCCATCCTATATTCCATTTCCATGGTTGGAAAGCCCTAGTACATGTGTTTAAATGTGTGGAGCATACAAGATGTGTTAGTATGATCAGAATCTAAACAGGGTGAGCAGTGCTGAGCAGCTACTGGATCTATTAAATTAGTGAGATTGTTAGAAGGTGAGGGCAGCTGCATACTTATCAATCTAATAGAGAAACGGACGTGTGAAAGCCAGAATTCTAGGGACATATGAGACTTCTTAGGTCTTGTGGAGAATATCTTGCCTAGAATAAGTATTTACATTTAAAAATTCACTGTCTGCCCTGTGGAATGCAAAAGTAGTTTTGCCGTTCCACAGGGGCCGATTGGACATTTTGCTGTGATAAAGCACATCATCTGTGAAACCATTATCGGCGCAATTGTTTGAAATGCACCACATAATATGAAGCTATAAAGGACTGTTTATATTTGATCTCACATGCAAATATACATTTTATGAAATTTTGAAACTTCAAATCGAATACCAGATGATTAACAACCAGGAGCATAAAGGCGAATTTTATAGGAATTTATGTTTTTTTTCAAAATGATTGACTGAACAGAACAGTAATTTGATTTGGCTGTCATTTGTATGCAGCTCATCTGGGTTTTTCCAATTATTGTTAAACCGGTTGTGTCTTTACAGCCTTCATATCTTCATAAAGTAAAATTCATTATTAAGGGTAGTCACTTTCACCTTAAAGGTATCGAAGATGCAAACAGCATGCTTGATAAGGCTATCTGTGCGCACTTTGAATGCTTTGAGCTTAAATCTTACCCATTTCATTATCTTTTACTTGTCTTCTGGGAATCTGCTTTCACCGGTGAAGACTGCTCTTTCGTCTGCAAAAAGAAAACAGTTAATTTGCTCAATTTTGGCACTAACAAAAGTTAAGGACTCATGCCACAGAATTATAAAGGTGATAGGGCCTGTGACCCTCAGATGTTGTGCGGGAACAACTGATGAATGAACACTCACATTACTTTTCCAAGGATGTCTGATGAATTGAGTGCACTCATTTTAATAGGTTTTTTTCAGTGCTACTTCATTTGTCATAACCATTAGTAGGTCACCCTTCGGAGTCTTCTCACATTTGTTAGTTTACAGTGTTGCAAAGACCAAAAATTAACAGTGTATTCTGAATGTGTTCTTAACACTTTCAAGTTAAACATTTCTCCGCTTTACCTCCTTCTATACAACTAACATTCAATGTTCTTTTCCCAAAGCCCACAAGCTAGATATGAACAGTCAGTATGATTCTCTACTTATTGGCGTACTTTTTTTTTTATTGCTTATAGTTTAAACCATAAGCCACAAAGAAATTACTTCACCATTAATCTGATACCATTTCCATAAGCCTATCTTCCCCACTGCATTTTGCTGGAAATGCCCAATTTTCCTCAGTTTGATACTAGTAAGACAATGCATTACTTACCGTAAAAGCATTTCTGATGGTTGTATCTGCTTAGATTCACATGCTGTGCATAGGTCCGACATCCAGTGGTCACTGCGGAGTATTGCATTTTGCTTTTCGTAGTCGAAAAGGGACGTCGACAAGGCGTGTCTGAAATACTATCCCTATAGTGACGTGCGTTGTACCCACAATCCCTCACGCGTCGAGGTCCCTCTGTTTGTATTTTTCTGCCCTGAGGGAGCCTTCTAGACGTGAGTGAGTACAGAAAAGAGAGATATAAAAGGAAGTCTATGTTTCTTCCATCCGAGCGGGGAGGAAGGGTGGGCGCATGTGAATCTAAGCAGATACAACCATCAGAAATGCTTTTACGGTAAGTAATGCATTGTCTTCTGATGTTTGTTAATCTGCTTAGAATCACATGCTGTGCATAGACTAGCGAGCATTACCCGGAGTTGGCGGTGGGTTATGAGAAGGAACAGTAGAGAAAAGATGTCTTAATACTGCCTGTCCCACCTGGGAGTCAGATCTCGAGTGTGCATCTAGACAGTAGTGTTTTGTAAAGGTGTGCACAGATTGGAAGGATTTTGAAAGAACGTTGGCGGTTCTATAGACTGGTTTACGTGGAATTTCGATATGAATTTCGGAGCAAACCTTGGGTGCGTGCGTAGAACCACCTTATCTCTGGAACTGTAACGAAGGGGTCTAGAACAGAAAGAGCCTGTAGTTCACTTATTCTCCTGATGGAGGTGATAGCTATTAAAAAAGCAGTCTTCAGAGTGAGGTCTTTAAGAGATGCTTTGTGCATGGGTTCGAATGGTGAGCCCATGAGTCTGGTAAGTACCACGTTAAGGTCCCATCCGGGAGCTGGGTCAGCTATCGGGGGGGTGTATTCTCTTTACTCCTTCCATGAAGGCCTTTATAACAGGGATCTTCCACCACGACACCTTGAGTTGGGAAGTGGTGTATGCAGAAAGTGCCGCTAGGTGGACTTTAATGGAATTGAACACTAGACCTGAATCCAATAAGTGGGTCAGGTATAGAACAATATGTGTGGGAGAGCAGTCAATCGGGTTGATGCTTTTTCCTCTGCACCAGATGACAAATCTCTTCCACTTGCTAGAATAGCAGTGGCGAGTGTTAGGTTTTCTGGCTTCCCTGAGGATGTCCATGCATCTCTGCGGGAGCTGTAGATGTCCGAATTCTATGATCTCAGGAGCCAAACTGCTAGGTTCATGTTCTGGGGGCATGGGTGCAGGGTCCTGCCCTTGTCTTGTGACCGCATGTTGTACGGGCAGGGGAGTTTCATTGGGGGAGATAGAGACATCTCCATTAAGTGAGCGAACCATGGCTGTCGGGCCCACATTGGGGCCACCAGTATCATGGTCACTTGTTCCTGGTGCATCTTGTGCACCACCTTGTTGAGAAGGGGAGTCGGGGGGAAAAGCGTAAACAAATTTCCCTGACCATTGCATCGACAGACCGTTCCCCTTGGATTGGTTCTGGGGGTACCTGGAGGCGTAACTTAGGCATTGCGAGTTCTCCAGGGTTGCAAATAGGTCTATTTCTTGGAATCCCCATTGTGTGAAGACGTCGAAGACGATGTCTTCGTGCAGTCGCCATTCGTACTCTTCGGGCAGGGGGAAATCTCTGCTGAGTTTGTCTGCCAGCAGATTGCGTTCCCCTGGTACATGTTGTGACAGTAGGAACATGTTTTGTTTGAGAGCCCACTTCCATATATTTTGGGCCAGTTTGGACAGTCCTGGAGAGTGGGTCCCCCCCTGCTTGTTGATGTAGTACATGGCTGTGGTGCTGTCTGTAAGGACCAACACAGTCTTGCCCTGTAGGTGTTCCTGGAAGGCTTTTAGCGCCTTGAACACAGCTAGTAGCTCCAGTAGATTTATGTGCTTGGATGCTACGTTCGGAGTCCACACTCCGTGAGCAGTCTGATGGGATAGGTGAGCCCCCCATCCTGTGAGGGATGCGTCTGTGGCTAGAGTGGCCTCCGCCGCGGGTGTGGCAAAGGGTTTCCCTCTTTCCAGGTTTTCCTTTGTCCACCACCGTAGCGAGAGAACCAAGGCCTGCGAGACCACCACTAGATCGTCCCATAGTCCGCTGGCCTGACACCACTGGCTGTTGAGCCACTCTTGCATAGGGCGCATGCGCAGGCGCGCGTGAGGTACCAAATAAATACACGACGCCATCATGCCTAGCAAACGCATTGGTTTGCGTACCGTCACCTCTCGACCGGTCACATATTGAGGGATCTGAAACAGCATGTTTTGGACCCTCTCGTTGGAGGGGAAGACGAGGCCGTCCTTTGTTTGAATTAGAGCCCCTAGGAATTGTTTGACTTGGCTGGGGTCTAGGCTGGACTTCTTTTCGTTGATGGAGAAGCCCAACTGGAACAAAAGGTCTACAGTCTTTTGGGTATTGGAGAAGCATGTTTCGTAAGAATCCCCTGTTATGAGCCAGTCGTCGAGGTAAGGGTAAACTGGGATGGACAACCTGCGCAGGTGGGTCGCTGCCACTGCCAGTACCTTCGTGAATACCCTTGGTGCTGATGCTATGCCGAAGGGTAGCACTCTGAACTGGTAGTGTTTGCCCTCTATCATGAACCGGAGGTATCTTCTGTGCGCTGGCAACATTAAAATATGAAAGTATGCATCTTTCATGTCCAATGTTGTCATGTAATCTCCCTGTGATAGCAGTGGGATCACTTCCTGTAAGGTCACCATACGAAACTTCTGGGGTTTGATAAAATTGTTCGCTGGGCGCAGATCTAATACAGGGCGCATGGTTAGATCCTTTTTGGGTACAAGGAAGTACACTGAATAAATACCTTCCGTTACCTGAGATAGAGGCACGACCTCTATGGCTCATTTTTCCAGCAGTTGTTGTACTTCTTGGAGAAGGATGGCAAGGTGTTCCGGTGTCATGCGTCGTCCCCTCGGGGGTCTGTAGGTTGGGGAACTGTTGAATTCAATGCAGTATCCGTTGGCTACGGTGGAAAGTACCCAGCGGTCTGACGTTATTCCCTCCCATGCTGGAAGAAAGGATGTTATCCGGCCCACGACCGGTGTTGCATGGGAGGGGACGCGAATCTTCGCGTCACTTGGTGTTGCTGGGGGCTTGGGAGCCTCTGGGGGTGGACCCCCGACCTCTCCCTTTGCCCCGGCGCTGGCCTCTTTGGCTGTACTGCCCACTATTGGTCTGGTAATTGGTGGCAGGGTACTGTTGCTGCTGATTCTGCTGTTGGCGTTGGCCACGAAAAAAGCGTTTGTTGCCATAGCCGCGTCTGGTAGTGGGTTTAGAGATCTGGTCAAGAGTTTTGATAGTATCAAACTCTTTTTTTAGCCATCTCCAGAGCCTCATCCACCGCTTTCCCAAAGAGGTTTGAGTCTTCAACATGTTTATTTATTAAAGACGCCTGTGTCTCCGGTTTGAACCCTGAGTTGCGCAGCCATACATGGCGTTTTAGGAGTATTCCCTGAACCAGGGAACGTCCCGCTGTCTCTGCAGCATCCAGAGAGTTCTTTACAATACTCTGGTTGACCTGGGTTCCTTCGCCAATAGTTGATAGCAGGCGTATACGTAGTGGTTCCGGCGCTTCTTCGGCGTCTTTGCGCAGTTTGGCCCACTGCGCGTCCGCGTCGCTAGCTAGCAAAGAATTGTTGTTCGCAATTCTTGCCGAAAAGGCAGCCGAGGATGTGACTCTCTTTGCAAGGGCATATAAACTCTTGCCCTCCTTGTCAGGTGGTGCCTCACTGGTGGACAGTGGCACCCGTGCCCTCTTCCTTGTATTGGTTACTACAAGGGAATCCGGAATGGAATGTCCCCTGATGTACAGCGGGTCTGAGGGTGAAGGAGTGAAAAGTTTTTCAATTCTTGGATTAACTCCTCTGATTAGTGCGTGTGGATAGCGAAGGGATGATTCTTCTTTTCACTGAAGCGAGGAGGGGAATGGTCTGGCTGACTGGGGGTTTCTCCTTAATTACTCTTTCCACAAAGTCTATTTCAGGAGAGATCTCCCCAGTGTCCAGTTCGAAATGTGCTGCTGCTCTGCGCAACAGGGCATTGAATGTGGGCTGATCGTCAATGGGAGACGTGTTTCTAACAGGTGAATTGTCAGGAGGATTTAGGTTCAGGACATCAGTGTCCGAATATACTGATGGGGATTGCCCAGGGATGAGAAGGTCCTTCTTCTGGATTTTCTCCGAAGCCTTCTCCTACCATGTCTGGGCTGTCTTCCAGACCTTCCTCCTGGTTCTGTCCCTCTTCATCGTCCACAAATTCATCCTCCTCCTCCAAGTATTGTTCCTCACCAGTGAGGTCATACACATTATGGAAGTCTGAGGCTGTGTCCTGCTGGGGATTGACTAGTCTCGGATATTTGGCCCTGGGGTCCTCCTGAGGCCCTTCTCTTGTTCTCTTGGGAGTGGGAGGGTTCTGGGTCTTCATAAACCTCTCCATTCTCTCCATGCAGAGATGGAGCCTTTCCATGGTTTCATGGGGAACCCCTGAGCGGTCTAGCGGGGGAAAATTAGTGTCAGCTAGCTGAAAACGGCTCGACCTCTCCCATAACGTCGAGGAAAGTGTCCCGTCGCCTTCCGAAAAGCCTTCCGGTGTGCTGGGGGTCCCCCCGACTGAAGGGGGTAGTCCCTGTCTTTCTTCGGGCTTTTTCGGCGTGTCTTTCGACCTCTGCGCAGCGCTCGACGTGTCTTTCGGCGTACGCTTCTGGGCGTTGGCTACAACGATCCTCGACAAGCTCTCTGTGACTCGTTTGTCAGCGGAGGGCTGTGGTTTCGACGTTACGGGTGTCGATCGTTCTACGGCGGCGTGCGCTCTCTGCTAGTGCGCGCCGGCCGATGGTTTGGGGGCGGCGCCCTTATTTGCCGAAAGCCCAGTCGCTGGTCGCGGCTGCAGTTGCGAGAGGGGCTTCGAACCTGAACGGTCCGAGGAGGCCGCCGGTGGAACCTGCGTCTCCTTGGGCGCTGATGCTTTCTTCGTCTTTGACGAAGAAGAGCTATGGGTTGTGTGCTTATGTGTGGTATCGTGTGCGTCAGTGTCGCCGGGGTGTTCATCCCCATAAGCAGGGCGTAAGCCGAGCCCGTCGGGGCCGGGGACAGACGACGAAGAGCGCGAGCGCTCTTTAGAGGGGTGTACGACTTCCGTAGCGGAGGTCGTGTTATCACGTTCCTCGTCACGGTCGGTGGTAGCAGCGGCGGGTGAAGGATCGGCCTAGACATAGCGTAGGCCGCCCACCTCTTCTACGGTCTTTTAGAGTCTTTGGCTTCAGAAGCCGACAAGCCGTGCAACCCTCCTCTTTGTGATCGAGGGGCAAGCAGCGGTTACACCGTGAATGCTTGTCCTTCCAAGTAAACTTGCCCTTGCAAAGTGGGCAAAACCTAAAGGGTGTCCTCTCCATAGCCGAGGCAATAAATCGTGATAACGACCACATGGGAAATGAAGGGGAAAAGGAAAGGCATTCTCAGAAAAGAACCAGAGATGTCCCACGACCCCCCTCTCCCTACTGTATTTGGCCTGCGAGGCCAGGCCACGTGTTCGGCAATGCCGAAGGATCTCCTCTGCTCGTCCCCTCCGTCGAAGATCTTGCTCGGCGGAGACAGCTTCACACTGCGTCAAGGGAGGGATCGATATGTTCTATATTAAATAGGAAAACGACCAAAGGTCGAGGAGATGGAATCTGCAATGTCTCTCGAGGAGCTCCGCGTAAAGGCGACCAGTAGCTGGGTGGAAAAAAACACTCTGAGGGACCTCGACGCGTGAGGGATTGTGGGTACAACGCACGTCACTATAGGGATAGTATTTCAGACACGCCTTGTCGACATCCCTTTTCGACTAAGAAAAACAAAATGCAATACTCCGCAGTGACCACTGGATGTCGGACCTATGCACAGCATGTGATTCTAAGCAGATTAACAAACATCAGAAACCTAGTTATCATGTGACAAGATTACATATTTTCCAAATGTCCAGAACTTGGTCCAATACATGTAAATTACTGCCATCACGAAAAAGAATTGGCTGCAGCTATCTGCGATCATAAAAACCTGTTGGACACAATATGCATTGGATTATGTCAAAGGACTGGCAAGTGGAGAGAATGAGTGGCTGGAAATACATTGAAACACTTTGTACAGTCTATACAAATTCAACTTCCCTTGAACCAGCCTAATGGTAGCAGTTGTCAGGAAACAAGGCTAAGTCCAAGTGTGTAGTGGGATGAGCGCAATATACCTATGAAAATGTTCTGTATATTTTAAAGTAAGGTGTGACTGAAGGTTACAGGTAAATAATTTAGGTTCAGAAAATCAAAAATGTAGAGATGGGCATTCCTAGTTCATTATCCTGTCATGTAGCATTAATCACCACAAGGTCCATTGTCAGCAAGACCTTATGGTACCAAGTTTATCAGAGGGTACCCTTTGCATAATTAAGAATTATACTCAATCAACAGGGATTCAGTCTCCCATAGGATGGCTTTTGATTTACTAAATGGGACACTGGTTCTGATAATGCAGTCCTCCAATGTTAGTGAAAGGACCAATATGATATTAACGAGGAATCAAGGGGCTCTTGAGTTGCAGGTATACCAAAGAAAACAAGGAACTGCTGGAGTGGAGGAATGATGCAGCTGGTGTCAGGAGGGGCAGATCAAGGGAATGGGACGTGACTGCCTTGAAACAACACAGAGCTTTGTCATCGGAAGCAACTTAGACTGGTGCTCTTCACAATGGGGCTCTTCATAATCAGTGCTCAGGTTAGAGTAATCCTCCGAGCTTCAGGACTCTTCTTTTAAGAACTAAAGTGCTAGGAAGGGAACATAGGTTTCCACACCACAGCCACATGGTTGCATCCATTCAGTCCTTCTAGAGGCCACACAATCAGCGGGGGCTGCCTCATTCAACTCCTCCTTGGGAGTCTGGCATTCAAGCCTGAATTCACATCGTTCACACAGAGGTTATATGTATGTTTGGCAATTATAGCCCTTTTCACAATAGCCATGACCCTTTATGACCACAACCATATACAATCAACCTCTGATAGAAACAATGCCTACCCATTGAACAGAGTATTGATTTACAGCAGAGGCTCCTGTTAAGAACACCTCGGGGCACCATAAAGTGTTGCATGCTAAACACTATGAATGGAGCTAATAGTCAAGCATAAAAGTCACCAACTCCTTCACATGAATGCCAAATCACCACATGCACACAGCATGCCATTTCTTATTCGCCATGAGTGAATTAACATTCACCAAAGGGGAGCAAACATGTTGAGGCCTGCCACTACAATGAAGGCTGCCGCCAACGAATAGAGCAAATGCAGAAAGCTCTGAGAGGTGACTTTCACAGTGGAAAGGAAAATTAAAAATATATACTTCCTCCTGACTGACACACACACACCCCCCCTCTATACACTTCACATTTCAGCCACTCATCCCAATCTTCATTTCACTGATCCATTTAAGAAAGGAGAGACGCTCTGCTCAAAAAGGGCTTGTCCTGTTCACTGCTGAAAGACTATCCCCACCAGCTCCCCCCTCCCCGCAAACACACTACTCCCACACAGACTCCTGCTATTATTCCCTCATCCTTATTCTCGCAACCTCTTTGCCCCTTTCCCAGTGTTTATAAGGATCTATTGCTGACAATGGTGTCAGATTTTGGCATCATTGAAGCAGCACTCTCCGAACTATACTATCCCACTGAACTACTCTACCCAGTATTGCAGCAGTCCTCTAGCTCTGCCTACAGCCTAGTACAAATGGGTTTCCCATAAGGCTCTCTTTGGCCCTCCCATTTTCTCCCTTTATACAATTTAGCTCAAAGGATCCCGAAGATCATGTTTACACCCCTGTGCGCCCCATTTCATTACAAACAACGCCTTACAATGCTGATGTCCTGATGCACATCCTTCCCTGTCTCAACTTTCAGGTTGAAGGATTAGACCCGTTTGTGCAGATCTAATAGAATGCCCTATACCACAATCTATAGTCTGACACTTGCTTGAGCATCTTAATAAAAGCCATCAAATAAAAAAAAAAACCTTACATAAAGATGTCTCCCACTCTATTTCCACAATCCCCCACGCAATGCTCTCTCAAGGTTACATGTACACGGTGCATCTTGAGCACTTCCTGGACTTATGTCTAATGTTCATTGCAATTCCTGGAATAGTCTTGCAATGCTAAACCACCTACTCCCAACTGCTCTTTCAAATATTGGTTGTGTTATCCACTGAAATTTCCTTTACACTGGTTTACGTAAACTTTGTACACCATTTCCATCTGTGATGCTCAGTGAAATAAAAGACTATTCCTAGCATGTAGCTACATTGTGTCAACATGGGAGGAACATAGTATCTGTCTTCATCAGTTACCAAAGATTTATTATAGAAATACCCTGCATCCTTCATACACAAAGAGGCAAGGGTATTTGAAAAGATGAAAGTTAATCGCTAAAATTATACCGACAAGAATTTTCTTTAAAGCCTCTTACAAAAAGTAAACAAATCAAACAACGTATGGTTAGGGTACTTTATCGCATTCTACTCCACAATAAATAAAAATGAAGATGCTCTCCTCACCCCCGCAATCCTAATTAGATTTAACACAACCTACATAACATGATATGTTGGTCTGCACTGAATCTTGATTTTTGTAATAGATAATGTGACAACAGACTTGATGTAACAACCTTTAACTGCAGTGCCATGCCTTATAGTAGTCCACTTGTCGGTAACAGGGAAAATTATCAATGAAAGGTTTATAGATCGGTTGGTGAAGGCCACACTGTTACATAAAGCCATATCTGGCGCCCAGCATTTGTTATTTTTTTTGGGGTCTAAATCTTAGTACCCGGTGAGAGACAATCTGAATGCAACAAGCATTCTGATTGGCTCTCTCCAGGTCCCTACCTAGCTGGGAATCCCTCCGTCAGGATTCCACGGCCTTTCTCCCCGGCGGGGGGCGTGGCAACCCCTCAGCAAATGATGAGGCTCGAAGCGGGGCCATCCCTGCTCCGAGCTTCACCGTGGCTGAGAGGCTGCCTTCGCCCCCCCTCCCCCGGGGACTCGGGTAATTTTTTAAAAAAAATGTAATTCCCTTCCCTCCTTCCCACCTGCCCCCCCGCCACAACTTACCTTCTTGGTCCTGCGTCCCCGGGAAGCCTCCAGCCGTGTGGAGACTCGGCTCTGCACCTCCACACGGCTGGGGGCTTCCCTCGTCCCCTGCCGGGGATGCAGGTACGTCCCCCCACCCTCTTCCTCCATCCCACTCCCGCCCTCCCAACCCCACTTACCTTCTTTTTGATCCTTTTTCGGGAACTGACGCGCTGGGAACACTTGGTTTCGGGACAGAAAAATGCTTTTAGTGCCCCGGTCACACAAATAATGCGGGCCAGGGTACTAATAGCAATAGAACCCTCACGTCGGGGGCATTACCGACTCAGGTAATGCCCCGGGGCCCATAGGTAAGGCCCCAAGTGATTTCTATTGCTTAAGTAAAAACATGAGCAAAGTCCAATCCAATTACCTCAGGTGAGGATAATCAGGCCAGAATACCACCGTTCTAGGTAAGGCAAGAAAGAGATGGGGCTAAGCAGTTTCGCTCATGCAACCCTAACTAGACATGGGGGTGGGGGCAAAACAGGTACATTTGTGCTCACTCCCTGTAATCAGATTCACTCAGGGACCCCCGTAGGAGTTCCTGAAATTGAGGGGCCTTCTAAATTCGTGCCTTGATCCCAATGGAGGAAGGCCTGAAACCTTGAGTGCAGAGGACACGTCATGCATTGGGTTTTTGGGTCGACTAATTTGCGTTTCATGCTCCGTTGGAGCTGTTCTTTCTGGACAATGTACAGCAGAACTCTTGGGACACACCGACTACTTCACCACCACTCCGGCAACCCACTCAGAGGGGTCCCAGGACACGATGCAAGCAGGGTACAGCAATGGCAACTGGAAGAACATGGCAGGAGGTGACCCTCAGGGCAGAAACAAAGAAATTGGTCTTGCAAGGCCCCTTTTCATGGTAGAGACCTGCAACGTCAGGGAAATGTGTCTTGTTCCACAAGCTGGGAATCTGCAGAGTCCCAAGGTTCAACTCGGGGTGGCGACCATTGCAGAGAAGTAGCCCAGGACGATGTCTGGCTAGCCCAAAGAAGGTTTCCGGGACTGTTTAGAGCGCTTCCATTGACTGGATCTTCGAGTAAAAGTCAGGACTGAATGTTCCAACCAAACAAGGCACTGATGAAGGTCTTCAGAAGATCTGCAGAGACAGGGCTTTGCCGGGCAAGTCAATAAAATTCTGCCTGCAAGCTTCCAGTGATGATGTCCCGGGCTTCAGCGAGCTGCTCAACTTCGTAGGGGTCTGTGCTCAAATGATGAACTGAATAATGGCTGCAGGATTCCCTCTCTAATCCAGAATCTGGGCTAGAGTTGCCCCAGTCCACCAATAGCAAGGATCTACTACACCATTTAAACAATGGCAGGGGCTGTCCAATTTGAGATAGCCTTGGCTACTGCATCTTCCCAGCAACAGACACATTCTGACACAAATGTGGACTGGGTCCAGACAGACGCAGCCCCCCCCAACATTAGGATTCACACACATAGACCTCCATGTTTCTGGCAAAAATGGAACTTCCACCAGAAAGGGCTTACAATGTATGGAAAATCCACCCACTTCAGGACAGGAAGAAGGTCAAACTACAATTCTGAGGCACAGCCATTTTAGGGTATATGGTACTCTAATTGGCATTAAGCAGTAAAGTGTGCAAGACTATAGAAAAGAAAACACTGCAAATGTATCCGCTGCCATCAGCCCCTCCAGAACACATCATGCAAGTAACCACAATGTTACCAAAAACAAGGTTATAGAGACACAAAGTATCTCTACCACACTTCAAAAGAGATGTGTGAAGATAAAGAAACAGGGATTTATACTATAGAGAACCGAGCCCTAGGGACTAATCAGTGCCCCAAAAACAGATGACCTAAGCAAGATAAGTGGAGCAAAAAGGGTTCACTTACATCCAAAAGTTAGGAAAGGATCAAAACAATAGCAAAAGGTAGGGTGCCCATTGATATATATTGAGGGAAAAGCAAAAACAAACAATCTTTCCTGACAGACCTCCAACAGCGGAACCCAGAAAGATAACAGCCACTTGTAATACACCCAGGAACTCGGCCAGTAACTGCTCCCCACTAATGAGGGCCTTTGAAGTCAACAGTCACCTCAGCAGCAACTCATACCTCATTAGGAATCGCTTTTGTAAAAACCTCCACATCATGATTGTGTGTCGAGGATACAGGTTCTGTGCAGTATAGTGCACTCCTTCAGATCCCATCTCATAGGGACTACCCTCTTCAACTGCAGGGACTGTCAATCCTCCAGTTAGACAAAGTGAGAGCAACACCATTCACTATCGCTCAACTTCAGTGCACTGTAACACCTACTGGACTATCAAACCCTTCATATAAAGGCATTAAGAGACCTCGGCTCAACCACCCCTTGGATGATAGTCTACTTATGGCCACACATCTGGGCTTCTTCTACACCAAAGGGTCTTTGTGCCTCCTCACAGTAACCAGCAAGGCTGACATTCTCGTCACACAGCAGGATTCTCTGTACGGTCAAAGTGACAGGTGGGGTCTCCTCTCCTCTTTGCCACTAGGTGTTATTGTAGCCCCTCTTCCTCACCACACCCTCACAATTGGCACTTGGCCTACAGTCTCAGTTCCACCACAGCCATTCATTGTTTGTGCCACTGTCCTTGCGCACTGTTTTCCCATCCGAGCTAGAGCACGGCACTCACAGCAGATCAGCATCCACTCACCAACACTTGTCGCAGGCGCCATTTTGCCTGCACTCCAATAACTTACTTTGTCTTGGGCGGTCCAAGACGGTACACAAAGATGCGCCTGTCATCTTCCACACATTCCTCCCCTGTTATGCACCAACATCAAAGTCTTGGTCGTCCCTGGACAGGCTGGGAAATCCTAAAGAGTAGTATTGTTTCTTGTTTTTTACAAAAACATGGCAATTGGCTTGCGACACATCAAAATAGACTCCACTTAAGATGCAGGAATGGAATCTGAGGAAAGCCAAGTGCTCCTTGCATTCTGCTCCCAAATCTCTTCATACAAGTCCCTTGATTCATTAAGAGCACTTTGCACTTTTGTGCACAAGCAAGGACTCGCTGTTAGTGCAAGGGACCTGCAGCCATCCTCATCATGCATGTTAAGTGCCTGGCACATACCCGACATCCAATATGATCCAGGTCCCCAGCACTCATATGGATGGCAGCAATGGACCATAAAGGCCCATCAGCACGAATTCATTTTCAGTGATTCAAGGTGAAAATGTAAGAAAAGTGCGTGCATTGCATGAGTTTTTATCCGGGTCAAAGAAATCCAGAGAGCAGCCTGATAAGGCTCCTCTTCCCCACTGTGCTCTCCCCTATGCCTGGCCTGCGATGGGAGAGACCAGGTGCAAGGAAAACATCTGCAGGAAAAGGCACATCCTAGCATGCACCCTTTCAAGAATCATAAACGCTCTCTAGCGTGAATCCGCCATTCTCCCGGTAGGCCCTCCATGCTGCACATTTCATGGGTGAGACAAACCTGCCTGTGCATAGCTTTTGTGATTTCTGTGAGATAACAGAAGTGCTTACAAACAACAACAAAACAAAAAGAGCATTACCAGTTCTAATTTATGTTTTATACTTTTGATTCATACCTTTTCTGGGCCCTTTGCTTTCACTTCATTATTAGTGGCCGATCTCGTGGTTGCTACATCCTTTCCACTCTTGTCCTACCAAAAAACCAATATATATTTTGACTATATAATGGATTCCAAGATTGAAACTTCCAACACTGACATTGTTGAACAGTTTGTGAGTGCTACATCATGTTATTTATACTGGTTGATTTCAGTACAGAAATTGCCCAAAAAATTGAAAGTCATGTGTGTTTTCTTGTTTGGGCTGACATATTTCCCTAAATATATCCCTATCTGGACTATGGTGTTCTTCCATTACTGCTCTTAGCTTTACCATTCAACCCCACTGTAAAATAGTCTGCAATTGTCTACACAAGCACAAAAGAAGGCGATTGGCCCAGTCTCACGAGATTCTCGTGAGTTACAAATTCTCGTGCTCTGCCATTAACTTCACAAACAGTTGCAACAGTCAGAGCAAGCAAACTCGGTACCAACTCTAGACCTCTGAAGGTTTTCAGCAGAGATAGTGACAAATCACATTTGACAGCCGTCATACTGCATTGATCCCAAACAGCCCATCTTTTCTAATGGCCTCCCTCTCAACTATCGTACCAGCAACCAGTGAACAAAACTGTAAAGACATGGGTCACATCAGCGGGTAAGATAGCTCAGCGTGTTGAGCAGTTGCTGCTGCGATCTATCTGTGATCTGCAGGTTTGAATCCCGGCATGGCCAACTCAAGCCTTTCATTCTTCCAAGGTCGATAAAGGAGTACCAACTTCGGTTGGCATGATAAATGTATGTTCTATGAACAGCGATTATATAAATAACAAATCATTATTGGCCCTCTCAATGCTTCCATAAACTGGCCACTGGGGTCATTAGGTGTTTGGTGGTATCCCGCCTGCAAATCTGGCGGCATACCATCAAACGACATTCCCGTTCCCACCGTCAGATATCCTGGAATTCCTGGGATATTATAGGATAGAGTCTCCCGACTTAGTTTAAGGCCATGCATCCCACTTAGAGCACTGCGCCATTGCCTACTATTACAAGCCACTTGATAGAAAGACAGGACACCCAAAGATAAAACCTTTAGCCTTTACAGATTATGAGGTTTTACACTGTTGTTTATGCTTGAGATAAACTATCAGAAGGTTCAAGTTACTTACCTGTAACTATTGTTCTCCATGATGGGTCTGGCATGGATTCACATGACATGAATATTCCCTGTCAGGCTGGGAATCTTCAGTGAAAGAAAAATGGGAATCTCAAAAAAGTCCTCGTCTCCAGGTGGCTTTCCAGCTGCATCATGCACTGTCGTTGAATGGTTAGCAGGCCACTGCCAGGCCGGCCGAGAGCCCACACCACCAGAGCCATCGCAGCAACAACAGCATTTCCCTCTGGTGTGCTCCTGCTCCACATTTGCAGGGCTGCTACGTGGAGGTCCATGCACACCTTCATGAGGTCCTACTACGTCGATAGGGATTCCAGGGAGGAGTCCCAAGTCGGCAAGCGGTGCTATGCAACCAGTTTTCTGAGGAGAGTCTGTTTCAGAGGTGAGCGTTTATTGCTTCTGTTTAGCTTTGCCACCTCCCAGGGTTGTGTATATGTACTGCTGTGTAATCGTTATTCATGAGCATGTGAATCCATGCCAGACCCCATGCTGGAGAAGGTTTAAGTTACTTACCTGTAACTATTGTTCTCCAACATGAGTCTGGCATGAATTCCCATGCAAACCTTCCCCTCTGTGGCTCTTTTGGTTCATACTGCCACTTTACATGCTTACCAAATCTGAAGATGGTCACCAGGGGTGGAGCTTAAGGAGAGAACTGTTATTGGATGGGGGCATTAGGACCCAGAGCACAGTGATTGGTTTGGAGGAGAAATATAGTTTTAAAGTGAAAGTGAAACTGGTTTTTCTTTTTTACCGAGGATTCCCCGTCTGACAATGGGGAATATTCATGAGCATGTGAATCCATGCCAGACCGCATGCTGGAGAAACCATGGTCGGGATTGATTTTGTGCTTACGTTAGCTTTCTAATCCGTGCGGAGCGGGGGGCAGCTCGGACACCTGCCAAGCCCATCTCCATATACAGCCATGTAAAGGACAGGCTTTGTGAGCTGAGCCCATGTCCAACAACTGCTCCTGTACGACCACAGAATCCCATGAACGAAGTCCTGTTCGCCAGCCGCGGAATGGACACTGTCCAGGGCTGCAGGAGATAAAACAGAGCCGTATGCGACCTGGTGGCCGTCGAGGGCACTGGAAGCGGACTGGGCGCGGACTGGGCTGGAAACCCACAAAGCGGCGAGGAGATCCCCTGCAGTGGTGGGCTGCGGGCAGATTGGGCACCCGGCCACTGTGAGGTGAGGGGCTCTGAGGTAGTACTCATCGGTCATCTTACGGAAAGTGGCAGACCGCCCTCAGAGCACTGCAGGCCCGTAGACCGGGGCTCCGAGACTGGTTGCCTGCTCACGTGCCGCCACTACACTATAACCAACGTGACGACGCTGCTGACTGGAGAGCAGGGACTGCGGGACACATACAGGCAGTGAGTGCGCAACAGCACTGAAATTCTGCTGGAAATCTGGCGGCCCTGTGTACGTGTAGGAGGGCTCGGGATGGAGTCCGGGCCAGTGTGCGTGCAGAAAGGGACAGGGCCTGGCATGGAGTGAGGGAGAAGGACCTGTAACTACCTCACTGGGCAATACTATATTGCGGCCAGTAATGAAAGCTGGCAGACACTGAACATAATGTCCCTATGCAGAGTACTATGGGCTTTCATGGCATAAGCAGATGATACTGGCACGCTGCTCCTGATTTACCAGTGCCCCCTTCCCTGCTTCTGAGAATTATTAACAATGCACGTTAGCACCCTTCAGAGTGGCGATCAGCCCACAGATGGCATCTTCCTTTTGCAGTGTATGGGGAACCTGGACATCATTGTAGTGACCGTAAGCTTGCTGGAACTGGTGATGATTGTTGCTGCGCTGCCTTGATACTTGCACTCTGGCAGCATGCAGACGTGAACTGGAGCACTGTGGGGCTGCGACTGAACTATCGAAGTTGCCACTGGCAATCTGGTGCCACGACCACGCACGGCCGGGGCTGAGGCTCTAGAGATCCTCCCCTGACACAGCGCAGAGAAGTACTGAACATGACGAAAGGGGCCAGGAACAAGAAGAGAGGCAGTATGGACCGCTTCACGACGGCCACCCCCAAGGCCTCAGAAAGGGGGCGCTGCAGCGATTGCTGCAGCACCTGTCTCCAGTCTCTCAGCAATGATTGTCATAGTATCAAGTATTTGTTGCATACTCGTGGTTCAAAGGGGTTTGGCGCAGTTAACAAGCTTGATGGCATCACTACAACTGTCCCCTTCATACGGGCCCAGGTCGAGAAGGAAACACTGAGGATAATGGAGGCTAAATGCAGAATTCGCACAGCAGAAGATGACATCACTACTCTGCAGACTACCGTGGCATCTTTGGTGAAAGACCAGAAATCGGTGAAGGATGTGCAATGATTTAGAATTAAGGTCCTGATGGAACAATTTGCGCATTATAGGACTAACGGAGGAGGCCACTTGAAAATAGCGGTAGAAGAATTACTCAGATCACTCCTGGGTGACAGAGGGCTATCCCCCACATTTCACAGTCAAGCATGCCCACCGGGCATTAACAGCCAAGCCTAAGCTTGGAGATTACCCCCGGCCCATCATCACCCGAGTCATGCACTACAGGGAGAGACCAGATCCTGCGACGGGCCACAGAACTGAAGGAACTCTGGTATGAGTCTCATATCATCCAGATCTACCTGGACTTCACAGTAGCGGTCCAGCAGGAACACTGCACATTTGCCAGTGTAAAGAAACTACTGCAGGAAAGAAATATCTACTATGCTATGCTGTTCTCGGCGCGTCTCAAGTTTCAGCACAAAAATAAGATGTACTTCTTCACTGTCCCGGCTGAGGCGGTATCCTTTATAGAGACACATATACCCGTGTGTGGCTCCCGACCAGGGGGCTTTACTCCCACTTGAATTCTATGTAATCCTGATATTGCGTGATACAGGGCCATAGTAATGCTTTTAATGATCGGCTAAGCTTTTTGATTCGGGCTAATATGCATTGTGGATGGCCTGCCCTCTCCGAGCGATAATAGCAGTGCCCCTAGCGAGTGTAAATGTACTGTTCAGGGTTGGTTAATGTTGGGGGGGTACGGGGGGCGGCGGCACTGCCACAGTGAGGGAGGGAGAGGGGGGATTCAATGTTGGGTTTGTTAAAATTACACTTGGCGAAGCTTGGGATGGAGCACAGACTGTATATATTTAGTTGCCCAGGTTGGAGGGGATCGTTCGTACACTGCTGGTTTAAACGGTGGGGATGACCCAGAAGGTCTTGTTTCTCAGTTGGAATGTCAGGGGGTGGGGTAATCCGATTAAGCCCCCCAAATTCGTAGCATATGCTAATAGGAAGGGCACACATATCCTGTTCCAGCAGGAAACGCATGCCTTACACCGACAAGCTCTTGGCCTTGCACCAAGCTGGGGACCCCAGTGCTACTATACTACCAATTCCACTAACGCTAGAGGCGCGCTTATTCTGACACCGCACTCTGCCCTTTACACACCTAGACACCAAAGTAGACGCTGATGGTAGATATGTTCTGTTCCATGGAATCCTACACAGGAAGGAAATCTTCTTGCTTAATGTATATGGCCCCAACGTCGATGACCCAGCCTTTTATAGCAAGTTTGAGTTTGAGCTTTGCGCCTCATACTCTTTGGCACAGATTGTGTTGGGGGTGACATTAACACTATACTGGATGCGACGCTGATCGCTCTGGCACCTCATCTCGATCACTATCCAAGGAAGCTCAGGTAATACTGCGTGGTATGCAGACACAGGGCCTCCTAGATGTCTAGTGGACACTGCATGACGAGGATAGGAAGTACTTGTTTTACTCCTCTGTGCACAATATGTACTCGGTATGTGGTTGGTAACTGCCCCCTTGCTTAACACAGTTGTGCAGTGTTCAATACTATCCTGCACCCTCGCAGATCACTCCCTGGTACTTTTAACATTATATCTCCTGACGAAGGGGGTCGACCCCGCCCGCGTGGCGATTCAAATCGGCTGCACTTCTGGACATGGCATTCTTGCTGTATTTGTGAGACCAGGTGGCATGCTTTTTCGATAACAATGTGGGGTCTGCCTCATCGGTGGCGACTCTGTGGCAGACATTTAAGGTGTATGTCCGGGGAGTAGCCTCGTCAGCTGAATTTGGAGTCCTTAAGTGTTTAAGGAGAGATCTGGCTAGGAAAGAGGCTGAGCTGGGGGCACTGCAGCAGCAACGTGGGCTATCCCCAACTCTGGGCCTACACCACGAGATTAAAAAAGCATTCGAGGCATATAGGTACATGGCACAGAGGGTGTTGAGGTTCATGGACAGACCACTAATGGCCAGGAGGTATGGGGAAGCGGACAGACCGGGCCGGACTCTGGCTTGCTTAGTTAAGTCGGCATCAGGGAGTGCCCATATACCCTATGCCCGAGAGCCTGATGATGGATCAATAGCATACACCAACACAGACATAAACAACGTTTTCTTATGACTTCTATTGGGCCCTATACCAACCTAAGGGGAGTGCCACTGAGAGCAACACTGAGCGGTATCTGAATGGGCTTACCCAACACCCTACTGTTCCGTGATACCCGTGACGCACTTGAGGTAATGAACACTTGAAGAAATCCAGTCAGCCATAGTAGATTTGCCCCGGGGAAAGGCCCCAGCTCGGAGCATAGTTTTACAATGAATATTCCGGCTTGCTATCCCTGCACTTACTGCATCTGAGACGAGGCACTCAGGGAGGGAGTATTGCCGGATACGGTACGTAAAGCCATAGTTATACTCCTACTCAAGCCTGACAAGGCACTGGAGGAATGTGGGTCTTACAGACCGTTTTCTCATAAACACAGATGCCAACATTTTTGCCAAGGTACTGGTGTCGCGTTTATCCCCCTACATGCCCCATATGGTTCATCCTGACCAGGCAGGATTTATACCTCGCCAGTTGACAGCGCCGAGCCTCCGACGTCTGTATAACGTTATAGCCCAGATGCCACCCGATCTACAGGCAGTGGCGTTCTCAGTGGACATGCAAAAGACATTCGACACTGTCAGGCCGTTCCGATTCCAGGTGCTGTCCAACTACAGGTTTGGGCCTAGATACATCTCCTGGGTGAAACTGATTTACGTACGTCCCTATGCTGGAGTACACCCTAATGGCTGCGACTCTCCACTCTTGCAGTTAGGTGGGGGAACCAGACAGGGGTGCCCACTGTCCTCATTAATATTTGTGCTAGTTATTGAACCACTGGCAGACAGGATACGAGCTGAGCATAGCTGTGCAGGTATAAGGATAGGGAGGAAGGCAGAAGTTATATCACTATATGGAGACAACATTCTATTGTATATTAGGGATCCCGACAGTAACTTAGCTGGAGTACTCAACACAGTGGTGGGGTTTGGGGCACCTAAACAATAAATCAGAAATATTCCCCTCCCGACAACCAGTATGATAGAGCCCACGCATACTATGGGGTTAAAATGGGCTGCACAATCTATGCGATACCTGGGTATAGTGATATCGCGGACATCTGATCTCACTCGAGAATTGAACTATGGGGTGTACATGGAGGACCTAAGGCCCAAGCTTGAAAGATGGAAAAAGATACCGATGTCGCTAGCAGGGAGGTTATCCCTAATCAAAATGGTGGTATTGCTAAAATTACTCTACATGTTCCACAACACCCCGCTATGGCCTGGCCGTGCGCTGTTTCATGACATCACTGTGGACTGCATCTCTTTCATCTGGGCGGGAGGCATGGCACGTTTGAAGTGGTCACATCTGGCCAGACCCTATGGGAAGGGTGATTTCAATGCACCGACTTTGAACTGTATTACACAGTCGTCCAAAAACACATTCTACCCTCCCGTATACCCGCCTAGAGAGGGTGCATGCTGGACCCATTTCTTTAGCGTCACTGTTAGTCGGAGGTGATTATCAGGCAATACATCAACTTGACCCTATAGGGGCAACCTGGAGAGCATGGAAGAAGCTGAACGCTAGGGTTGTACAGGCCCCAGTATACGACAAGCTTCTCCCTCTATGGGGATTTCAATTGCTTCCTCCCACCATGGACGGCAGTATCGTAAAGACTGGAGTGCAGAGGGCAACCACTCAGCCAGTGATTTATATGTAGAGGGTCGTTTTGTGGACTGGGGGATACTGAAGTCAGCAGTGGTGGATGGTCGGTTACAGCCGCTGTATTATATGCACATGCGAGCTGCATTTCAGATGCAATGGCCTACTTTCCCGGACGAGCTGCCAACACATCTCTGTCTGTCATATCTTACAAAGATCTGCAGTTAAGAAAAGTATGTGTGTTATACAAATTGGCGCAATCTATGAATGCATGTACTACTAGAACTATACGCTCCCGATGGGGTAGGGATCTTCAAGTAGAGTTCACTGACACATTGGAGGGCACTATGCTCACTAATGAAGGGAGTATTGTTGAATTCTAAGTTCAGACTCATCCATTTCAAGATTTTAAATAGATTATATTACCCCCTCCTTCCCCATTAAGGCTGAACCTGTTTTGGACCGACAAGCTAAGCATGTGCCCCAGGTGTAGGGATGAAAATGCAAATTTCCTGAACATGCTATGGTCCTGCCAAAAGCTTTATGAATATTGGGATGCTGTTAAAAAGACCCTGTCTGATGTATTAGGGCACCTGCTGGCTCTGTCAGCCTGTGACTGTATACTTGGCTATACTGGCGGGCTGGGTGTAGTTCAGCGTAGATTCCCAAACATGGGACTGCTGCTGGCCAAGAGGGATATTCTTATGAGATGGACACAAACAACCTCCCACGAAAGAGATGTGGATGAGTGACGTTGTCTGGGCAAACGATATGGAGGAACTGTACATCACCCTGCTGCCAAATGCCAGCTGCCCAAAGGACATATGGTCTGACCTCAGTATGTTTCTAGCCCAGGAAGACCCCTTGTTGTGAACTGAACATCCAACATAACCCACCATAATACTCCAGGGGTATACTAATGTAAACTGTATGATTGTATTACGTTTTGTCATGCTCCACTATTCAATATATGTAGATGTTGTTTCGCATATGCCAAGTGTCAATAAAAACGTTTTTAAAAAACAGAAAGCTACCTTTTGAACAAAAGCTCTGTGGGCATGTAATGCACATGTTCCTGTGCAATGCAACACTCCTCAGCATTTTCTGTTTTGATGTTTGTCAATTTCCCCTATAGTTGGCGTGGATAAGGTGTGCAATGGGTTGAAGGACGGGTGCCCACTTTACTATGAATGAGCCCCCCTGGAATGAAACCAAAAATATCTAGTGCATTTTAATGGGCTAATAGATACCAAGGATGTAGAGTCCTCCAAATGTGTTATATTGTGCACTTCAAGCATTCCTTTTCTTCACCCATTACCCTTCCACCTGCAGACATTTATCTCTCCTTCAATATCTTCCCCATAGCCCTTCACATGCCCCTTTGCCTCAACTTTCCTCCCACAGATTCCTCATCTATGATATTCACTCTCCAGCACCAGCTGCCTTCTGAAACATTTGCCCCCATGGGATGGACAGCAACTCCACATCTGCTCTACTAAGCACCTCGCACCAGAAGCCAGTATATATGCAGCCGCCACGCCCCACGACTTCAGTTCTGGCTTTTCCACTAGCACTCAGTTACGGAAGGACAGCAGGATCGGTGAGGTGTACAGGGTAACCGTCAATGGGGGTGGGGAGGAAACTGGGAGGGCGATAAGGAATCTGTGGGAAGACCATCCGTCAGAAAGAACATTACTGAAAGGTAAGTAGTTTGCTGTTCTAATGGATTCCTTCCTCCCATGGATTCCTCATCTATGATAGACTCCCATAGCAGTACTTAGACCTGCAGGAGGGAAGAGAACAAAGACACCAGGTAAACCAGAAAACTCTGGAGCACTGCTCAACTGAATTGAGTATCCTGCCCTGACAAAGAGTGAATATGGCCGTGGACCGACATTGTGTGGTCATAACGTGTGATGCGTCAAGGTTCCAGCTTTGCGTTTAGAATGCAAATTCGGCGTCTCTAAAGATATCAACTTGGGATTTCTCAAGGGAAATCACTAGAACAGAGTACTGTACCACCATACCCATGGGATTAGAAATGGAGGCGCTGGGAATATGCACATACAAGAGAAGACTTGGCTGGCTCGGTAGGCTAGAGAGCGCCGTGGAGAGGTTACCTGGTCTGATTTGTAATGACAAAAATATCCCAAGGGGAAATTACCTCAGCCACTGAAATTTGAAGTATCGCAGACATTTCTGTGGACATGTTAACATATCACCTCGAATGAAATCTGATATGCCCTGAAGAAGGCTGGGTAGAGAAAAGAACTAGGCCTATATAGCCAAAACTTGGGTTTGCATCTAAATGAAAGATTTGCAATTTTACTCCTTTGGATTTATGTGAATTGAGTGCACAATCTGGTTGTTTGTAAATAACAACACGTTAGATTAAGGTGCGCTAGGCTTACATTGATATCTAAACTAAGAATGTATTCTGGTGTTAGTAAAAAAATTACTTGTATATAACTTAGTAACAGTTGTCTTGTCTTATATACTGTTATTGTTCTGTAATAGCAAGCACCATCTCCGACTGGTGCTGCTTTTGTGGGTGGAGGGGGGCACATTTGTGTCGGATGCAAAGAGTCAGCTTCAATATTATTCAATATAGTGTGGATTGTGGGGTCCCACAGGGTTCCTCACTGTCGCCTCTTTTGTTCAACCTGTACCTTCGATTAGTTATGGAAATCCTGAGACGTCATGGAATCAGTTTCCAGTCTTACGCCGATGACACTCAGATTTTCATCACAATCAATAAGGTTAAAGAAACCATTATTAAAATCGGAGAATGCAGGCCTCTAATCAACTGCAACTGAATGCTTCCAAGACAGAATTCATTTTGTTTGGTCCGTAACACCTCATGACTACTATAAAAACTCAACCTCTTCCCAAGCTATTAGGAGTGGAACTTACATTCTCCACAAAGGTGGAAAACCTCGGCTGTATTTGGCAAGCCAATCTGGGTAGCGAAAGCCAGGCTAGAGCCAAAGTAAAAGCTATTTTTTATTCCTTGTGGCTCCTACGACAAACACTTCCCTACATTCCACAGGAAGAGTAACCTCAAGTAGTGGGTGCACTTACGAATGCTCACCTGGACTACTGCAATAGTCAACTGGTGGGCATTCCGAAAAAACAAATCAGCAGACTGCAAAGGGCGCAGAACGCAGCGGTCAGACTGATCTATGGGCTCAAAAAAACAGCCCAGGTTTAATTTTTCCGCCGTCAACTCCATTGGCTATCAGTTGAAGACTGCATAAAATTCAAAATAGCCTGCCTGATTTTTAAATGTCTAAATAATATGGCACCAGACTATCTCAAGGATATGTTTAGATACTATCAACCATCAAGACCCCTTCGCTCAAGCGACCAAGCACTGTTAACCACCCCCCCCCCCAATCTACATTTGTTTCTAGAGGGGACAGAAGATTCTCGGTGTATGGTCCCAGACTTTGGAACAGTCTACCCAGGGAAATACAGAATTCAGACACCCTGCTAAATTTACGGAAGGCCTTAAAGACCTTCTTGTTCAAATAAAACTTGACCATTGTATAATAATTGGAGCTCCATCTTGCTTTTAAATATACTTACGAATAGACTTTGTCCTAGCCTTCCTGAGTAAGTACTACTATCTGCGCCATTATACGGTTAGGTCCGTTTAGATTGCGCTACAAATTCCTCAAATCAAAATGTACTGTATATTTAAAGTTGAGATGATAGATTTGAGTTTGCGCCATATGATGGGATTGTGCATCACAATGAAATGTGAATAAAAGTATATATTTTTCATTAAAATTATCAATGTATTCAACTTCATTAACTCTTTGGAAGCAATGTACAGAAAAGCGACAGGGACCTCTGTGAATTGAGTTCCGTCACCACTTGCGGGTTCCTGTAGCAACATAATAAGTTGTGGCTTACCTTCTGGTCTGTGTCTTACAAGGAGTCCAATCAGTAATGTTGAACAAATGTGTGCCTGCAGTGAGGCATACGTGGCTGCTTGAAACATATCCACAAAGGGAAGCCCCGGCTCCAGGCCCAGCTGATGGAATCGCTTCTCTATCTTGGAAGGGTTTGGCAGAGGAAAGAAAACAGGGACATAGATCTTCTGAGAGAAATTAAAGTCCACATTGGGGAGGAAGGAAGGTCTCAAAGTCGCCTTCCAATCGGAACACACTATGTGGGCAGGTTTAACAGATAATGCCTGGTGCACAGTCACCCTTCCATGGAAGTGATGGCTATCAGAAAGTTCACTTCAAGGTTGAGCAACCTCAATTAAAAGGAACGCTAGGGCTCAAATGGAGCGCCCATGACACAGGTCATAACTAAATTAAACTCCCATGCAGGAACAACAAACTATCATGGCGGAAACTGGTTGCTATTACGAAAGATTTCTCTTTTGGCAACTTTTTCTCAATAGTTTCTACTGACCCCCAATCTTTTGTTTTTGAGCCTGTTCTGACTTTGAGGGAAGTAAACCCTTCAGCTTCACATACCCTGCCTAATTTGTTATGGTGAAACTGATCAGTCCTTCAGACTATATCAGTACAGGGAAACTAGGTTTCCCTTTTTATCTTTTGCATCATCCTATCTTTTTGCACTTGGGATTTTTGGTTACTGTTATATCTGCCTAAAGCTGGTGGTAGCACATATATTTTTAAAATGTTTGCGTCATGTCTAGTGTGCACAATCACCGTTACCGCTGTAGGGGAGGAGTGGTCCAAAAGACCCCCCCTTACCTACATCCCCTCTCCAGGTGAGGGCCATGGCTCATTGGGCGTCCCCTCAGACCACCCGGGCCCAGGTGGTGGAGGGTTCACCTGCTGAAGACATTGCCCACACGTATTGAATTTAGCTAGGCCCAGAAACCATTTCGTCTATCAAAGATGGTGTGAGCTCAGCGCACTGTAGCGCGGCCCCCACTCTCGGAGAGTTTCAATTATCCCTGTCGCCGTAGCACCCTGGCAGATCCGCTGTGAGCCCGTTCCCACAAACAAAACGGACATGAGCTAGCATAAGATACTAACACTGTAACATTTCACCGTCCACAGTGTATCACTGCTCCCAGCATGACCCGGTCAGCGAGGCCTGGGTGATGGGGAGAACTGTAGAATGGTCATCCGATGAAAGCAGAAAAATACCCAAATACGAATGTCAAAACCTACTTGTAATACGTGTATCCTTTCCATAAAACTACTTCTACTAAAGAAACCTGTAAAATTGTGTAATTATTGTAAGAAACGCATGTTTACATGACACCAGCAATGAAGGACCCACACCCCTGCAGGGGTGTGCAAATGATAAAAAGCATTCCGGGGGATTATTCTCTATATGTATCATTGAAAACCGTACACCCCGCGGTCCCGCGCCATAACTGAACTAATGCTGCTAGAGGGCAGGGGAGGACGAATGCAACTATACATAAGGCTCGTGTGACAAGACGCGGGCAAATGCGCCAGTCATGTGTACATATCTACAGCCCTTATATGCCATTACCGCCGCGTACAATGGCGGGTCTCATTCTCTATGCTCCACCAACCACACTACTACCTCACGTAATGCAAATATATGACAATGCATTACTTACCGTAAAAGCATTTCTGATGGTTGTATCTGCTTAGATTCACATGCTGTGCATAGGTCCGACATTCAGTGGTCACTGCGGAGTATTGCATTTTGTTTTTCGTAGTCGAAAAGGGGACGTCGACAAGGCGTGTCTGTAACACTATCCCTATAGTGACGTGTGTTGTACCCACAATCCCTCACGCGTCGAGGTCCCTCTGTTTGTATTTTTCTGCCCTGAGGGAGCCTTCTAGACGTGAGTGAGTACAGAAAAGAGAGAAATATAGAAAAGGATGTCTATGTTCCTTCCATCCAAGCGGGGAGGAAGGGTGGGCGCATGTGAATCTAAGCAGATACAACCATCAGAAATGCTTTTACGGTAAGTAATGCATTGTCTTCTGATGTTTGTTAATCTGCTTAGAATCACATGCTGTGCATAGACTAGCGAGCAGTACCCGGAGTTGGCGGTGAGTTATGAGAAGGAACAGTAGAGAAAAGATGTCTTAATACTGCCTGTCCCACCTGGGAGTCAGATCTAGAGTGTGCATCTAGACAGTAGTGTTTTGTAAAGGTGTGCACAGAACTCCAGGTAGCCGCTTTGCAGATGGACTCAAGGGGAACATTTGCAATGAATGCTATGGACGCCCCCGTGCCTCGAGTAGAATGTGCTCTTGGCCTAAAGGGCAGTTCTCTCTTAGCAAGAGTATAGCAGAGAGTGATGCATTGAACAATCCATCTAGAAATAGTGGACTTTGAAACTGCATCCCCTTCTCTTCCTGCTGCCACCGAGACGAAGAACTGATTAGTCTTCCTCAGTGGTCTGGTTCTTTCCATGTAGAACATGACCGCCCTGCGGACATCTAGTGTGTGCAGAGTCCTTTCTCCCAAGTTGGAAGGATTTTGAAAGAACGCTGGTAGTTCTATAGACTGGTTTACGTGGAATTTTGAGATTAATTTTGGAGCAAACCTTGGGTGAGTGCGTAGAACCACTTTATCTTTGTGAATTGTAACAAAGGGGTCAGAAAGAGCCTGTAGTTCACTTACTCTCCTGATGGAGGTGATCGCTATTAGAAAAGCAGTCTTAAGAGTGAGGTCTTTAAGAGATCCTTTGTGCATGGGTTCAAATGGTGAGCCCATGAGTTTGGTAAGTACCACGTTAAGGTCCCATCCGGGAGATGGGTCAGCTATCGGGGAGTGTATTCTCTTTACTCCCTCCATGAAGGCCTTTATAACAGGGATCTTCCTCCACGACACTTTGAGTTGGGAAGTGGTGTATGCAGAAAGTGCCGCTAGGTGGACTTTAATGGAATTGAACACTAGACCTGAATCCAATAAATGGGTCAGGTATAGAATATGTGTGGGAGAGCAGTCAATTGGGTTGATGCTCTTTCCTCTGCACCAAATGACAAATCTCTTCCATTTGCTAGAATAGCAGTGGCGGGTGTTAGGTTTTCTGGCTTCCCTGAGGATGTCCATGCATCTCTGTGGGAGCTGTAGATGTCCAAATTCTATGATCTCAGGAGCCAGGCTGCTAAGTTCATGTTCTGGGGGCATGGATGCAGAGTCCTGCCCCTGTCTTGTGACAGCATGTTGTACGGGCAGGGGAGTTTCACTGGGGGAGATAGAGACATCTCCATCAAGATAGCGAACCATGGCTGTCGGGGCCCACATTGGGGCCACCAGTATCATGGTTACTTGTTCCTGGTGCATCTTGTGCACTACCTTGTTGAGAAGGGGAGTCGGGGGAAAAGCGTAAACAAATCTCCCTGACCATTGAATCGACAGACCGTTCCCCTTGGATTGGTTCTGGGGGTACCTGGAGGCGTAACTTTGGCCTTGTGAGTTCTCCAGGGTTGCGACTAGGTCTATTTCTGGGAACCCCCATTGCGTGAAGACGTCGAAGACGATGTCTTCATGCAGTCGCCATTCGTACTCTTCGGGCAGGGGGAAATCTCTGCTGAGTTTGTCTGCCAGCAGATTGAGTTCCCCTGGTACATGTTGTGACAGAAGGAACATATTCTCTTTGAGAGCCCACTTCCATATGTTTTGGGCCAGTTTGGACAGTCCTGGAGAGTGGGTTCCCCCCTGCTTGTTGATGTAATACATGGCTGTGGTGCTGTCTGTAAGGACCATCACTGTCCTGCCTTGTAGGTGTTCCTGGAAGGCTTTTAGCGCCTTGAACACCGCTAGTAGCTCCAGAAGATTGATGTGTTTGGATGCTACGTTCGGAGTCCACTCTCCGTGAGCAGTTTGATGGGGTAGGTGAGCCCCCCATCCTGTGAGGGATGCGTCTGTGGTTAGAGTGGCTTCCGCCGCGGGTGTGGCAAAGGGTTTCCCTTTTTCTAGGTTTTCTTTTGTCCACCACCGTAGCGAGAGAACTAAGGCCTGCGAGACCACCACTAGGTCATCCCATAGTCCGCTGGCCTGACACCACTGGCTGTTGAGCCACTCCTGCATTGGGCGCATGCGCAGGCGCGCGTGAGGTACCAAAAAAATACACGACGCCATCATGCCTAGCAAGCGCATTGCTTTGCGTACCGTCACCTCTCGACCGGTCACATATTGAGGGATCTGAAACATGTTTTGGACCCTCTCTTTGGAGGGGAAGACGAGGCCGTCCTTTGTTTGAATTAGAGCCCCTAGGAATTGTTTGATTTGGCTGGGGTCTAGACTGGACTTCTTTTCGTTGATGGAGAAGCCCAACTGGAACAAAAGGTCTGCCGTCTTTTGGGTATTGGAGAAACATGTTTCGTAAGAATCCCCTGTTATGAGCCAGTCGTCGAGGTAAGGGTGAACTGGGATGGACAACCTGCGCAGGTGGGCCGCTGCCACTGCCAGTACCTTCGTGAATACCCTCGGTGCTGATGCTATGCCGAAGGGTAGCACTCTGAACTGGTAGTGTTTGCCCTCTATCATGAACGGGAGGTATTTTCTGTGCGCTGGCAACATTAAAATATGAAAGTATGCATCTTTCATGTCCAATGTTGTCATGTAATCTCCCTGTGATAGCAGTGGGATCACTTCCTGTAGGGTCACCATACGAAACTTTTGGGGTTTGATGAACTTGTTCGCTGGGTGCAGATCTAATACAGGGCGCATGGTTAGATCCTTTTTGGGTACAAGGAAGTACACTGAATAAATACCTTCCGTTACCTGAGATAGAGGCACGACCTCTATGGCTCCTTTTTTCAGCAGTTGTACTTCTTGTAGAAGGATGGCAAGATGTTCCGGTGACGTGCGTCGTCCCCTCAGGGGTTTGTATGTTGGGGAACTGTTGAATTTGATGCAGTATCCGTGGGCTACGGTGGAAAGTACCCAGCGGTCTGACGTTATACCCTCCCATGCTGGAAGAAAGGATGTTATCTGGCCCCCGACCGGTGTTGCATGGGAGGGGACGCGAATCTTCGCGTCACTTGGTGTTGTTAGGGGCTTGGGAACCTCTGGGGGTGGACCCTCGCCCTCTTCCTTTGCCCCGGCGCTGTCCTCTTTGGCTGTACTGGCCACTATTGGTCTGGAAATTGGTGGCAGGGTACTGTTGCTGCTGGTTTTGTTGTTGGCGTTGGCCACGAAAAAAGCGTTTGTTGCCATAGCCGCGCCTGGTAGAGGGCTTAGAGATTTGGTCAAGAGTTTTGATAGTATCAAACTCTTTTTTAGCCATCTCCAGAGCCTCATCCACCGCTTTCCCGAAGAGGTTTGAGTCTTCAACAGGTTTATTTATTAAAGACGCCTGTGTCTCCGGTTTGAACCCTGAGTTGCGCAGCCATACGTGTCGTTTTAGGACTATTCCCTGAACTAGGGAATGTCCCGCAGTTTCTGCCGCATCCAGAGAGCTCTTTACAATACTCTGGTTGACCTGGGTTCCTTCGCCAATAGTTGAAAGCAGGCGTGTACGTAATGGTTCCGGCGCTTCTTCGGCGTCTTTGCGCAGTTTGGCCCACTGCGCGTCCGCATAGCTAGCGAGCAAAGAATTGTTGTTGGCAATTCTTGCCGAAAAGGCGGCCGAGGATGTAACTCTTTTTGCAAGGGCATATAACCGCTTGCCCTCCTTGTCAGGTGGTGCCTCACTGGTGGAAAGTGGTACCCCTGGCCTCTTTCTTGTGTTGGTTACTACCAGGGAATCCGGAATGGAATGTCCCCTGATGTACAGCGGGTCTGAGGGTGAAGGAGTGAAAAGTTTTTCAATTCTAGGATTGACCCCTCTGATTAGTGCGGGTGTGGACAGCGAAGGGATGATTCTTCTCTTCACCGAAGCGAGGAGGGGAATTGTCTGACTGACGGGGGGTTTCTCCTTAATTACCCTTTCTACAAAGTCTAATTCAGGGGAGAACTCCCCAGTGTCCAGTTCGAAGTGTGCTGCTGCTCTGCGCAACAGGGCATTAAATGTGGGTTGATCGTCAATGGGAGACGTGTTTCTAACAGGTGAATTGTCAGGAGGATTTAGGTTCAGGACATCAGTGTCGGAATATATTGATGGGGATTGCCAGGGGTGAGAAGGTCCTTCTTCTGGATTTTCTCCGAAGCCTTCTCCTACCAAGTCTGGGCTGTCTTCCAGACCTTCCTCCTGGTTCCGTCCCTCTTCCTCGTCCATAAAATCATCCTCTTCCTCAAAATAATGTTCTTCCCCAGTGAGGTCATACACACTATGGAAGTCTGAGGCTGTGTCCTGGTGGGGATTGACTAATCTTGGAATTTTGGCCCTGGGGTCCTCCTGAGGCCCTTCTCTTATTCTCTTTGGAGTGGGAGGGTTTTGGGCATTCATAAACCTCTCCATTCTTTCCATGCAGAGATGGAGCCTTTCCATGGTTTCATGGGGTACCCCTGAGCGGTCTAGCGGGGGAAAATTGGTGTCTTGTAGCTGAAAACGGCTCGACCTCTCCCACAACGTCGAGGAAAGTGTCCCGTCGCCCTCCGAAAAGCCTTCAGGTGTGCTGGGAATCCCTTCAACTGAAGGAGATCGTCCCTGTGTTTTCGGCATGTCTTTCGACCTTTGCGTAGCGCTCGACGAGTCTTTCGGCGTACGCTTGTGGGCGTCGGCTACCACGATCCTCGCCAAGCTCACAGCGACTCGTTTGTCAGCGGAGAGCTGTGGTTTCGACGTTATGGGTGTCGAACGCTCTACGGCGGCATGCGCTTTCTGCTGATGCGCTCCGGACGATGATTTGGGGGCGGCGCCCTTATTTGCCGAAAGCCCAGTCGCTGGTCGCGGCTGCGAGAGGGGCTTCGAACCCGAACAGTCCGAGGAGGCCGCCGGTGAAACCTGCGTCTCCTTGGGCGCTGATGCTCTCTTTGCCTTCGGCAAAGAAGAGACCAAAGGTCGAGGAGATGAAATCTGCAATGTCTCTCGAGGAGCTCCGCGTAAAGGCGACCAGTAGCTGGGCGGAAAAAAACAATCTGAGGGACCTCGATGCGTGAGGGATTGTGGGTACAACACACGTCACTATAGGGATAGTGTTACAGACACGCCTTGTCGACGTCTCCTTTCCGACTACGAAAAACAAAATGCAATACTCTGCAGTGACCACTGGATGTCGGACCTATGCACAGCATGTGATTCTAAGCAGATTAACAAACATCAGAAATGCATATTACTAAATGCTGTAGCTGTTAAAACATAATGTACTAGTAAGGTGCTCAGACTGGCTATATTCGAGGGACATGTAGTGAGCTGAATTGTATGTTTTCAAGTGATCCAAATGAGTATTATAAGAATGTTCAAACATTTATGATGTTCTCACCAAAAGTCGGCAACACACGAGAAAAATACCTTTGTGAATATGTGCAAGGCCATTTTCTCCCCCCCCCCCACCCTGCAAAGTCTGCCAAATAAGAGAGCTGAGGCCTGCGCCACGCTGCTCCACCTCCCCCAACCAGGCTGGAGCCGCTTCAAAGATTTGTAGTCCCCGCTGCAGCACCCAAGGCCACGGCCTGCCACCTGCATTATTTACAGCCCAGCAGTAAACCTCTGCTTGAATACACAAATCCAAAGGCGCCCCCTCGTAAACCCTGCAACCCCCAGGAACACCGCAGACTTATGACCCGGTGCAACGAAGACACCCAATACTGTGGCAACACACAACAGCCCATTCATAAAAACTTCTAACGAGACAGAAAGACATGTACCGCCCGTCCCATGCCCGGAGACTTAGCCCCACGACCTATGGTACCGGTCAAACAGGACACTGGTAACCATGCACGGATAAATCACCATCAAACCCCTCACAAGGTGCATTCCTCCTGTGTTGCATTAACCTATAGAATAACCTATTGATAGATTTACTAAAGAAGATAACATTGCAATGACTGAATGACTGCGGTGTGCATGGCATAGGGCAAATAAGTCAGGAAAAGACATTCATCTCTGACACTGGCCAAAATGGCACAACAACACCGCCCGGATGAACTCAGCCGACCTGCCAGGCCCAGCCCAACCCACGAGGCTGACCAGTGACGTCCTCCAGCCAAGGCCAACCACATCGCAGCAGCACCTATAGCTAGTCATCGCCACCCAATCCCATTGAACTTGTGCCCCTTATAGTATGTAGGTACTGATGACGTTTTTTGTAAATATATACGCCTGTCTTTACTGTTGTCAGACAGAGTGCTCTCGGAGTTTGCAGAGTTCTTTGCATGCCCTATTCTGACTGATAAACTCCCATTTAAGCTCACCCGCACTCTGTCTTGGCTTTATTCCCGACTTGGGAGAGTCCGTCATTGTCTCTCATTGCGGGGAGGATCGTGCTGGCTGGGGACGCTTGCCTTCAGTGGTGACCCCGAAAGCGTGATTATTATTGTTATTATTATTTTTTCCCGACCTAACATTACCGTCCCCTTTTGGCACGAGAATCTCTGGTCGAAAAGGGATACGCACAGTGCACCGGCTCCGGGAGGCTGCCCGCCAACGGCGACCGGTACACTAAGAAGTGCACACTCAATAGAGAGAGGGTACGGGATCCCGGGTTTAAAAATCCCCTTTGAGTGCCGCTCGCCGGAGCCGGGGCTGACTGTTGAGCGGACGGCAACACTGCCTGGACGGACCCAGTTTCGGAGACTATCGGTTCAAGACGGGCACGTGAGTATTGAGTGCGAGCGATCGTAAAGGGAGTGGAGGAAGAAATTTAGGACAGAGAACGAAGAGGGGTAGAAAAGGGGGGTATGCAGATCTACTAAGAATCATCCTAAACTTTCTTTGCTTTTTCTTTGCATATGGCCATTAGGATTAAGAGGTGAATAAGAGATAAAAGTGACGGGAACCTAGCTACGAAAGGGGGTGGAAGGCGGCGCCGCATAGTGCTATCTTGACTAGTACTGGGAATATATGAAGAAGTGGATAATAAGATAAAAGTGTCTGGCAAAGGGGGACACGGAGAATATATTAGTGACTGCTATTTCTTCTTTCTATTCTTTTCTTTAGGGTTGGGGGAAAATAAAAGTGAGATCAGTACAAAACGTTAGGGAGAAAATAAAAGAGAGAGAGTCCTACTAGAAGAGGGAAGAGCAAACCAATATATATATATACATATATATCTATATGCGCATCCATATATCTGAATAAGACGGACAGGGACAGCCGGCTAGGGAGGAAAGGGAGGGCAGCGTGAATTGTGAATAGAGTGTTACAGAGAGGTGTGTGGACCTCGTATGCGTCAGAAGACAATTTGGTGCTGTGGGTGTGTAAAATGGTTATAAATGTATAGTAATTGAATGGTCATGGTAAGTGTGGCCGGATAAAGCTTCGTGAAGACAAAAATGACAAGGTGAAGTGAGTGTGTACCTTTTTGATTTCCGGGTTAATATTGTCAAAATCACTGATGGTTTGCTCTTGTATGTGCCCCCCCCCCAAAGAGAATAGAATAGAGACTGTACATCCAGTTTTGTATTGCGCAGGTAGGGGGAAGAGCATAAAGGAGCCCATTATTGAATGTGAAGTAGAAGACGAAACCCATATTGGTAATAGGTTTACATTGTAATTGTGGACACACAGAGACACACAAGTACTAGGAAAACACAAAGATGGGGGTCGAAACACCCTTATCACATATCTGTAAGAACCTACCAGGGTACGCGGAGCGAATTAAGAAATATCATGACCAATGGATAACAGAGCTGAAGGGAGAGGGGTTACCCCAGATATGGCCCGAGGGGGGGTCATTTGATAAAAGTGTTCTGGATATGGTGGCCAAATGCATTTGTTTGAAATACAAGGGGAAGCAGTTGCACAATAGGAGGGAAATAGTAGATCTCCGGAGGTTATTTGAAGAGATACCACCGCCTAAAGCACCAGCATTAAATCCTGACCTACCAGCCACCACTGACAATCCACTGATGATACAGAAAGATGCTAAAGAATCGTCAAATGTAGAGCCACCAATAGAGGTAATAAGCTTGTACCCGATATTAAAGAAGCCTGTGCCCGCAGAAGGGTACAGTGACCCCACTTATGTCCCTCCCCTGACAACTACTACACCCCACCGGCCAACGGCACCCCCGCCATATGAAAGTACAAGGGAGCGAGCCCAGGCATGTTCACAAAGGGTGGACATAGAAAAGCTAACAGATGATTTACAATCAAGACTCTCAATAGCGAAAGATGAGCTTGCAAGGATAAAAGACATATGTGAACAAACAGCACTTAATGCAGCAAGATCAGGGCGCACGTCTAGAGCGCCGAGTGAGAATAGAACACTTGAAGACGGGTGGAAAATAGGTGAGATACTGTTCAGAATTGAGGAAGAACCGACACGAATAATCGAAGTAGGGACACGAGAGGGAGGTATTGATAATGAAGAAAGGCCTATAGGGGACAGAGAGGAACTACTATGTGACATAAGGGACGATTTAGAAGAAAGCGACAGGTTGAGCATGGCAATGGGAGGGGGAAGTGAAGGGGTGGATGGTACATGTTCAATGAGAACACTGGATGATGAGTGGACGGGGCGATTAAGGAACAGGGTGGGGAAAATGGCATCACTGGGAACCTCAGCAGCCAAAACGGGTGTAGATGCAATGACAAAAGGAAGGCTACAGCTCCCGTTGATACATAGGGGAGGAGGGAGACCGAATTATATCCCATGGGCTCAGATGGATAAAGCCAATTTATTAAAGCTATTGCCCCCGTTATCGGGAGGGGCAAGTAAGTGGATATACGCCTTTGAAAAACACACTGCCGGGGTACCCCTAGCAATAGGAGATGTGAAGAGCTTGCTTGTAGCAGCAGTGGGGGATCAGGCTGATAGAGTATGGGTCAAGGCCGGTTTCTCGGGAGTAACATTAGACTGCGACCGCCATGACGGGGCCTCCTTTAACACAGTGCGTGCAAGGGTGTGGGATGCCTTGCGAGAAACGTTTCCAGATACGCCAGACTTACAGTCAGTAATGCAGTGTACAATGAATGACGGGGAGGAGGCTATGGATTACATTTTTCGGGTCCAAGAGATGTGGAGAGCAGAAACGGGCACGCCCTGGTATCAATCGACATCTTTATTTTACTTCATTATAAAAAGAGGGCTCCCAAAGGAAGTGCAAAAGGCGCTCGACAAGATAGCATGTATTGAAGCGAAGGGATGGCCTGAGATTCAGAGCATAATAGTACACCATTGTAAGCGAATAAAGGAAAGGGTGAAGGAGGTGGCGCAGAAGAGATTGGCAGATGAAGCAAAACTAGTGCAGACAAAGTTGGTGAAGGTCGCAGCGGCTGTAGCCGCACTCCCCCACAGCAGGGAGGGAGATGAAGAGGAGGAGGGGCTGGTAGCAATACAAGGTAGGATGGCAACTAATTGGGCTGGAGCAGGACAGCGGCAGTGGAACGAGCAGGAGCAAGGCGGAGGTCCGCAGTGGCAAGAGTGGACCCCTCGAGGGGGACGAGGTGGGTACAGGGGCCGAAGAGGAGGTGGACCGGGGTACGGGGGAATGGGAGGAAATGGATGGCAGGGCCCTAGAGGTGCACAAGGGAGTTGCTGGAACTGCGGAAGATGGGGGCATTACTCTAGGGAGTGCAGAGCCAGATCCAACAACGGGTTCCAAGAGGTAGAACAGTATGGCCATCCCCACCCGGGGAGCCCATATGGTCTTCCAATGGGACAACAACAACCGAGAAACCCAGGCCAAGGTAATAATGAGCAACAACAGGGGCACCAGAACACAGAACCACTCACACAACAATGACAACATGCAGTACACGCCAGGCAACCCTTTCGCGACAACAGCAAACGGGGCCCCCGCACCAGCACCTTACAACGGCGTGTCAGTAGTTTCAGGAAGTGTCTTTAATGAAGGGGGGCGATGAGACACCCCGCATAGGACAGCCCACAGAGAACACTTGCGTGTCCAGTCCTATCTACCACCTATGATGCAGCAGAGGAACCATTGGTAGGGGCGCAGATAGGAGAAAGCAGTTCATATTCATGGTGGATTCGGGAGCGGAGAAATCATGTATCAGGGAGGGCCGGTTCCCGTTATCTAACCGGAAGATAGAGACGCAGGGGTTCTCTGGGGCTGTAATTGAAGTTCCTTACACAGAAGCATTGGACGTAACAGTGGGGGGAAAGACTGTAAAGACACCCTTACTGTATTATGAACACTCACCAATAAATTTATTAGGGAGGGATCTCCTGAGTAAACTCAACATGACCATATCATTCACTGAGAGAGGTATAGTGTGTTCAACACCCGGAATATGCCCATTGCGTGCAATGTTGGTAGTACAAGCCCACACGACCACACAAGAAGTACGAGGTGTGCCAGAAAACGAGGAAATGTTTATTGAAGGGCTAAAGACATTGGCCCTCATAATTCCAGAGCTGAGGAAGATGGATTGGAGGATTCCAGCAGAGTTCCTCTTCCGCCCCATAGTGTGCCCCGACACAGCACCAGGGTCAGTGGTATCATTAGACTTGCACGCTGTACAGGTATCAGCGAAAAGGATTGCGGTGATTGGAGTAGATATGGAAGGATGTGAGTGGCGTACAGTACTGTGCACGAATGCCAACATCGCCCTAAGAGACTTAACAGATGAGGATCTCTTTTCAGATGCAGAGGGGGATGGTGAAATTGTAATGGAAATAGCGATGCCCTGTGACATTTTGATTCAAGCTAGGGAAATCCCCGCTCAACTGATGGCAGTGGTAGGAGCACTGCCGTCATTCTTTGATGATGACATGAGACTCGTACCAAATAATTTGTGGACAACAGGCCCCCATGATGTAGGGCTGTTGCATGGAGTACAACCTGTGATAATAAAACTAAAGCAAGGAGCAATTCTACCCCGAGTGATACAGTATCCATTGTCCCGTGAAGCTGAACAAGGGATAAAAGAGACAATAGATGCACTACTAGCACAAGGGATAATAGTGCCTTCAAACTCCCCATGTAACACATGTATTTATCCAATCAAAAAAGTGAAAGGAGGGCCTTGGAGGATGATACAGGATTTACGCCCCCTAAATGATGTAATTCAGAAAGAGTTCCCTTTGGTCCTGAACCCTGCATCAATATTATGCAGCATCCCAAAAACGGCATCACACTTCACTGTAGTGGACTTGAAAAACGCATTTTTCTCAATCCCCCTGGCTGAAGAGAGTAGATACCTGACAGCATTCACACTGAGGGGAAAGAGATATGAACACTGCAGATTACCGCAGGGATACTGTGAGAGCCCAAGCATATTCAACCGCATATTACATGAAGACTTGGGAAACCTATCAGTTGAGAGTACGATCATTCAGTACGTAGACGATTTACTAGTGTGTGCACAAGACGAAGAAACATGTAGAAAGGATTCAACAACGCTCCTGACTCTATTGGCCAATAAGGGGTACAACGTACACAAGGAAAAGTTACAGTACTGCCTGACAGAGGTCTTATACTTGGGACAGCTGATATCAAAAGATGGAAAAAGAATAATCCCTGACAGGGTAGAAGCGATAAGATCAGTAGGAGAACCCACAACAGTGAAAAACATGCAGAAGTTCTTGGGAATGTGCAACTATTGCCGAGCATGGATCTTAGACTATGCAGCATACACGAGACCCCTACTACAAGCACTCAAAGAAGCACAACAGGAAAATAAAAAAATAGAATGGTCAGAAGAAATGAGCGCGTCATTCAAATCATTAAAAGAGTTAATTTCAAGTGCTCCAGTGCTAGCAAATCCTGATTATGGACGCAAATTTTACCTATTCTCACACTGCAAGGGAACACTCATGACAGCTGTTCTGACACAAAAGACGTCCCTAGGACACAAGCCTTTGGCTTACTATAGTGGTACTTTAGATGCCGTGATGCAAGGCCATTTCGCTTGCGAGCAATCACTCGCTGCAGCCGCATTCGCGATTGAGAAAAGTGCCACAATAGTAATGGGATGTCCTGTGACATTGTTTGTGGAACATTCACTATTTGCAATACTTGAGAGGTCAAAAAGCACACTGACGACACAGCGGGCAACAGCCTATGAGATCATATTGTCTAGCGCCAATATCCATGTGGTGAGATGCAAGACAGTGAACCCCGCAACATTCATTACAGAAGCATGCACACTAGAGGACATGCAGGACCACGATTGTGCAACTTACACAGGAGAACGAGGGGAGGACACAGTGGTGTGTGAGAACGCTCTGAGCGAGGGGGAAGTGTACTTCGTGGATGGGTCTGCATCGATTGATGTGGACACAGGAGAAAAACATGTTGGTATGGCAGTGGTGAGGTTAGAAGACGGTGAGTATGAAACACTAGTACAGTACCGCCTCCCATCACATTACTCCGCACAAGCAGCAGAACTGATTGCGCTCATAGAAGCACTACATGCAGCAAAGGGTTGCGCAGTGACAATATATACAGACTCAGCTTACATGACGACGACAGTACATGGAGGTCTAGCGAGGTGGGGCGGAGGGGATTTCGACGGGCAGACGGAACACCAGTACAGCATGCAGAATTGTTGAAAGAGTTAATTGAGGCCCTACATAACCCTACTGCGGTAGCAATAGTGAAGTGCCAAGCACATACATCCAACACAGACGTTGTGTCTTTGGGAAACGTGGCAGCGGACGCTGCTGCCAAGGAGGCTTCCTATTTTCAGAAATATGAAGCAGGTGAGTACATGGTGCAGCACAAGACAAACGAAGAGCTCCCAGAAGGGTACAGCATGATGCCTATATCACAAATACTAGAATTACAGGAAGGAGCTAGTGCAGACGAAAAATTGATGTGGACAAAACGAGGGTGCAGCAAGTCGGCGACAGACTTACTGTGGCGGCAAAACAACTCAGGGAAAGTGGTTATGCCAATCAAGTTATTGGAAATTGCGTTTCAACAACTACACTTCCCTGCACACAACACCAAACAGCACATCGCAGCAGAAATACAGGAAGAATGGTTCGTGCCCTGTCTCCAGGAGCACGTATCTCGATTAGCGATGGAATGCACAACATGTCAAATATACAATTCAGGAATGACATTACGCACGCACAGGGGAACAATTCCAAAACCCATTGGCCCATTCAGAGAGCTACATATTGATTACGCGGACATGGGGGAAAGGTGTAATGGGGCACGGTACATGATCGTGGTTGTATGCCCATTCTCAAGGTGGGTAGAAGCAGGACCATGTGCACGACCGGATGCCAAGAGCGCTGCAAAGTTCCTAGTGAGGGAAGTGTTCCCGCGCTGGGGAATTTGTGACGTTATTCGCTCAGATAATGGCACTCACTTTGTAAATGAGCTTTTCAAGGAAGTTACTACATTATTGGTAATAAAACATAAATTGTGTTCGATTTATCATCCTCAAAGTAATGGCGTAGTGGAAAAGATGAACGCACTGTTAAAAGGCAGGTTATCAAAACTATGCTTTTCATTGAAAAAGAATTGGATTTACTGTCTGCCCCTTGCGCTATTCGAGCTCAGAAATCAGCCAAGCAAAGACCACCATTTGTCCCCGCACAAGATCGTGACTGGGAGACTAATGTGCACAGCACACTCTCCACTGCGCGAACACTCAGATGCACACAGAAGCGCCGCGATATTGGGAGAAGAGTTCACAGACTATTTGAAGAAATTGACAAGGGCAGCGCGCGCAATATCAAAGCAGCTCTCTCCACCCTTCACGAGAGAGGAGGGAAACATAACAGGGTCTGTCACGGAGCATGAGCAACAGCTACAGCTGATGCCGGGCGAATTCATTTATGTCAGGAGTTTTGTGCGTCGATGGAATGCACCACGGTTCCATGGCCCATACGAGGTAGTGTTCTGCACGCCGACGGCAGTAAAAGTAAAGGGCCTAAAATACTGGGTACACTTAACAGATGTACCCAAAGCATATAGTAATGTGCAGGAGGAGGTAGATGAGGAGGCACAGACAACAGCAAACAATGCAACTGAGCAGAATGTCTAAATATGAACTGTGTGTGTGTGTGTGTGTGTGTGTGTGTGTGTGACAGTAATGCGCCTGAATGGGCAAATGGCTGATAAGTATACTTGCATTTTTTAGATATTAACTAAGAAAAAAAAAAAAACACGTTTTTTATACTTTGTTTTGTGGACTTATATGTAATTAATGAAGTGATCAAATAATGAAGTGTTTACACCCTTGTCTGTGCATCCCGGTCCCTACAAACCCTACCCGCTTCCGTTCCCTGTCAATATATATTGGCACTAATAGTGCCAACAAAATGTTTACATGCATGCACTTAATGCACTTTTATATCTCAAACAGGAGCTACCATGGCATCTAACGGGCAGCCTGCAACGGATAGAATTAGTAGAATGAGAGAATTATTAAATGAGAGATGCAGATATTCGTATGAGTGTGGATTATCTGTGTGCATTACGTTGTTTTTTAAAATGATGTTTGGCCTGGTTACATATTGGTTTGTAGCGTTCATCTCTAACGAGATGAACGAGGGGGGAGGGATTAACAGCACTGGGATTAACAGCACTACTGGGACCAATACAACTGCAAGTGTCAATATTAGGGAAGGTGATTTCCTGGTATGGGACGGAACTAAACTTGTATGGGGTTATCATAATACACCATCCAATGCTGTCATCTTAGAAAAGAAAGAGCCACAAGGTGGAATGCAAAACAACACAGTGTCTCCACCAAAGATATCCAATTACGATGCTCACAGTTTAAATGAACAAAACCCGTCTGCCATATCGTGGTTGTATAACACCCCCACCAGCCAACCTGCCCCCATATTAAAAAACAACCTGCAAGATAACGTCAGGGACGAAAAGGAAAAGATGCTAGCAACACACGATATCTTATATGATGAATGGGCCAAGGGGGGCGGGAATGAGAAAGGGGGGGGGGGGTCTATTTTTTCCCTCGCCCAGGAGGCTGGGAAGTACATGAGGAACAAGAACAACAGACGAAAAAGGGACGCAGGGGGAAGGAGGTATGAGGAGTACTATGGGTTAGGACTAGATAAAATGGAAGACCCACGACACCCCCATCAGACAAATAAATGGTATGCGGATATGAGTGCCACAGCGAAACAAACAACAAACGAGAGCTGTTATGTCTGCTCCCTCATTCCTCATGCTTCAGGTACACCCAAAGTATTGCTACCCAAAGAGTTGCCAATTATAGATGCCCAATGTCTCCTTCATCTCACGTTATGCAGGATTAAGAACACCTTTCAGGCACCTGGAGTTACTTTTAGAATGCTGCAGAACGAGAAAACTTGCTATCCAAAGACGGCAGGGGTGGTATGTCTGGAGGAACCATTTTTTGTAATACAAGGGACACTTTTTTCGGACAACAAGTGGAAGGATGAAGAAGTAATGTGTAAAGCTGAAGGACTGAGAGGTGTGGCACCAGAGAAATTGCAATGGATAGATGAAACATGCAAACCAGTGTGGAAGGAACACATTTCAAAACTAACTTGGGTAACCGCCATTGAAAAACCGTTCAAACTACAGAACGAAATAGACTATGAACTATGTTTTAAAGGAGAGGGGAAAACGTCCATGGGGACAAACAAGAACTGTAACAAGACCCTCACCATCCCAGATCTGAGAAAAGGGACAGCGGCCCTGATGGACACGTACTGGGTATGCGGCAACCAGGCATACCTGCACCTTCCCCCGTCATGGAGTGGCAGCTGCTCAATGGCCACTCTGCACTCAGCCCTAATGGTAATACCAGAAAGCCACATCGATGGGAGCAAAAAGACACAGGAACGCATACAACAGAGTGCAGCCCAGCCGACTGCGGAGTCACAAATGTATGTCCTGTCTTCCGGGAGCAAGGGAGAGGTGCTAACCCGTAACAGACGAGCATCAAACTACATATCAAAGGCATCATCAGAACTGTTGGCTCAGATCCCAGACAGATGTCGATTATTCAGCTCAGCAGAAACATTCTTTGCCTCACTCATCTCAAGTGTCCAAGCAAGGGCAAACGCAAAATGGCTCCAGATAACACGCTGGGAATTGATTCAGCTGGCAAATGACACTGAAGAAGGGTTTAACGTAATAAAAGTGGAACTAAGGGCTTTACGGCTGATGACAATGCAAAACAGGTATGTCTTGGACCTGTTGACGGCGATGGATGGAGGTGTTTGCCGAAAAATTGGAAGTGCCTGCTGCACTTTCGTACCTTCCGAAGACGCAGAAAACGGCTCCCTGTCCCATGTGATCGAAGCAGTACACAACCTAGGAGAAAAAATGAAAATGGAAGGTGGAGCAGAAGACAGTACGTGGTTCGATAACATCTTCTCCTGGGTCCCCTCATGGCTTGGAACGACTGTGAAATTTTTGATGCCAGCTGTGGTGTTCCTCCTTTTAATTTTTTGCATATGCCAGGTGGGTCTTCGATGTTGTGCTAACGCAGTACCTAATGGTGCAATGATGATGGTGACAATGGGCAACAACCGTGGGACAATGCAAACTATGCAGGAAGTGCAGGTACAAATCGGAACTGATGATACACCAAGGTATCAACTAGTGCCTAGGTATCATGACAAGGATATAGACAAATTATGGCACACCACCATCAGAGAGCCCCGTATACTAGAATGGCATCAGGAGGTGTGGGTAGACTTGGAAGGAGAGAGCGGATGTATATACCCAACCTGTACCCCAGATGAATATGCTAGGAGGGGTGAGAGCTTAAGGGGGGTGTGCAGAGCCTGGATGCCGATAAAAGGCACACCAGCATGGGATGAGGCAATTATGGACGAAGAAGAGTGTAGGAGATTGAATGAGTTAAAGAATTTGTTACTTAAGTAACGAAAGGGGGGAAATGTAGGGGCGGAGTGGTCCAAAAGACCCCCCCTTGCCTACATCCCCTCCCCAGGTGAGGGCCATGGCTCATTGGGCGTCCCCTCAGACCACCCGGGCCCAGGTGGTGGAGGGTTCACCTGCTGAAGACATTGCCCGCATGTATTGAATTTAGCTAGGCCCAGAAACCATTTCATCTATCAAAGATGGTGTGAGCTCAGCGCACTGTAGCGCGGCCCCCACTCTCGGAGAGTTTCAATTATCCCTGTCGCTGCAGCACCCTGGCAGATCCGCTGTGAGCCCGTTCCCACGAACAAAACGGACATGAGCTAGCATAAGATACCAACACTGTAACATTTCACCGTCCACAGTGTATCACTGCTCCCAGCATGACCCGGTCAGCGAGGCCTGGGTGATGGGGAGAACTGTAGAATGGTCATCCGATGAAAGCAGAAAAATACCCAAATACGAATGTCAAAACCTACTTGTAATACGTGTATCCTTTCCATAAAACTACTTCTACTAAAGAAACCTGTAAAATTGTGTAATTATTGTAAGAAACGCATGTTTACATGACACCAGCAATGAAGGACCCACACCCCTGCAGGGGTGTGCAAATGATAAAAAGCATTCCGGGGGATTATTCTCTATATGTATCATTGAAAACCGTACACCCCGCGGTCCCGCGCCATAACTGAACTAATGCTGCTAGAGTGCAGGGGAGGACGAATGCAACTATACATAAGGCTCGTGTGACAAGACGCGGGCAAATGCGCCAGTCATGTGTACATATCTACAGCCCTTATATGCCATTACCGCCGCGTACAATGGCGAGTCTCGTTCTCTATGCTCCACCAACCACACTACTACCTCACGTAATGCAAATATATATGCATATTACTAAATGCTGTAGCTGTTAAAACATAATGTACTAGTAAGGTGCTCAGACTGGCTATATTCGAGAGACATGTAGTGAGTCGAATTGTATGTTTTCAAGTGATCCAAATGAGTATTATACGAATGTTCAAATGTTTATGATGTTCTCACCAAAAGTCGGCAACACACGAGAAAAATACCTTTGTGAATATGTGCAAGGCCATTTTCTCCCCCCCCCCACCCTGCAAAGTCTGCCAAATAAGAGAGCTGAGGCCTGCGCCACGCTGCTCCACCTCCCCCAACCAGGCTGGAGCCGCTTCAAAGATTTGTAGTCCCCGCTGCAGCACCCAAGGCCACGGCCTGCCACCTGCATTATTTACAGCCCAGCAGTAAACCTCTGCTTGAATACACAAATCCAAAGGCGCCCCCTCGTAAACCCTGCAACCCCCCCGGAACACCTCAGACTTATGACCCGGTGCAACGAAGACACCCAATACTGTGGCAACACACAACAGCCCATTCATAATAACTTCTAACGAGACAGAAAGACATGTACCGCCCGTCCCATGCCCGGAGACTTAGCCCCACGACCTATGGTACCGGTCAAACAGGACACTGGTAACCATGCACGGATAAATCTCCATCAAACCCCTCACAAGGTGCATTCCTCCTGTGTTGCATTAACCTATAGAATAACCTATTGATAGATTTACTAAAGAAGATAACATTGCAATGACTGAATGACTGCGGTGTGCATGGCATAGGGCAAATAAGTCAGGAAAAGACATTCATCTCTGACACTGGCCACAATGGCACAACAACACCGCCCGGATGAACTCAGCCGACCTGCCAGGCCCAGCCCAACCCACGAGGCTGACCAGTGACGTCCTCCAGCCAAGGCCAACCACATCGCAGCAGCATCTATAGCTAGTCATCGCCACCCAATCCCATTGAACTTGTGCCCCTTATAGTATGTAGGTACTGATGACATTTTTTGTAAATATATACGCCTCTCTTTGCTATTGTCAGACAGAGTGCTCTCGGAGTTTGCAGAGTTCTTTGCAGGCCCTATTCTGACTGATAAACTCCAATTTAAGCTCACCCGCACTCTGTCTTGGCTTTATTCCCGACTTGGGAGAGTCCGTCATTGTCTCTCATTGCGGGGAGGATCGTGCTGGCTGGGGACGCTTGCCTTCACCGCGTATGGCTATTAAACGTGACTAGTGCTCTAAAATGGCTGTGCCACAAGATTTCCGCTTTTCTTTTGCCATATTTTAGTCTGACCTTCTTCTCCTGCCTTGCCAGGCGGTAATAGAAGAACATTGCACTGCCTTTTGGTCATTGAATCTGGGTAGTATCATCTGAAAGATAAGAACACGATAAAATAAGAGCATAATTTACTTACCTAGTACAATTGTTGAATATCTTCTATGAATCCACCATGCACAACTTACTTACTACAGATACATTCTGCGGAGAAGCAGTGTAGCTCCTGTGACTTTTGGGCACAAGGCCCCATTCTTCTTAGGGATTGGACTGCTGAAGTTAGGAAAATACACTTGTGACTTGGTTCCATCTTTACTGCATTAATTTACTTACCTCTTGTAGCGTTAAGTCATTTAAATGCATTTAAAGAACCTATGGTGAATGTATAAGGCCTAGAATAAATATTGTATTTGTATATATATATATATATATATGTATATATATTGTATACATTCCTGTCAAGATTGAATTTGTGTGCTTCACTGTGCGGCCTCATTGTGGAGCCCTGACCCTACTCACACTATCCCGAGAATATCCTTGACTGCTCTCCATTATACCTCAATTGGGTTTTGGCTAACCTCTCAGAGTTCCCTGTTCACTATAACTAGGGTGGCTTCCTAAAATGTGTCCACCAGGCCGATTCTATAAATCCATCTTAACAGTAGCACAATCCCCACAAGAACTGTGAAAGTGGGGATGTAGAGCAAGAACTTAGCTCTGGGGTCCTCTTGAATGTCAAGATGGTAGCCAAGTACCCCACCAGAGTGCCAATTTGTAGGCCGGCCAGTGCAACAAAAGCAGGAAAACTAGAACAGAGGCGGTAGGACAGATGAAGGGGTTCAGCCCTCTTCCCAGATATCTAATCACTAATGTATGCCAGCTCAGGCATAAATGGATTTGGTGGCAAGCCTCCAAGCTTAAAGTAGAAGTTCTAGGTTATCGTCCGACAAATTCCACTCTATCTCTCAGCAGCCAAGCATGAAGGTTCAGGCTGCTGAAGTTTGGATGGAGGACCCCACCCCCTTTTCGACTGGGAGAGTAGGTCTCCTCTCTTCGGTAGGTACCTTGGAGGGCAGTTGGACATGTCTTGAAGTTCCCAGTACCACGTCCTACGGGACGAATGTGTAGCGATAAAAATCATAGTGGATCCAAAAAGATGTAGTCTTCTGAGAACTAGTGAGATTGGCAGAAACACACTAAGGAGGTGAAATTCCCACACGACTGTCAATGCATCCCCAGAGCTCCTTGTCATAGAAGTTCCATGAAGCAGAACAACTCCCGCTTCCTGCAATGGAGGCAAAAGGATCCACTTGAGGAGTCCCCCACAAGGAGAAGATCGCTTCCAAAACATCCTGGCAGAGCTCCAACTCATCGGAGGCTGAAGTCAGCAAGACACATTAACTGCCCTCAAGTCAAAGTTGCCAGAGGTGAACACTTTGTGCCTGCAAACATCCAGCGTCTGACTCTTCTGCCAGGTGGCAAGGAGATGAACCATTTTAAGGCTGGCTAACATGGCTGGGGGTGGCATGGGTGGAGAGAGAAAAAAGCCAAATAAGAGGGTGCCTGGTTGTGTTTCTTTGAGAGGTCTCAGTCCAAAGCCATGACCGAGGCTGGCTTCTCCAAGTCCTGTAAAACTGGGGCTTTCACTGGCGGGGTGAAGGGCAGTAAGGATTCTTTGATGACCCTCATCCAGAATGGCAGTTCTTGGTGCCGCCAAACCCAGTGTGTGTCCACCACTTTGGCCATTCTCTTCTGGAAAGAAGCATGTGGCTTCCCCGGACTATTCGCCTGGAGGATGTGCAGCTCTGGAGAGGTATTGTGGCTGCTGGCTTCCATTAACTTAGAGTTGTAAATTGAAGGCCAGGTCCAACAGATCCTCATCCTCACTGTAGAATTGCTCTAGGAAATCTCTCACCTCTCTGGAGCAATGTGGTTCCCAACCAGGATAGAATCACCCTTCTCATCAAAGTCTTCTGACATCTTTGACATGAATTTGCCCACGTGAAGCAGGGCACATTCTAAAGAGGCTTCTGTGCTGAACTGCACAGACAGCCTGCGCTGGTAGCTCAATGCCAAGGCAAAAAACCTTAAAGGCTGGTCTGGGTCAGACATTTAGAGTCGGGAACGAGCCCATAGGCGCGTTTGTGGTCTTGCAAGGGGTACCTACCGGCTCCTTCAAGCACGATGGGCACCGTTGACATGGAGGAGAGGCAGAGGCCATCAGCGCTTGGTCCCTGGCAAAGAGGTCTAGCATCTTTAGCCAGTTTTCCCATGTCTCCAGTGTGGTAGATTGGGTGGGCAAACATTACCTGTGAGGTTGAATCCTCTGATGAGTCCCTGGAACTGTGACTTTTCTTGAGGAACAACAATGGGGTCTCAAAGGATTACTTATGGAGTGGGATATCTTGCAGGTCTTCATCTGCTCTTCTTTCTAGGGGTGGGGATTGGCCTTACTCTCTTCTCCACTCCACGCTTGGTGACTTCAATGGGTCCTTTGGTCAGCTCTTTGGCAAAAGTTAAAGAGCCTTCCAGCAAACTCCCTTAAAGCTTTTGGATGCATGGATTGGCATTGCCCTCAGTTCTGTAAGGGTTCAGAAGTACAGGTCTGACACAATGGTGACTGGCAAAGACTTTTACTGTGGTATAAAAGTAAAGAAAAACCTATCTTGCACTATTTTTTCTTTAACTCTTTATTAGATTTTCAGCAATCCATAACGTCACATAGATCCAATAAAATATTGCAATAAGCATTCAATAACCAAAGTTTCTGAACATTTCACATCGTATACTTCATTAACATAACCACTCTATGTGAAACATAAAGCATAGGTACTCTCTAACCCACACTAAACATCACAAAAGACAAAATGAACAAATAAGAGAAATAAAAAAAATAAAAAAGGGCGGGGGAGTAAACTTGCATTTTCTCACATATATCTTACCCACCTCTCACAGTCTCACTACTATAATCAATCATACAGGGCTTCAAACGATCCCCATAACTTTAAGTAGTCTTCCTCTTTACCCTTATTCTTCATTGATACCTTATCATACTTTGATAGAGCCTGTAATTCCACCAACCAAACTTCAATATTAGGTTTCTTCCGAGTCTTCCAAATCATAAGGATTAGCTTAATCGCTACCATCACGGCCCTGTCAAACCAGAAATTGTGTTTTCTAGTGTTCACACATCTATCCTTATGTAAAAGCAAGATCATGTTTGCCGCAGATCTTTGCAAACTGATTCCAAAAATTAAATAAATTCTATCAACTACACCCTTCCAAAAGACTTGTACTCTTGGACAGTCCCATAATGGATGTATAAGAGTACCTCTATCAGCACCACAACTCCAGCATATCTCATCTAATATCAGTTTCAATTTGAACATTTTAGCTGGTGTCCTGTATATTCTTCCAATAATTTTCTGTCTGATCAGACGCAAGTTCATATCTTTCCCCAAATTCATACTCACCCTTAGTATATCTCTCCAATCATTTTCAGAAATAACCATATTGACATCATTCGACCAAGCTTCCTTCAACCCATTCCAAGCTATAAGATGTCCTATTTCCATGGGCATGAAACGCATGCAATTCCGCGCACTGTACTCTTGTCCAATCAGTAATTTACTAATTTCTGGTTTCATTCCAAGTGAGCCACCTGCCATATCTTTCTTTTGATTAATAAGGGAAGCCAAGTCCAAATATTTACTCATCTCTCTTTGTCCTAGATCGTATTTATTTTGTAATTCCTCAAAACGCAACAACCTGTTCCCATCCAGTATATCACCTAACTTCAAAATTCCCTTTTTAATCCAGCTCTTCCAACTCAGACATCTATTATTAAGTTGTAATGTCTCATTATGCCAAATAGATGCATCTGAGCTGAAACCGTATCTCTGGCCATTTTCCCTAAACCATAACCCAAAGACCTGTCTGGCCGCCACTATTGATTGTAACTTTAGCCTTTTATTAGACAGTTTTCCCATAGTATAAATATTTTCTAGATGATACAGTGCACAAATCTCTTTCCATACGTAGCCAGATTGGCTCTTTAACGCTTTCTTCTCTAAAATAATATGAACTCTTCTTAAGCATAAAGGCATTTATAGTATTTCACTAGATTCGGATATCCAAATCCGCCCTCTTCAGTTTTTTGCATCAATATGTATTTTGGAACACAAGGTTTTTTTCCTATTCCACACAAAAAGGATTGAAAGAGCTTATCAAACTTCAACAGCTGTTTTTTTTATAGATTAATAGTGGGACTGATTGAATAACATACAACACTTTAGGCAATAGAACCATCTTGATTGCGTTAATTTTTGCCTACAGATTCAAATTCAATCTTTCCCTTTTAATTATTAATGATATTTTGGCCATTACCTGATCTATATTACATTGAATTATTTTATTTAAATCTCCTATAATACGTATTCCTAAATATGTAAAACCCCTGTGCAACCATCTTGCCCTATTTCTGAGAGGGGATTCCCTACCTCAACTAAAAGTACTATGGAATCTGTCAGGATGGCCAAAGTAACAAGTCCACTGTTCTGTGTCAAAAAACCTATTTAATTCTCTTGCACTATGAATTAAACTAAATAACTGAGGGGGTTTCCATAGTTCCAAACTGAGACTGTTTTGAAGGAATTCCTCCTTTCCCCAGAGTTCCAGGTTCACCAGATTCTTACATTCAGCCTTCCTGACCAGGGGATTTAATTCCTCCCCTCTAGCCCCAGTTCACATTTTCAGGGGGATGTCTCCCTCCCCTTAACCTTTTTCTGTTTTTTGGTAGCTCAAGTCTGTGTAGGGAGGAATGTCTCCCTTCCCCTGGCCTTGCTCAGGATTCTAGGCAGTTTGCAATACCAGGGGAGGAATGACTCCTTCCCCTGGCCTTGCTCAGCTTTCGTCAGGCACAATCAACATGGTTCACTACGCTGCCAGGTACTGCGACAATAAAAAAGAATGATCTTTCTTCCTCTTATGGGTGCAGGTCCCAGACACTTCTTGCTTGGCTTTCCTCCTGGATAGACTTGGTTCACTGTATTGCCAGGTACTATTGTGCGGACCACGGTATGCCAAAGTATCTCTCGGTCAGGGTCCCAGACCATGTATTCTCGGCTTCTTTGTCCCCTATGGGCTTTCCACCATATTCTCGGGGCCCAGCACCATCCTAGCAATGTGCGTAACTTTTCTCATGGTCTGCAACGTCGAGGTCATCCCTGACATTTGCGACTAGCTGCAGGGCTTCCCAGACTCTTGAGGTCTTCTTCGGGTCTGCAGCAACTTCAAAGTTGCAAGCTTACTTCAGGCGGTGCAGTTCTCTACTTGCGCTCCCCAGGCCTTAGGAACGCCTGGAGCTTCTCTCTCCGGGCTTGTTGAGCAGTCCTTGCACTCTGAAACCAGCTATGGACCAGCCTGCTCCCTTCTCGGCACCCGGTCTGCTTTCCTCCATCATGGACCGTGGTAGCTCTTGCGGTTGCTTCAGGAAGGAGCAAAACTATTGTGCAGTCCTTCTCTTTTTGTATCCTCAGAGTGTTCGTATTGACTGGAATGCGTACCTTGCTCCCGCTGGGCTTTCCTCATTCCTCCGCACTTCTTCGTCCCAGTATTGACTTGATTACTCTACTGGGTTAGGGGGATTCATCCTCATCTCAGTTTTCTTATGCATTCCATATGGGTAGTCCCCTCTCTTCCTCGTCTCAGTATGTCTCACGAGGATGGCGTCCACCATTCTACAAAAACATATGGAAGTGTTGGGAACTACATAGGTTTGTTTAGGGTAGGAGGATGAGGGGTGGAGTGGGTAAATACTGAGTTCTCCTACAAAAGTCATCACTGGTCCCATTTGGGATTTCCCTCCCCATGAGATCCTCCCGCTGAGTACCACGCCCAGGGGGACTATCGGGTAGCAGTCTCACCTCTCTGTATGGAAGTAGTGACAATACAATGGGATTCATCACAGTTCTCATAACTAAACTGTTGCAGATGACATTTGGAAACAGCTAACAAGGACTTCCACAGAGCGAGCCACACAGGCACTTTTCCTGAACCCCCCGCCTCCTCCTACTCCACCCCAATATATAGCTGTAACGGCACTCAATCATTTTTGTTTCTTTCCATTGTTAATGGACTTCAGACAGTTGGTTTGTATTTTAAGCATGGCGAACTAAAAAAAACTACCAGCATGATGTTTCAATCCTGATTCAGGTATGTCAATGCACCCATCAACAGGCATAGTAAAATGAGAGAAAGCATAATGACCTCCCTACCTTTGCAGACTGATTTGTTGGTACAGTTTGAGGTGAAGCACAAAATCCCTCCGAGAGAGCATCAATAGCTTCTGTGTCATCCTTGGGGTTCTGAAACAGTAATCACAGTGAGAATAGACTCTGAACAGAAACAGCTACCATATATTGCAATTGTAGGATATTTTACAGAGGGACTGATAAGTAGAAAAGAATGAACCAGCTAACCATTAGTAGCTTTTATATGCACACCATATGGAAACATGGACAAAAATGTTAAATTAACAGATGATACACGCTATGGTTTCACTGTTCCATTGGCATCATAGAGGGTGGTTACAAGCCACTGTGAGAAATATATTGTATGTATATCTTTAAAATCCATTCTTCAGTGTAACAATTGCAACATATGAAATGCTTTATTTTCAATGTGACCCTTTTCGTTCGCCACTGCTATACTAGATCAGCTTGGCATTACTCAGACCGGCAATGATTGTTTGCCTAGAACACACCTTATACCACAATATTCCAATCACCATAATTCCAGAAAAAAAAGCAGCTGGGTTATCATAACGGGAAAGATGAAAATGCCAGTATCAGGAAGAATTTGAAAAAGAAATACATTTAAATAAATTACAAAGGAGCATTAGAAATCTGAGCGGAATAGATAAAACAAAGGTTGACATTTTAACTGACACAGATTACAAAGATGTTTCAACATAGGGAAAATGTACAAAACAGAATGGAGTCTCCTTAAAGTACCAACAACAAAGTATTTATGGTTCTTTAAAAAAGAGAGAGAAAAAAAATAAGTATTTGGGTTTCACAATCGGTAGTCACTTGTTGTCTGGGGGCATGTTCCCTCACTTCTTTCTTGCCTTCTGGTTCTGTCGATTCAAGTCCTCTTCTCATCCTGGATTCCTGGGAGACCCTTCCACCTGGATCTTGGGACCCTCATGGGCTTGCATGTTAGGCTGGGGTAGCCTCGAGGATAGGGCTGAGTGACAGTAAGCAGGGCCCCAGAACAACCACTAAGATGTTGACTACAATGCTTGGCTAGAGGCTGGGGTTGGTGATGCGACCTCTCTGACTTTACTCCTCAACACACTGTTCTATTAGAACTCCTCACAAGGCACAAATATCTGGTGCCTCAAGGGGCTTCTCCTACCCTTCTCTAAACTACTCTTCTCATTCATCTCTGATGAAAAGCTGCAAGGTCTTACTTCTACCACTCTGCTATTCTTCTCATCGGGCTTGTAGCATGCCTGCTCACGCCTCTCCTGCTCTCTTGATGCCCCCTTTAAACATCACCTCTGTGTTCCTGGCTTGCTTTCTCCAGAATGCATTCTGGCCACGCTCCACCTTCGCTCCAATATCTTTCTGAACCACATCCTCCAGAAAATTCCTCTCCTCTTTCTTCCTCCTGGGTTTTACCTCCAACCTCCTCTCTATATCCTCCTATTTCCAATCCTTCTTTAATATTTCCTCTAGAAACCTTACTCCTTCTGGTGTTCTTCGTTTCCACCCCACCCTACCCCCATCTTCGGTTTGCTTTCCAACTCTTCCTTGTAATCTTTCTTTTCTCAGATCTTTATTCGCCATCCCCTTTCCTCCAGCAACTCTCTTCTATTGCTAAACAGCCTCACCAGTATGAGGAAACCCACTGTTTAAAAAGCAGCATGGCCCTGCACCTGCGGTAGGCCCTTGCTTAATGTTTTTCGACTCGAATTTAGATTGTCTGAGCAAGAATAGTGCACTGCTTTTCGGCTGCCCCTGTAGCCTCACCCCTCTCCTGCACGTAACCTCGGTCAGATCCTTCATGTAAGCCAGCTGCTATTTTGAGTTTGCATCCTGTCCAGTGCCGAGTGAATTTATTTTAGCAGAGACCTGGTATCCCGGTCTAACCCATATCGATTTACGTGGCACAATGACCGTTTCTCTGTTAGCCTGCACACAGGTGTTATAAAAGTAATTTGCTCAAAATCAAACTATTTCTAAAAATCAAGCAATAAAAAAAAACAGGTTATACCACATAGCACGATATCAGTCATTTGTGCAGCCTACGTACACTACACATGCCAAAGCTTGGATTAGTACCCGGATCTACAGGTTCCAAGCTTAGAAACCTAACCGCTGCACCACAATTCCTCAAAAATGTACCTTAGATCAGATAAAGAAAAGCATACTTCAGGAAAAGTGCTAGACAAGGAAGAAGAAAAGGAAGACATTCAGGAGTTCTACAAAAAAGTATTTAAAGTGGACCACTTGCAATAGGGACACAGAATGTACATTCTGATGATCTGTCCCTCTTTTAGGAGTGAAACAATGTGTCCTGGGTTTCTGAAAGAAATGAAAACCAACCGACTCCTTTCTCCATTAACAAAGGGCGAGCCATCGATAGCTTTAATGCTGCTGTTTGCAAACATTTTCCAAAAGACAAACCATGCCGTTATGCTTCTTGTGATGGAGACATTTTTTGCGTCTTTCCTTGCAAAGCCAAGAAGCAATATAACAAAATGTGCATCGTATGGAGACACTGCATTTCAGTATTACTGATCCTACAAAGGCATTGGAGAGGAGAAATGTGCTACCTGTACTGATTCTCTTTGACATTTGGGATATAGACTGGAAAGGTATACTATTGATAACATCTGTAAAGTAATGGATATTTAAAACTGCTTCAAAGGTAAAAACTTAACATCATAACTGAAAGTTGATGCAGTGAAATCAATCATTTTTGTGGATTAGTCCGTCCTCAAAATGGCATCAAATGAATATGGCCTTCATTTAATAAACAGGCACAGTCAACTTACTGTTCCAGAAATATTATTTGAAGCACATGAGCAGTGCTTGGACTATCCAACCACGCAAAGAAGGATGATGCTCTCCATCTTTCACCCCATCATATTTGCCATTATGCTGGGCGCCCCAGATCTTTTGGATTAAAGTGATATTGAATGAATTCATGTAGCCAGCAAGGATGTACACACTCCATTACAATAGGCACTGATAAGCCCATATTATAAGGCAAGCTGTGATTCAGCACCCCCTGAAAGTAGAGACATTGGCGTGTAAAATTCCATTACAGCGCACTACGAAATCAGAATATCTACCCTCCTAATATTGCTTAAATACAGTGAACTACACAAAATAATAGGAAGGATAGCTAGAGTAGAGCACGCACATTGTAGACAAAAAAATGTTGGTTGGGACATATCAATAGCAATAAAATATATCAACGGTCAAAGAAAATCTATAATGTCATGAGCGTCCAATTGCTATTCCTAAGAAAGGGAGGTCTAATCTACTCAAACATTTTAGGTCACCCAGTAACATAGCATATCTAAAAGAGCACAGATTATAACTCAACTGCAACAGTGTTTAACCCACCAGCTCATACGAAGATACTACTTGGCCTTGTTTGAAAGAATTGTATTGTATTGTATTGTATGCTAACTTATAAAGCATGGCAAAGACCCGAAGGCATCAAGGTTCTGAAGCAGTGAGCTGCCAGAGAGGGAGGCATGGAGAACAGACTCAGAACAAACAGGTTTTCAGATGCCTACGAAAGGCAGATAATGCCGAGTACTCCTAACATGCGGCGGAAGCGCATTCCACAATGTGGGTGCCAGCACTGAAAAGGATCTGCCACCCATCCGGGTGCGCCGAAAGCGGGGAACAGTCAGCAGAAGCTGACCAGCTGAGCGAATGTTTCTCTTAGGTTGATAGCCAGCCAATCTTGACTGAAGGAATGAGGCCCCTGTGGCATGGATAGCCTGATGGACAATACATCCAATTTTAAACTCTAGCCGAGACTTAACCGGGAGCCAATGAAGGCGCCGCAGAAGGTCACAAGAGTGAGCAAATCTAGGGGCACCCAATGGCCAACCTGGCTGCCGCATTTTGTAGAATTTTAAGTCGCTGGACTATAGCCGCCGGTTGACCCTTGTAGATGCCATTGCAGTAGTCAATGGCACCCATCATGGCGGCGGTGACAATTCTACTCCTAGCATTACTAGAAAAGAATGGAAGCACCTTCTTCAGTACCCTGAGTTTAGCAAAGCCGCAACGGCATACAGCAGAGATCTGTGCCTGTCTGGAGCCAGACGACATAATCTTTATGCCCAGGCTTTTCACTACGCTGGCAGGCTGAGGACAAAGCCCAAGGCAAGTAGGTTATTAATCAGGAGTCCAGCCAGTGGTTGACTTTCCGATAACAAGTATGTCTGACTTGTCGCTGTTTAGTTTTAACCAGCTGTCAGACATCCACTGGCAAACCGCATAGAGAGACAGTCCCTCAGAAGGATTGGGGGACAGTCAGTCGGGACATTAAGACGAAAGAAGATTTGTGTGTCGTCCGCCTACATGTAGAAATGAACACCAAAACTGGCAATAAGTTGGGTCAGGGCAGCCATGTATAAATTAAAAAGCAAAGGGGAATGTGCCAATCCCTTGGGGACTCCACAGTCAACCACTGTGCAAGAAGAAGTAAAAGGAGGGACAGACACCACCTGGGTGTGCCCTGATAGAAAAGAAGAAAACCGTTTCAAAGGCATTCCTGAAACACCGGCATCCAAGAGACACTGCAGCAGTCTCGGGTGGTCAATGATGTTGAAGGCCGCAGAGAGATTGAGTAAGATGAGAGCACTCGTCTCTCTGTGGTCTGATGCCAGTGCAATGTCGTCATGGAGAGCCACCATTACTGATTCTGTACCCATCCCAGGACGGAAGCCCGTCTGGAAGGGGTGAAGAATGTCATTAACCTCAAAATGAGTAGAAAGCGGAGGATTGACAATGGCTTCCAACAGTTTAGACAGAGCAGGAAGAAGTGATATAGGACGATCATTTTCCACCATCTCAGGATCTAGATGGGGCTTCTTGAGCAGTAGGGAGGCAACTGCATGCTTCAAAGAAGGGGCAACGGATCCTGTGTTGCATGAAAATGGAAGTGCCTCGGTAATAGAAGGGTTCAAATTCAACGCCGGGTCCTGTAAGATATACAAAGGAATAGGAGCCATAGGTGAGACCGATTTAAGTTTGTGGAGCGCCTCTGCAACCACGCTCTCTGAGATGGGGCAAACTGAAACGTGTTGGAACATTTAGAGACCGGATAGTACAAAGATTTAGTGGTCTTGGGTGTAATGCTTTTCTCAGCACGAATGTTGTCTCTAATCGTCCACATTTTATTTTGGAAGAATGAGGCTATGAGATTGCATCGAGACTGGGAGCGAGAGGCCACAGCGGGGGGTTGGTGGGTTAGGACAGGAGTATTAAGCTCCTTGGCCACTAAAAAAAGCTCCTTAGAAGAGCATGGGGCATTGATCATTCGATCAGGGTAATGTTGAGATTTGGCAGTTTTAACCACCTTTTGATAGTGGTTTCTTGCATGTGCATATGCCAATTTGGTTTCAGGATTTGGTAGTAATTGCCATTTCCGCTCAAGGCGGCATTGTTGTTTCAGTAGCCGCAGTACTGAGGAATACCAGGGGGCAGAGGGAGCGCTGGGCGAAGGGTGAAGCTGAAGTGGGGCTAAGGCCTCTGCTGAATCTGTAAAAGCTGCGACCAGAGCATTACAAGCATTCAAGCCATTAGTTCTGTGATGATAAATGGAATGCCATATCATATCATATAATCAGAGACCGCACATGAGATCTTGTTAATAGGGACCGGAGACCAACATCGCTGTAGTTTCAGAAAGGGGGGAGGGGCTTGGTTTTAGGATATGGTTGGAACTCTAAAAATAGAAATAGCAGTCTCGTGTTATTAGAGTTCTTATTAATAAAAATATATTTTTTAAAGCTAATAGAGCATTATTTTAAGAAACATGTGAGCTTGCCAGAGATGGGAAAATCTACATTTGCTGACCATATTAAAGCTTTCATGGTGTGCAATGGGCGTAGCTTTCCATATTTGTACAGACCACAATTGAGTTAGATATTTTTTAATCAAATGTGCTACTTAATTCACTCTCCAGTGAAGACAGGAAAATGGGAGCATGTGACCTCCTGGACCTATATCAGAGCAGAATGCTCAGGATTCTGTGAGTGAATGTTGAGCTAGAGGAGAGTTGATCTAAGGTGTTTCCGTGTTTTTCTTTTTTAAATAAATACCTCTTTTATTGCAGTTTTGTAAATGCAAAACTGCACAGCACGGCCCAGAACATGAGACCCCACCACCAAATGCAGACACAGAACACGTTTATATATGTCTACTTCAATCAGATCTTGCAGTATCTCTGGAAGACCTATTAAAAATTGAGAGGGGAGCATTTTAATGTCAGTCCATCCAATAGACTCTCCGGGCTGCTGTGTCAAAGAAAGGGCAAGTAATAAAGAAAAGGAAGAGTTTACAGACCCAAGATCATCCATGTAACAACCCTAAAAATGTAAGATGCTATCCCTGCTAAGTGCCAGTAAGTCACTGGCTATATTGGTCCCATCACTCATCCAAGCGGGTCATAAGTCTATGAAGAACCAAGATTCATCTAGAGCCTATAGACCTGTGAGAATATTTACTGGATTTTCATTGGTAACATATACTATCCACTGACCAGCTTGCCATCATAGGAGCATGGATCCTCGGAATCTTAAAATGTGAAATCTCACCAAAGACGTCTTTGAGAACAACATACGTTCCCACCAAACTCTTACAAGAATATCAATGATCTTAACAAGACATTAACATTGATTTCCTAGCTCACCCCTGCTGCAAAACAACTTTAGCACAGAATCCAAAAGAATGCATGTTTCATCAACCCTTGCCTATATCCAGAGTGACTCTTTCAGGGACCTCGCTCGTTTCAATGACCCAACAATGTATTCTTTGTCCTTCCATGTACCCCTCATTTTTGCAGGATGAAGCAGGGTTGGGGGAGTTCTCCTAAAGTCTACCTGTGGTAAGACTTTATAAAACTATTCGTTGGTATACAGAACCCCAACTTCTAGTACGAGTCTGTACTACTCAAATGTTTGGTAGTATGGTAGAGCAGTCAGGCTCGTCTTAGAAGAGAGATGTGAGTTGTCGGCAAGTACAATGAATTCAGTAAATACATTGGCCAGACTCTTACGCACTTGTAATTATAGTAAAATAGTTATTTATTTTATATACACAAGGATAAAGTTTCTTTCAAATAAGTAATTATTATTTCAAACTAATAAACACAATAGAAAACCAATGCAATATTTCAGGCGAGTAAACCAGTAGTTAGGAGTTATACTTATGAACAAAGTTCAAGGTAAGTAAAATAACTTGTAGCAACTCAGAAAATGTTCTGTTGTAGGAGTAAAAAGAGTTACTCAAAACCAATAATAGCAGGTCAGTATTAAAGAGACGTGTAATACTTTTCAGAGGCCTTAAGGCTTTAACAATCCATCCCTATATAGGTATGATTTCTTCAAAGTCCGATTGGTGGTACAGCAGATAAGGCACAGCAGCAGAAAAGGCAAAGTTCCAGAGGATTCTTCAATTACAAGTAAGTAGACTGCATTAGAGGGTCAAAAAGGTTTCATGGACCTCCAGAAAGGCTCCCTATGGGCTCGCAATCATTAGGCCTGGGAGAACGGTATGGGCAAACACCCAAACACCGGAATCAGCACTCCAGCAGCAAATGAGCAACAGAATGACTTGAGGTATGTAGTACCACAAGTCCCACAATACCTGAGGAGTTGTGAAGAAGATGCAGCTGGATTCTTTCACTGTGCAGCAGCGGTGGACACAGTCTCCTGTTCCTTAGTCGTGGTAACAAAAGGAGAAACTCTGAAAGGGATGTCTCAGCAGCAGTCGAGAGAAAGGACTCACAGAAAAGGATTGTTCGTGCTCCAATGTCGGTCTGCAGTTTTTATGCCTTTGCACAGGCTCCAAGGGAGAACAGTTCATGGCCGAACGATTCACCTTGCTTGCTCTGTCCTCGACTCTGTTGGGGGGCGTTTGAGGAGGGGATTCTGTCCCCTTTAAATGTAGCCGTGCTCAGAGGCGTGGTACCAGGAGCATGTACTCCCCTGACTCTGCCCTCTTCTGCCACTCTTCAGTTCCCTTTTATGCGTGTCGGACAGATTTCTCAAAGCCCAAGTACATTCTTATTAGGGGGGAGGAAGTCTGCCAGGGAACATGCCTTTGGAAGGCCACAGCTATAGCCTTTGTCCTGACCACATGAGCATGTACATTTCCTGGTTGTTCCTTGTTCTGCATTTTGTAGGCCTCCTGAATGGCAGCCACCATCCACCTTGCGATAGAGGCTTTGGAAGCCTGAAAACCCAGTTTCGAACCACCAAAGGAGATGAACAATGCATCTGATTTCCGAAAGCCCTTAGTCCGGTCCAGATAGAACACCAATGTCCTTGACACGTCCAAACAATGTAGGACCTCTTCTGCCTCGGACTCCGGATTAGGAAAGATCTCCTCATTGAAATGGAAGGAAGATACCACCTAGGAAGGATGAGTGTGCAGCACAACTGTGTTCTGATGGAAAGTGGCATATGGTTCTGATGCTACCAGGGCTTGGATCTCGCTGACCCTGCGTGCTGATGTAAGCCCCACTAGGAGGGTCGTCTTGGTGACCAGTCTGATGTCCAATGATGCTATGGGCTCAAACGCTCCAAGCACCACATTGAGGTCCGAGACCGGGTGCAGACACTTGACAGGGGGGGGGGGGGGGGGGAGTACATCCTTGTTAATCCTGCAAGATGCCTCTTGACCACCGGGTTTGATATGGAGTAAGACAACCTGTCCGAGTTCCTGTAGGCTCTGATGGGAGCCAGGTAAGTCCGGCATGGGTTGACCTGCACGCCCGAGTGAGCTAGGTGTGCCGAGAATGATAGTACTTGATTGAGTGTGCAACCCATAGGATCTATGCCCTCGTCCATTGCCCAGTGACAAAACCTGGCCATTTGCTCTTGTACTGACCTCTAGTGGAGTCAATCCTTGCCCTTTGTATAATCCATAGATTTTCTTGGGGCAACTGCAGGTGCTGCAGAGCCACATTTTCAGGAACCAAACTGCTAGGAATAGCTTCTGCAGAGTGGGTTGAATCACCCACCCCCCTGCTGAGAGAGGAGGGGAGATCACATAACTGGAAGTGAAACAGGCCCCTGAACCGCCAGCCACAGCAGCTCTGAAAACCAAGGCCTGGCTGACCACTGCAGCGCCATCAGAATTAACTACAGTCCCTGGGCCTCCCTGACCTTGCAGACGACCCTTTGAATTAGTGGGGTTGGTGGGAAAGCGTATGCCCACATTTTGTCCCATTGCAGATGCAGTGCATCCCCAAGCAATGCCCTGCCCATCCAGGATTCAAACTGCTGGCTGCACCTGTTCTGTTTCTTGGCAAATAAATTATCTCTGTAAAATCTCCAGCAGGACTTGTGGGTCCAACTGCCACTCGTAGTTGTCTACCCTCAGCCTGCCGAGCCTGTCCGCCTCTAGATTGGACTGATTGCAAACAGCTGTATGATGTGCGCAATCGTCCATTGCCAGATCCTGATAGTTTAGCCTGCACAGGGGAAGGGACCTGGTGCCCTCTTGCTTGTTGATGTAGTATATTCAAGTGGAGCTCTCCATCTGAATGCAAACTGAACTATCCCTGACCATCATTAGACAAGCCTTGAGTGCCAGCTGTATGGCCGGCAGCTAGAGCAAGTTGAAGTGACGCGCCTTGCACTCTTGTCAACCACAGATCATGCACAGGGGGATCGCCCAGAGTGCCCCCCCAGCCATCCAATAAGGAGTCTGTCATGATAGTCCAACGGGCTGCTCGAACGGCATGCCAACCATGAGATTGTCCTCCTGCGTCCACCACACCAAATCCTGATGAATTCCTCCGGAATGGAGACTGTTGCTGCCTGGAAGTCTGTTTCCTGGTTCCAGGAGGCCGCTGGGTGTAACTGGAGCCTCCCCATCCTGAGCCTTGTATTCGGGGTGGCCAGCAGGCATGCCGCCATAATGCCCAATAGGTGCTGAAACCATCAGCCCATAGTTGTCGATCTGCGCAGAAAATGTCCAGCAGCTGTCTCTGCACACCAATCCTCTCTGCAGTGGGAAAAATCCTCTGCTCTCTGGTATCCCACAGTAGGCCAAGGAAGCCTAGGGTCTGGGTGGGCTGGTGCCGAGACTTGCTCTGGTTGATGGAGAATCCCAGCTCATAGAGGATGTCCATAAGTCTGGCAGCCATAATCTGAACTGCACCTGGAGACCTCCTCCGGACCATCCAGTCATCCAGGTACGGGTAAATATGGTGACCCTCTGACCTGAGCACTGCCACCACCGAGTTCATTAGCCTAGTAAATACCCATGGGGCCCCATTCAGGCGGAGTGGTAGAACCCTGTACTGGCAGTGACAGACCATCACCCTGAACCGTAGGAAGGCCAGATGAGGTGGCCAAATCGGGACGTGAAGATAAGCATCTTTGGGGTCCAGGGAGCACGTCCACACAGAGTCTCTGCATTCAGAGCTGGCATATCCATCTTGAACTTCTGGAGAGGTAGGGAAAGATTTAGTAAGGATAGATCGAGAACCACTCGCAGGCCTGCCTGGTTCTTCTGAATTATGAAAATGTGCTAATAAAATCCTGAGCCTCTTAGGGAAAGGGGGACTTACATGACCGCCCCACTCTGTACAAGTGTACAGATTTCCGCAAGGGGAGTCGGCCGGTGTCCGATCTGAGTGAGGGTAGATGAGGGGAGGAAGGTGGGGGCTGGAGGAAGGAGGCGGAATCCATGGGCGACCACTGATGAGATCCATGGATACACCGGGACTGAATGTGGAGAGTAAGCCTGCCCCCCACTGGAGAACTGTGGACTTTGATACCAACTTCATTGTTTCTTTCCATCAGAGGCTGGTGCCTGGGAGGGGGACTGGAAGAAACCTTTGTTTGAGGTCCTTTGCGGTTTGCGCCTGTGGAGGCTGGGAGACCTATCGGCTGGTGTGCCCTATGCTGCTGGAAGCTAGCCCTTGAAGCCGCAAAATGTTCTCCCACTGTCAGACCGTGCCTTCCCCTGTTCGTAAGGTTAAGCAGCTGGTTTTGCCAGGATGGTTAATGACTTTGTGGTTTCAGAGCTGGTCCTATTCTGTCGATGAATGGAATAAGACCCCATCCTCAAAGGGGAGATCTAGGATGCGTTCCTGGACGTCTGGGTTGAACTTGGTAGCCCTAAACCAAGCCATACTCTGCAGGTCGTTGGCAATGCAAATGGCCCTGCCTGCCTTGTCAATGTGGGCCACGGTTTGGGTTAGCCCGATTTGAAGGCCGCCTGCTTGTGCACTGGCAGATCCGGCAGGAAGTCCGCAAATTCCCTGCATTGCCTATCATTTGCTGTGGCCAGCAAAGCATCCGTGTTTGCCTGCCAAACGTGAAGCCCGGCATTTTGATACATTTTATTCACATAAGCTTCCAAGGTTTTCTCCTCCTCCTTACCAAGTAATGCAGAGGTGGACGATTTTGAGGCATGCAGCTTGGCGTACATGGAAGCCGCCGCTATAACAGAGGAATGAGGTTGAACAGATAGCAGTAGTGTGTCCCCCTCGGCCTGCCTATATTTGTCATCCAAGCGCTTGTTGGTGGGCTGACTGGAGTAGGGCTTAGCCCAGATCTTTTTGGCAAGTGCCTCCCCATCCTTCTTCAAAGGAATGCCTGATCTGGTCGATGCTCTGATAGTAAGCACCTCATCGAGGACCCCTGCCTCTGGCTGCTCCTTATGCATTTGTGGGATGCCCAGATCCTCTGCCAGTCCCGCTGACCTGTCATGGAAGGCTCTCGCTGATGACAAGGTGTTGGCATCCTCATCTGTGTCTGCCTGGTCTTCAGTATCACAGGAAGGGGTAGCCGGCAGGATCTGTGTGGCCTGCAGAGTATGAGGCGGTGGAGACTACCCAGTGATAAGAGGCGTAGGAGCCGGCGTTGGTGTGAGCAGTACCCACGGCAGTGGTTGAGCCGGGCCCGATGCAGACAACACAGCGGTGGAGGGTAGCACCAGACCTGGTGGAGGCTGTGGCAGTACCGGTTGTGGAGGTGTAGGAGGAATCATCTCCTTTATTATGCCCCTCAAAATACCAGCCATTTGTGGAGACTTCAGAGTCAGGAACTTGTCTAAGAAGCGTTCCTCACATGCTGGAGATGCGCGCTCATGACCTGTCGTCGTAGCCAGGGTAGTAGCTGTGGTCGGCTGAGTTCTACCTGTGCCGTGCCTGGCCTCTATGTAACTCGCCTGAGTGTAGGCGGTATACCACAGCATCTGTGGTGTATGCACAGGTGATCATTCCAGTCTTGGCACAAACTACTGCCTGGATGCTGGAGGAATGACCCTCTGGGATCCTTTCGACTGGAAGGGCGTGCCTCTGTACACGACTCCAACTGGTCAGTCGGTGTCGCCATTTTTTCCTGGACTGACAAGCGCGGGAACTGCGTAACCGTCGAGGTACTTGCACATGCCTATACCCGTTTGCTTTGAAGCGTAGGTTCGGGACGCTTCTGCACCTACGGTGTAGACCTGGCAGGCTGACCGCCCTAGAACCGGTAACAGAGAAAACCCCTCAGGAGATTTCCCAGAACGAGAGCCCTTGGACCCCTCAGTCTTAGGAAAGTCCGTTGATCCTTTGGCCAGAGGCTAATAGCGCTAGGAGCCTTGGGGTAGCAGGACCTCAACAGTCCCTCCCACTCTGGGTTTTCCTAGGGAAGGAATAACCCTTGTGGGGTGCTTTCAAAAGGAGAGTACTTACTTTGGCCTTTGCTTTCCTGCACACGTTGTGTTCAGACAGAGACCTGGAGAAGAGTTCCCTCCACCTTGCATGCCGGTTTTTGAGTGACTGCGCAGTAAGAGCTTTGCATGCTGAACAGCCGTCCCAACTGTGATCCTCAATGAGGCACTGCTGGCACAGCAAATGCAGGTTCAACACCAGAAAGGATCAGTCGCAGGAAGGGCACCTACTGAAGCCCGCCGCAGCCGACATGCAGGGGGAGGGCGAGGCTCAGGAGGACGGTGTCTGACTGATGCTACGAAGAAGTGAAGAAAAATTACAAAAATGAGTGGGACACAAGGTCCCAGGGGAAGTTGAAGTGCATGGAATTAGGAGGGGAAAAGCAAAAACAAGAGGTGATGGCTGGAAGGTTTAAAATTAATCTTAACCTCTGGCATTGCTTTGTACAACCTTACAGGCCATCATTTTCCACCTGCTAAGCCATTACAGAAGGGGAAATATATGCAAATCGGGCTTAATCCCACCCCAGTCCAGCCCGAACTGCTAGGTCACATCCCTTCTGCGCGAGACCACAAGCATCCCCAGGCATGTTTAGCCTTGTTGGACCTGATCAGTGAGGAATAGCTTGGGTCTCTAGGCCCAGCAGGGATGGGACCCACGTCTGGCCACTGTGAGACGGTATGCCCAGACGTGGATCCCTTGCTCGCTGCGCCATAGGGAACCAAGCTGCACCTCACTGAGGAGGCCCAACAAGGTTAAAACATGTCTGAGGTTGCTTGTGTTTCCATGCCGAGGGGATCTGGCCTAGCAGTTCGACCACGGCTGCTCCCATTGGTGGCAGTACCTGACTGATTTTCAAATGGTTGAACCCCTTTTGCAATGGTGCCGACTGGCTAAAAAACAGTGGTGTGGAAGGTTGCCCAGAGCAATGCCAGTGGTTCAGATTCATTTGAAACCTTCCACCCATCATTTTTTTGGTTTTAATTAGGAGGGAACAGGCCTCAACCACCAGCGCAGGTGAAGCAGGTCTGCACCAGTCGACGTGGAAAAGAGGACTGGGGTGTGGCGCCAGAAGGCGCAGTCAGGGGAGCACATGCTCCTGGTACCATGCCTCAGTGTGCAGCTACATTTTTAAAGGGGAAAGGCTTTTTTGTGTGAAAATGGTTCAGTTCCTTCCCCTGCGAGGGAAGTCCATGCAGTTTAGAGGAAAGGGGGCGGAACATAGGAGTATATAGGATCGTCATCCACTTCGAGTAACCGAGATACCCAGTTTGGCATCAAGGAAATAAGATCGCCACCTTCTACCCAGGTGAGATGGGAGTAAGATGGAGGCAAATGTCCCCAACTTGCTTCGTCAGCATCACTTTCAACAGATATTCAAGCCTGCCTTCCATAGCACTATTTCCTTTCATTACTGCCATTATTTCTTTGCCCATCTGGTTGGGATTGTTTGGGAGCACTGCCGGTCCAGCTTAGTGGTCCTTTGCTCGATGTGACAAGTTCTGGACTCCAGATGGGCTACCTTTGCATTGAGTTTATGAAAAGTATTTTCAAGCTGATGCAGATTATTCAATGTGGCTAAAACAGGGGCCCTTGAAAGGTGAGGAAGGTTTGCACGACTGCTGCCTAGGTTTAGCTATAAATTGTCCAGACCTTCTGGAGGGACAGTGGGGTGCAAAGACGACCAGATCAGCAAATGTATCTTTTTTCTTTCCAGGTGTTCCTAGTTTTTTGTCCCATATAAAACCATAACCAAGAAACATTGATCGAGCCCAAATGTGTTTTACTGCCTTAATGTTCCAATAGTTTGAACTTTCAGCAGGCAAGAAAGTGCACAATTCTCTGAATCTGGGCACATACACGAATTATTAAACAAACTGATACCACTGGCCTGTAAAATAGTTAACTAACATTGCCCACACTCGATCGCCCACAGTCTTGCTCCAAAGCAGATGGGAGCACAAACTAACCTTGCCCACAGTCACAATGCCCTCCTGCATCACCATCAGTGATAAGGGGATAGCTTGATGAACTCCCAGTATTGCACTCTGGTATCGTCTTCGAGACTGGCACTCATTTCCATAGAGCAACTACCGTCTCAACTAACAAATTGGCACCCTCCCATTTTCCATTGTGAAACACTGAAAATATGCAATCCGACTCCCTATCAAATACGGCTTTTCCAGCTGTGGTCGACTGCAGTGAATTCAGTGCACTCCCAGTCAGCAGGGCTCACGAAAGCAGTCAGTGAGTAGCACAGTGCCCCAACCTCTTCCGAGTAACAACAGAGTCTTAACTGTGCCTAACACGCAAACAGACCCACAAGAGGGAGGCCCCCCCCATTGCCTCACCCGCCGACCATCTGCCCATACTCCAATGCTCAGAAAAAGTCCAGGAGAGTCCTCACCTGTCCTTAATAGGGCACTGGTCATGAGATTTGAACTTGTTGCTGGGTTCGTTCGCCATGTAGAATGGGTTTCAAAGAAATTAGCAGCCATGCCAGGCCCCAGGTGAGGTGGTTGTTTTGTACCCGAACAAACACCCTCAACCTGTCTGCGGTCCTCGTGCCTTGATTCCACTAGAACAGAGCTTAAACTCTTTATAGAGGGAGGATGCACCAACATCGATATATTAGGAGTATGTGCAATAGGTAAGCACTCGTAAACTAACTAGGGAACCAGCTGAACATATTCAGCTGCCCAGTGAGGTGGGATATGGCTGATGGATGCACATAAGTGTGGAGGATGCATGAAAAATGTGCTATAGGTGGCACTTCATCCAAGATGGATTTAGGGATGCTCTTCTAGAGACTTCTGATCAATGCCAGATCGCAGAATGGCAGAGTGAAATATAATAAACATATTTTGGCAAACAATACTAAGCCAAATGAAGGAAATGAAGAATATTGACCTACACTTTTGACCCCAAATGATGCTAACGGGGGATGGGTATAATGGGAGACGGTCACATTACTCCTTTTCTTGTCATAGTTACAACCATCATGAACTGCTCAAAAAGAACTGACAGTAATGGGGCAGAATGTGGCAGCGCTAGACCATAGTCAAACACACCTAGTTGCCACAAGATGATCAACATTTAAACTGTTCTGTCACTTTCACTAATATTTAGAAGAGCACGACCATGCCACGAACCCCCAGCCAGAACCCAACTACTGAGAGAATAGGACTTGTACCAAACGGTTATTGTATAAAGGCATATAACCTTAGAATGCATTTTCTATACATTCAATGTATCTTCTTAATAACCCTTTAAGTTCTCTGGGTGAGCATGTTGGTCCTGAATTCCCATAAAGAATCACTGTAGGCTCTGCCTACCCCGCACTTCATTTTAAAGAAGAGTGATGTATTTTAAACATGATCCTAGAATATATAGTTTTACATTTTTCCATCCTCTCTCCAATATTTATTTTTTCAATATCCTTTGTCATTTTTATGGTTGAAATCAGAAAAACACAACTGAAACAAGAAAACAAACACGACGGGGAGGCAATAGATAACAGTAAAGTAACCATTGTCAAACACATGCTTACTTATTATGCAGACTGAAAACCTTATGGGAAAGAAATTATTTCAATTGAATGCAATATAGCAAAATACAAAATCACTTTAATGTTAATTCATAAAAACATCTTAAAAACATTATTGGCTTCTAGGTGAACCAGTCATACCTTTCATTCCACTCATACGTTTTACAAACAAGGGCTTCTACAATTTGAATGTTCTTCTAGCATATTCATTGTTTACAATAAGCATGACATAGGGAAAGAAAAAATAAAACACATTTGGTTTTCCTTTTAGGTCGACATATGTTTCGGCCCTTGATGGAGTACCACTGTTGTCTGCGGTGGTCAGTAAAACAAATGTTGGGCCATCTTCAGGACATTAATTTTTTCTTAGCGAATTAATTTTGTTCCCCATTCACATAAAATGCCAGATCTGTGATCAGCACCGTTTAGTAAGGACCATTGAGCTGGGTTTTCTGGATATGTAATTTACTCTCCAGTGTTCGGAACAGGAGAGCACCTCTATTAATCATTAAAGTGATTTTGTATTTTGCTATATTGCATTCAATTGAAATTATTTCTTTCCCATAAGGTGTTCAGTCTGCATAAGTAAGCAGTTTCTCCGCACCCAATCCTGTGTCTTCACAGGACCACTAGAGAGGGTTAGTCAGTCTGTCTAAATCATCGAAAAGGTTACTGAAAAGGTGTGGGAAATTGGCCTGATCAACTTTCCCAGGTTTAGTCGGGATCCTGACCCCTCGATAAGTGATATGGCCCTTCCCCTCCCCCCCCATGGGATTGGCCCACTGCTTGCCAGTGTTTCCCTTCGCCGCTGTGGGACATTTACTCCCATGGCGTTAGATTTCAAAAAGCTAATCCTAAAGCCGGACACGTTGCATAACTCGAAATTTCACGCCACTGCATCTCTAGGGATATATCCAGCTGAGTAAGGGAGAGTAGGACGTCATCAGCGTATAAAGAGACTTTGCAGCTATGCCCTCCCACCTGCATTCCGTGTATCGGCACATATCCTGGTGGCAAATGGCTCCATCGATAGTGCAAATATTAGAGGTGATGGTGGCAACCCTGACAAGTGCCCCATGAGATTTCCAAATTTGGCGATCGAATGCCATTAATTCACAGGGACGTGGTGGGTTGCTGATAGTTGGGTAACTGAAAGGTGCAGGAAAACCCTACGCTCTGGACCATGGTATTACTGTACCAGAGTATACTGAAAAAGTGTCCAGAGGACGTTATTTCTTAATAAAGTATCAAATGTATTTAGCATGATACAGAGTTGAGTCAATCATATATTAATGAACACTTCATGTTTTCCTGTAACGCAAATTAAATTTGAACATACATAAGCCATAAAAACCATACCATTTTACTCCATTCTCAGTGAGCCATTCATTCACATTCAGTTCCAAACATTCATCCCCTAACCACTAAAACGAATACCAAAACTGGTGGGACATTATGTAGTGGAACATTCTAATTGTCACCACAAACAACCCTATTTCATATACATTCAATATTGAGGATCACAATAATTATGCAACATGTGATCTACTGATGGGGTGAATCGAAACAATGTGGTCCAACTGATCGCATCCCCACTTTTCTTCTCAAACCCATTTTGTAAACTTCTGGCAAAACCCGTAGTGGGCCAGTGTCTTGCTTATATACCCCCAATCAAGTAGGTCAAACGCATTGAGAGCGTCTAGCGAGAGCACCACCAGTTCCACTCCCTCGCTCAAAGCGCACTCAAATAAATTGAGGATACATCATATATTATCTTGGGTGGAGCGGCCCGGGATAAACGTCGTTTGATCACGGTGTACCAACTGGGGTAGGACCCTAGCGAGCCTGGATGCCAATATCTTGGAGAACATTTTTGTGTCATTGTTCATTAGTGTTATGGGCCTGTACGAGCTTCAGTCCTCCTGGCCTTTCCCGGGTTTTGGTATGAGCACGGTAAGGGATTCCTCCATCAATGGTGTAATACAGCCAGTGGTTAGGAAGGAGTTGAAAAGGTCTGTTAGACAGGGGGTCGGGGGGATACAAGATGCATGCATAAACTTTGGAAAATGGAGTCGTGAATCTGTCTGGGCCCGGAGCAGTGTTTTTTTAGGGTCTTGATGGCCTCTGTGACCTCTTAAAGGGTGATGGGAAGCTCGAGGGTGTCAAACTGAACCTGTGTGACTCCTGCGGGGGATAGTTTCTAAATACCTAGATTTCAGTGCACTCTCTATTGGGGCCACGATCATTACGCCTTTATGGTGGTCCATCATAGCATTCAGTTTGTCCCCCTCCGAGACCAATAGGGAGCCGTCCGGGCCTCTTAATGCTTGGATATTAATGCAAACGTGTATTTTCTTCAATTTATGTACCAGCAACCGATTCACTTTGTTGCTGTTTACATAGAACTGTTTGGTGTATGCTAGGGCACAAGAAGATTTGTCGGCCAGGTGCATTTCCAGCATGGACTTTGCCTTTTTAAGATCCCTCCCCACTTACGTGGACTGGTTGGATTTATGTATCTTTTCTAGCTCCTCCACCCTCCCTTGGGAATGAGCTGTCTCTATTCGCCCAGTTCTCCCGATTGCTGCAGCGCATATTATCAGCTCCCCCCGTATTACCGCCTTCATAGCATCCCAGACCCTTGACAGTGAACAGCCCACTGAGGAATTTTCCCTGAAGTAGTTGGGTAGGGCGTTTAATATTCTCTCCCTACTTGCAGCATCTTGTAATAGGGAGTCCTGCAGCTTTCAGGGCCTCAGAGGCCGTTCTGGAAAGCCGATTGCCTGAATGCGAGCCAACAACAGGGCATGGTCCGATATCACCCTTGACAAAATACAGACCCAGCTCCAGACAAGGAAAAAGCTCAGTAGTCCACAGGATTAGGTCTATTTGTGACAGGCCCTTGTGGACATGGGAGTAGAATCTGTAATTGTGTGAGCCTGCATTGAACAGCCGCCAAACATCCACTATCTCCACCTATCACAAGGAATTTGGCAAAACCAATAGCTCTCGCTCCTCTCCAATATTTAAAGGTTTCATAGAAAGTGTGATTGGGAAAGAGAATCTTAAAGCAGGGAAGGGGACCTGACTAAGTGCAATCTTATAAGGAGTTCTTGCTAGAACCTTATATGAGAAGGTTTCAGTTTATTCAAGCAGGCTACTTAGGTTTATGAGGCTTTGCAGCAAATCAGTAAGTAGTAATTGTTTTTACCTTTTGCTTTTCAGGAATCACAGGATTAACAGTTTTGCCCTAGAAGATAAGAATAATTATTGTAAATATTTCCATACTTTTTCTTTTTTTATTTCTATATATACTCAGAGATCTACGCACATTGAAGCAACTACCAGAGGTGGAACTGTGAAAGAATAACCTGACAACATTAGACCTGTGATGCACCTAGACTAGGCATTTTCAGGAAACGTGAATAAAGGGCTCATAGACTCCTCAAGATATTCACTCACTCAAATATTAGGTCTATTGCATGCAACTAAATAGCCCTAATGTCGATGCAACTCACAATCTGCTAAAAAAAGAAATCTCAAAGTGCATATATCAATGTCCCTAAGATAAAAACTGAATAGACAGCTCCAGCTCAGCTTCTTGGCTGGAATGCTTGAATCAAGGGTTTCCCTGGAGCAGTTCAGTGCACAGATGATCGGTGACAATATATTCTTCCTATTGCACATATAAAAGGAAAAGGGCTTTTCTCCTTTCATCTTTGATTAAAGCACCCACAGTCCCACAGTAAAAAACATCACAGCAGTAAACTTTTAACTGCTAAACATAATGCCAATTCTCATTACCTTTCCATCGCCTGCCAGAAGAGCTCTGTATTCTGGTGGAATGGTGTCATCTCGCTCCCCTAGTTTGTCTATGTGTTCCGCCTTAGCTTTTTCCTAGAAATTGTTAAGGGAAAATATATTACATTGCATTGCATTTTTTCCCCCAACAAAAAGTCAAACTTTGAGAACACGGATGGAATACATTATAAAATATATTTTTCCACCGATGTACTGATTAAATAGCTTACGCTTGGAGACCAGAGAAGATCAATCTATTATTGCTGATGTGAGTCTTGCAGTGGAGTCTTTCACATTCAATAGTACTGGGTAAGCAGATTATCAATGCACAATTACTTTTGAGAAACACAATGACAGAAATAGGATACTATCAACATTGCCACTTTACAACGAACATAAAACAGGTGGGCAAAACACGTGTTAGCACTCTAGAAGGCTGTGAAAAGGGAAGTATAATTTCTCTACAGTTAGTAGAATTGCCAAATACTAAAAAGGTATTTGTGTTCTTTTGAACAAAATACTATAACATGAACACCATAAGACTAAGGTTCCTGACCAAAACCATTAATATTAATTCACATGTGGGGGAGCAATACTACAATAATCAAGGGAAACATGCCTACAGAATGAACAGTGTGATAGGTCATGTCAGTTACCTCCTCCACGCCAACACGTGGTCTATAGTCATACATGAAGCATAGAATACAAATCATGACATATGTTTATGACAAGTACTTAACTTATTTCAAGTTTGTGCAAGCTGTGATTGACATTAGAATCATAGCTAGGATGCACACAAAACCTATGATCACAGCCTTAGAAATAAGGTTTCAATTGGATATTACTCAGAATATAAGCAGTAGATGCATTCCCAATATTCACAAAGCCACACTGAAGGAAAATAAGAAGGTGCAAAGCACACCTCTTTCTTCATCCACATTTCCCTAGAGGTACATTTCCTCTAAGCACATTTCTGATGCATAAAATGGATTTGCATGCAGGGAGAGAGGCTTGCTGCAGGCGCAAGAAAAGTACAGCTAGCCCCTCCATGCATCTAAACGTGGAAGCATTCAACATTTACATATGTATTTGGCAACTGAACCCACATCAGTAGGGGGTGAGGGTCAGCCTACTTCCCATATTAGATCAGGCAGTGCAACTGCATTGTTGGGCCTTAAAGAACCGGACACTCAATTGCAGTTTTTCTATTTCTAGCCCATTATTAATAGTGAATATGTGTTAAAATAATGACCGAAAGACTTAAGCATTGTAAAATTGTCCCATCTTGGAAATGCAATAATGTCTCTGTGACTGGTCAACAGTGTGCCACCTACGACTGGCCAGTGACATAAAAGATAAGTTGCAGTGGAAACTGCCACAGGGACTGCCGCACATCAAAATGCATCCCTCTGTGAAACAGGAATGCACTTTGATGTGGGCAGCCACATTTCCGTTATGACATGCCTATAAATGATGCCAGTGTCAGAGATCTGCAAGAAAAAATACATTTGCACCGGATCTTCCCTGTAGTGAATGGGGCCAGCTGCATAATGTGTGCATTTTTCAGATTTGCACGTGCATTTGATAACACTCAACTGAGGAAATATCTTTTAATATATAAATCGGCCCCATGTTTTACACTGGTTGCTGGGAAGAGGGTGAATAATGTTCCTGTGCTAAGTGAAATCTAAACAGGAGCATTCACCAACAGAAGATGCCTTGCTTCATCATACACTGGCTCAAACCACTGACCAACAGATGAGGCAAAGTGTTCTGTTCCTTAGGTCTTGTGTATGAGCCAAACAAAAATAGAATGCCTTTAAACAAAATAATAATTACATGAACCTCTTGGTTATTACGTCTGTGCATCCCTTTAAACCACATCCCATATGTACACTGTGCTTACTTTTACAGAAAAACAGAAAAACCTGATCCTGTCCAACCTGCATATTTATTCCTGTTTTCTTTTTGTCAACTAGTATTTCAAGCTCCTCGCTCTTCATCTGGACATAATCTTATTACTTATTTCTCAAAGCCATATTTCTCTTCCTAATCCACATGGAATAAGTTACTTACCTGAAACTCCTGTTGTCTAGCATTGGTATGTTTCATAGATTCACATGCTGTTTAAATATGAAGTGAGGCCGTTGGTGGTTACCGTCGCCTCAGGATCCGTATATAGCAGTCGGATCAATCTAATCAAAGAGGGAGGGAGACCAAAAGGCAGCAAAAGCGAGGAACAAAGTCTCATTGGACCTTGTCAAAGGACTTCTGGGCATCGATTGTAAGGATCGAGTCTTCTCGCCCTGCTTATCCCGCCATTACATGCAATAGCCGACTGACATTGTCTCCTGAGTGCCGTTTGCGTATAAATCCTGGCTGGTTGTTGTGAATCAGGCAGGGTAAGACTGCGTCTAGTTTCTGGGCCAGACATTTTGCGAGGACTTTGGCGTCAGCATTTTTCAATGATATGGGCCTATATGATCCACATTCTTTGTTGGGCCGTTGGTGGCTGCCTCCGAGACTACCGCAGGGAGCTTTGGGGCAATATCATCGGCTACGCATTCATACATATCGATCGATATCCCATACAGACCCGAGGCTTTGCCCGAGTTGAGAGCGTTGATCGCCTGTCGGATGTTGTCCTACGTCAGGGGGGTGTCCAGCACCTCATATTGCTCACGGGAGATTTTAGGCAGACGGATTGCACTTATGAAGCCTTGCATCGCCTGCGGGGGAGTGATTCGGGTTTTGCGTAAAGGTTTGCGTAAAACTCAGAAAATCTGGAGTTAATGCCAGCATCCCCTACCAGGGTTGGACTGGCCCTTTTGGTCTTTCGGCCCGTGGTCGAACGAATTTTGGGTCCCCTGTGGCCGGTTTTTCGGCAGCCACCCCTGGGCTGTTTTTTTTTTTTTAAATAAAAAAAAATAAATGTGTATTAGTAATCAAATGTAGTAGTCTCTATCTGTCATGAGACTGTGTGCGGCCATGTGATGCGGCTCGCGGTGCTGCTGCGGGCAGGCGGCCCCGCCCGAATCCGGCGTGACCCGAGAGCGGAAGCGGAGCAGTTCGCCTCGCAGGAGGGCGCTGCCGGTGGTCCAGTGTCAAGACTCATGAGGGGGTTGCTGGGCTGGGCCACTGGGCAGCAGGCGGCACAGTGTCTGCAGTCAGACTGCAGGCAGCAGCATGAATAATTCATCAAAGCAAGGTAACACTACAGATCTGGGATGTCGCAGTACCTTGCTTTGATGATTGCATCATGCATGCATCATGATTTATGATGCATGCAGATGCATATGCATCATCAAGTTCGGTGGCCAGTGGCCACCGGCAGGCGTTCCGAGGGGGGCCACCTGCACCGTGCCGTGCGGTGTGCTGCTCAGCTCGCTCTGGCCGGCTGAGTTGTATGAATTGCAAACTAAAAGCAATTCTATTCTAACACCATGGTCACATCCGAGTCCTCCTGACCCTGGGGCTGGGCTGGGGCTGGGCATGGGCCTGGCCTCCGGCACTTCAGCACGGCAGGCAGTGACAGACACATACATTAACATTTCACACACATCAGTTGCTTCTCTTCAACTTTGCAGGAAGTAACAACAAATTTGTTGCACTTCTTGCAAAGTTGAAACAGCAACTTGTGCCTGGGGCCTGGCGGCCGCCGCGGAGCAAAGCAGGGGCCAATGAAAATTCGGCTGCAGGGCCGGCTGCCCCGCCCCCACCCAACCAGGTGACGTGATGATTGAGGATATTTGCGGAGCCTCTTCGACCCTGGCCATGATTTTGGCGGCCACACCAGTGCACCACAACACGGCGCATACCAGAGCGGGCACAGACGAGAGACAACAGTCTAGAGTCTCTAGAGACAGAGAAAGCCTGAGCCAGCTTAACACGTCTGCAGCCGACCACCACCACAACTCGTCGGAGGCCGCCAGCCTGCCCATGTCTAGTGCCCACTAGTGCCTTGCCCACAGCCACTGAGGCCAGTAGGGCTGCAGCTGGGCAGGCGAGTCGGAGGAAGCCGGCTGCCAGTGCCCAGGGATGCCAGGCCAGTCCACAGCCTGCCACTGATTCGAACTGTGCACTGCACAATCAGGTAAGGACAGGACTTCGAGTTCGTATATGCGTTTTACATAGGTTAGGTAGGTTCTTGTGCACTACCCTTCATTCAATTCTACCCCAAATTCCACTCGGTGCCTTCTACCTCATGCCATGCGGCTCTAGTCCTTCCCCAGTTCTATTGAAATTCTGCTCTTGAGCCTAGATTTGCCCCTGCCGCTTTATGGACAGTACTAGTCTTGTACTCCCCCAAAACTGCCCCTTCGTGCCCGTGGCTTCGTCGGTCCCGCATGCACACAGGCTGCGCTGCCGCAAGTTGTGCCCAGAGAAAATCACATACGAATCATGAACTAGGTGTTCTGGGGAGGTCTGCCAACAAGGGAGGGCGCACAGCAGCAAGCACTCGATGCCTTCAATGGAATGGTTTGAAACATGCAAATGTGCACATTGCTGGAAATGGCCAAAATGTACTATGGGACCCCCCCTTCATGCGGGGGGTAGTGGTGGTCAGACTCACAGCGACGCAGCAGGGCTGGGGGCCAAGCCCAACCCTAGGGCGAGCAGCACCTGATCTCCGCAAGCAGCTGGGGCCGGATCTCTCAGGTGTCTCGATGTTTACCCAGTTCTCGGATTTAGGGGGCCCGAGCGGGTTAATTGGCGCAGGTTGGTATTAGTACCAGAGCTGGCATGAATGGGCTGTAGTCCCTGCATGGCTCTCCGAGTGCAGTGCCACTCCTAGGAGCTGTGATGTGCTGCAGCACTACTGTCAAGTAAGGTAATGGTTCGTGGGGGCGAGCTCGTGTTTGGCGACGGTTTCATGTGCACATTTCCAACTCTTGGATAGCTGCTTAGGGGACCGGGGGGCAACGCGCTTGCCTTGAAAGCAAGATGAGCCCCACATGGAGCAACGCAGGTTTTATTCGAACCCCGGGTCAGCGGTTTAACTTTACCCATCATGTCATAGCCTGGGGCGTGGGGGGGCCTGAAAGAAGCAGGTTGGGTCCTCGCCTCGGATCCACGTCCACCAAAGCACAGGGCCAGGGCTGCCTTGATACTATAGGCACAGGGTGGGCGGGGCGCCTGCGGTTTTATATTTTATTATCCTGTGCTGTGTGTGTGTGTGTTTTATTGCCTTAACATAGGACTTTGTTCGTATGCGTTTTACATTGCGGTTACGGTTCTGCCACAATATATTGAGCACTGTCCCCTTCATTCTATTGTGCCCCAGTGCCCGGTCCACCTCATGCGGCTCTCCCTCAGTTCTATTCCTCCAATTCTGCTCTTAGGTAGAGGGAGCTTAGATAATATCTGCCCATGCATGCCGCTTTCTGTACTCCCCAAACTGCCCCTTCATGGCTTCGTCCCGACACAGGTTGCTGCAAGTTGTGCCCAAAGAAAATAACACACGAACTAGGTCTCGGGAGGATAGCTTAGGGGGGCAACGTGCTCGCCTTGAAAGCAAGACGACATGGAGCAACACAGGTTCGATCCCCGGTTCTGCGGTTTACAGTCCCTTATGCGCATCTCTAAAAGGCACACAGATCTGTAAGTTAACAAAGCATCCTGCCCAATCAAAAAGATCGAGAACCCATATGGTCTGCCATAAGAGAGGATAGATGTCCTTCCAAACTGCACTAACAACCTTGTGCTGTATGACCGACCAACTGAAGACGTTACTTTTGTACTGCACGCAACTGACTATATATGTTTTGAGTGCTGCTGTGCGTTACTCCCCACTGGGCACACAACTGACGTTTATACAGATCTGTTCCCATGTACAGCAATGTCATCACGTGTGGACCAATGGCAATATAGATGAAATATAAGCAGCCCCCAGAAACTGTAAGGTTGTTGTGAGTGTGATGTTTTGTGAAGATAACTGTGCCAGAAACCTGAGGCTGCGCTATAGGTTACCTCCGTTACCAGACTTCTCAATTTTTGCATATGTGCCGGTCACCTACTATCATTGATTAGTTTAGCATTGCCTCACTGCTATGCAAAGGCTATGTAACATTCACCCTGGCTGGCCGACTCCTCCGTCGCCAATCTTCGCTTTGTGTCACTCTCACATTTCACCACAACCTCAATGTACAAAACTGTCAGCACATCTTCCTGTTGCATTACCCCATCCCAACTCCACATCAAACATTGGGTTGTGTTGGTAAGTGTAGAGCTGAACCAGCAGATTTTCTAGGAAATGGAGTGGCAGACCCACTTGAACTACCGAAAGGATCCCCTAAATTGCACATACCTTTTTTGACATTGTGTCTGATGAAGTTAAGTAACATGGGTGAACATAGTTGATTCAAGAATGACCCCCGGTATGCCCTCATGGGGACAATTAGACATTTAATCCCTAACAAGGAAGAGCACCTGGTCAAGGATTAAATGGTGAATTCCCCACTGGACTTTGGGGAATTGAATTGTCCAACCAAACAGTGAATCAAATGGCATAGCTTGCGGGCGCGGGCCTGAAAGAAGCAGGTCTTCGGATCCACACAGCACAGGGGCTGCCTTGATAGGAGGCACCGGGGCACCTGCGGTTTTATATTTTATTATCCTGCTGTGTGTGTGTTTTATTGCCGTACATCACCAACCTATCCATAACCTCCCCCCAACCTCTCCCTAAACCTCATTCCGGTTTCCCTACTTCCCCTCTTCCTATCCAACCATCGTCACCCTAACCCTCCTTCCCTGCTGGGGTTGCGGAGCCCTGTATAAGCATTGACTTGCAGCAGGTCCCAAAACTACAGTGGGGGTGGTTGGTTCATGCCACTCCTGCGCCTCGGAGCTGTGACCGGGGTTCCATGTCATTTCATCGCGGGATGTTTTTTCGCTGGGTTTTTTACCGCAATTTATTTTATCGAAAAAAGCCATCAAATTATTTTTTTGTTTTTTGGGGGGGGGGGTTCCCCTTCACCCCCCCTCCCATTTTCTAAAAAATTAGATGGGGTTTTCCGAAAAAAAATCACCGTAAAAAAACCAAGCAAAAAAACATCCCGCGACGAAAGGACATACCGTGGACAGACCCTGTCACAGAACTGTATGCAAAGTAAGGTTATTTTATGAGTTGTGTTGTGATGTAACAGACATGAACCCTCCATACGTAGAATTTTCTGTAAAGCCGTGCATTGACGCGATTCACAGATAATGGTTTGAGGGTCACTTTTATTTGAGGTGAGGGGTGGGCCACTTTATTTTTGGTGTCCGGGCCTATTTCTTGTCCCAGTCCAACTCTGTCCCCTACAATAAGATTCCCTTCTCGGTCTCGGATGGAGGTGATTGTCGTGGCTGCTTGTCTTTGTTTCAGGGTGAGTGCCATGAGGCGCAGGGCCCTATTGTTTTCTAGGTAATACTTTTGGAACCCACTCGAAAAGGACTTCTGGACTAATGGTCATGATATCTTTGATATCCGCTAGTAATTTGCGCATCTGTAAGAGTTCGCTGTCCTGGCGTTGTCTTATGTTGTTTTTCTAGGGCTCGAAGGGCAAGTATTAGTTTATTTTCCTGGGCATTCCACTGTTTGAGTTTATGCGCCCACCTGGAGATGCATTGGCCTCTCATGAAGGCCTTGAAAACGTCCTGAAACAGAAGAACCGTGTATGCAGGACTGACATTTGTGTCCCAGAACATAGCCATGTACCCCGTGGGAAGTGCAACAAAATCTGGCTACGCCAGGGCTCGCAGATTAAGTCTCCAGGTTGGGTGATTCTGGGGCGTGTCAGGTAGGGTTAGCTTGAGCTTGACAAGAGCGCGATCAGAGAGTGTGGTAGGGCGTATGGTGCATTCCTCGAGAAAGAGTACTGCTGTATGCAGAGCAAACCAGTAATCGATCCTCGAGTAACTCTGGTGTCTAAATGAGTAGAAGGTGTAATCCCTACCAGGGCCATGCTCTGCCCTCCACACATCCTGCAGGCCTAGGCCCAGGAGGAGGGAGGTGAGGGTGGTTCATTTCTTTGGCTTATATCTGGCCGAGGGATTCGTACTTTGTCTGTCGAGGACCGGGTCGAGTGCCACATTCAGGGAACCCCCCCCACCCGCATCCAATGCGAGTCGTCTCATAAATGGTGCGCATGTAGCAAAGGTGTGGGTAAAGAAGGCGGGGAAGTCTGTCTTCGGGGCATATATGTTGATAAGTGTGATTGGATGTTGATGGAATAGGCCTTGCATCAGTATGCATCGCCCTTATTTGTCCGCGACAGTGTTTTGTGTTATGAAGGGCACCCGGCGATGGATCAGAATGGACACTCCCCGCTTACCCCGAAAGGGGGCATGAGCCGCTGCCCCAACCCACCCCCTTTCCAATTTCCTTGATTCCCCTATTGCTGGTGTGTCTCTTGAAGAAAAATGATATCCCCTTGGAGGTCCCTCAGGTGATAAAGAACGCGCCTGCGTTTTATGGGGTGCCCCATCCCTTGCACATTTAGGGTTAATAATGTTAGCTTAACCATTGGTGTGCCAAGGTGGTTCATTCCCTGTCGACCCAGTGGTAATATCCTATTCCCACATCATCCCCCTGAAGTATTATAGTGGGATAGCATAGCATGTGCTCCCAATAGTAGTCTGTAGCTTCCGACCCCGAGGTGTGAACTAAACTTTGAACAGAATCGAAAACTGTAGGGAGCAACATCTCCCTTAAAACATTGGGCATGGGTGCGCCACGCCCAATACTAGGCAATATAGCCCATGCATGGTGTCTCAGAGTGTAGGCCGCCAAGGCCTCACCTGTTGCCATGCATAGCGCGGATCCCTTTACACCAGACCTAGGGTTGCAGAGGTGAGCCGGGTAGCCCGCTCCAGGCGATCTCTGTAGCGTTGTCAGTATGTGGGGTGAGACTTGAGTCGCCTGGTGTGAGCCGGGCATACTTGTCAGTGTAGGAGTAAAGGGGATCCTCAGCAAGAGGCCTTTCCGGCCGCACGAGCCCGTAACCATTCTCCTAGCAGATAGTTTGCAAGCTCTCCCCCCCGAGAGAAGATGGTGTTGGCGATAGTCATGAGGTGTGATGTATAGCATCTAATGTGCCCCAGAAGATAGATGGGTCAGAGCAGGTCATCTTCATGGTTAAAGCTGCTGGGGGCTTCTAGGTCTGTGGCAGGGAGCCCAGGGTGTCAGGCAGATCGTATGCAAAGGTTCATGTAGTGGGTTCTTTCTGACCTCGGTCTGGTCCCCTTAAGCCTCGTCCCATTTTCTGCCTTCTGCCCCAATTCCGTGGCAAGTGAAATTCAGACCATGACGTTGCCAACATCGCTGGTGGTCCTTGTCCGATCTCCTTTGGATAGTCTGGTGACTAGATTCTGGAATTGGAGGCATCTCCAGGCGTCCTCAGTGCGAGTGCCATTGGTGATCTATCTGGACTCACCAGACTGACGGAAATTTCAAGTAATGTCTCATCTCACGGCCCCTCAGTGCCTCGAACAGGGGCTTGAATCCTTTCCTGCAACGAGATACCTTCGCAGAGTAATCATTCAATAGTCTGATGGGGACTCCTTCGATGCTCACCTGCCCCACTGCTCGATACGCTTTTAAAATTGCCATTTTATGCTGGAAGTTTAAGGGTCTGAGTGTGATCGGCCTAGGGTGTTCTCTTGGTGCCGGTTTCAGGATCAGTGCCTGATGGATCCGTTCTGTCAGTTCTCTGGGGTTTCGTCTTGTAGAAAGTTGTACATTCATTATTCTAGCTCCGGGCCTTCTGAGTTCTCGGGAAGGCCGATCATCCTGAGATTATTTTGTCTGGACCTGTTTTCCTGGTCTTCTTGCTTTGCACCGAGGCGTTGGACCTCCCTGATGACACCATCCAATTCTGTAGCCATCGAGGATTGGTTGTCTTCGAGCTAACTGATGCGTTGCTAATTGTCGGTCGTTCTCTCTGCCTGGATGATAAGTCTTGCCTGAACATCTTGGAGATCCCGTTGAATATCTTCGACCATAGTATTGGTCTCCTGAGTGCTTTGGCCGATGAGCTTCATTTCAGCTAGGACGGCCTGGAGCTGCGAAGGGACATCCATTGCCATCTTGCAGAGCGCCTTGGTGTGGGTGCTGTGATGACTGAGTTACCTGATGAACCTGGCTGGTGGTCTGTGGTCCCTTCTAGCATAGCCCTCCAAGCGACTTCCGTCAGGGGTGATGTACAAGCCCCTGGCAGCTGTGAATGCGGGTCTGGCTCGGGCGGGGTGTGTCCCCTATTCGCAGTCTGTGCTAAGTTCTTGTCCCTGCGAGGCCTTGTGTCTGAAAGGTTGGGCCCAAACGTGGTTGGCGAGATATAGGCCTTTATGCGGCTGTGCAGATGGGGGCTGAGCGTGTCGGACGGAGTCACCTACCAGGCCGGTCGTCTGGGAGGAGGATGCCCAATGGCGAACGCATTCAGTTTTTCTGCCAAAAGTCCTGTGTATGCTGCAACAAGGGTAGGGTCCGCTCCCCGTCCAATCTGACCCCCCCCCCCCCCGAGTCCGGGCTTCTAGGTACGTGGTGGTGTGAAGGTGTGCTTCCAATGGCTCAAGTGGTCCCAGCAGCTTGGTATGGATAGCCGCCGCTACCGCTGCTCTTTTGCGTGTGTCTTACTGCGCAGGGGGTCTTCAGTGCATCGGTATGGGTTGAGGTAGACACGCCTGATCTGTGCTCGCCCCACTGCCCAGGGTATACGTTATGAGGGCGTGGGTCTGTGTGGTTAGCCCCTCGGGTCCATGTCCATAGGCCATGCAGGTTGAAAGTTGAGACCAATGGGCGGCAATGAGGTATCGTAGTTAAGCGTGCCCTTCAGTCCCGTGCCGTTCCTCCCTCCTGTAGTGGAGCCGTGGCCTCAGGTGTCTTCAGTGAATCTGCGTCCCGCTATAGGGCCTCGCCCCCCACATTCTCGGCTGGCGATCCCCATGTGCAGGATAGCACCCCGACTAGATGTCTTCTGGGCCCTCTTTTGGGTAGCCCACTGCGGCCGCGTAATTGAGACAGGGTGGGGGAGTGAGCATGGCAACTCAGGACTGTGGTTCTTCTCGCGTCAGGGGCCTTAAATGCCTGGGAGTGATTGTTGCCCCAATGTTCCAAATGCTGTGTTGTGCTTCCTAGCCATACTTGGGGATACTCCACCCACAGGTCAGGACCGGTCCGCCATCTCCCTGCGACTGGGACCCACCCTGTGGCGCTGCTCCTCACCTCTGTAGCATTCTCAGACGTTCTCTCGAATCCGGCACATGGCGGGTGAAATGGGGACCCCACCACCGCACATGAAAAGATGCCGTACACGTCCTGGCAGGAGCTTCCCTGCTGCGGCAGAATCTGTATGAGGGTGTTCCAGCTGGCAGGATGGTCATGGAGCGGGACGCCACGCGGAACGTGTCCTCCCCGCACTCAGTGGTTAGCAATGCTGGTGGGTTGAAGGCATGGCGGGCGGCACCCCGCTAGGGCTGTGCGCAGCACCGGATCGGCAGGGGCGCTGTTCCTCAGCTTCCCAGCCCTTAGCCCAAGCCGAGTGATGCGTTCGGGGTGGAGATCTTCCTGTGAATTCTCAGTGGCAGGGCCGCATCTGCTGCAGGCCGCCCTCGTTGGAGACGGCGGATGATGCCCTGTGGGCCAGGCAGGCATCTGAAACTTGCAGGGGCTGGTCCAGCATGGCTCCGCTGCCTGCGGGTGAAATGTCTGCCAAACACCGGGGGTAGAAGAGGGATAATTACATCTTGACCCGCAGCCATTTTGCTTGGGATCACCAGCAAAACCCCTCTCACCCTCTCCGGAAAGGTCCTTCTTAAGGTTTACTCTGCGCACCAAACTAGCTTTGGTCCTTTTGTACATTTTGTCTTTGGCGGGATTCACAAGTGAAGCCTGCCTCTGGCTCCAGTGTGTCTGGCAGGGGCAGGAAGTGAGGGAGGCGCCTTAATTCCCCTTGGTTACAGGAATGCACCCAAAGGTGATTGGCCGGCTGGCTGTCTGGCAAAGACAGCCACCCTGATGTGTGATTGACAGCTAGGCTGGAATGAATGAGAGAAACCTGCATTAAAAGGCGAGGCTTTTTGCCTTGGAAGGCAGAGTCAACCACTGGACGAAGGAATCCGAAGAAGAACTTGGAAGAGACACCTGCTGCAACTCCTGGGCCATTGGTTTGCCCGGTGAAGCCCAGCTGCTGTGCTGAAGCTCCGAATTCGCCTGCAAGGACGACTTCGCCCTTTGAGTTGGTGGGACCAATCAACTCCAAAGTAAGCCCGTATGGACATCTTCTCAAAGCTGGTTGTATTTCCACTGCAGTTGCTGCTGGAACCGAAGAGCCAAGGAGAGGAACACCAGATTGTGTGCGTTCCTTTTAAGTCGGACCTGAGCGTTAGGAAGATCCTCCCGACTTCCCGGATGCAGGAATGACTGAGCCTGAGCCACCTCAAAAGAGTGCTGGACCCCAGAAGCAAGGAAAATCTGAAGTGGTATCCGAAAACCACAGTGTTGCCATTTACTGTCAGACGCGAGGAGCTGAAACACCGAAGGACAGCTGAATTGAAGTTTGCCCATTGCTGCCGCTGACCGTCCCATTGCAGAGCAGGAGTCCCCAGACGTCCTCCCTCTTGTCCCCAAGACCGAGGCCCAGGAATCACAGGATCTGCAGAGCTACACAGGAACAGAAGTCAGCTGGAACCATTTCTTCTAACCAGAGGTACTGCAAAGTCTAAGAGAACTTACCTCTTGTTGTGTAGCCTTACTTGCTCTCAGCTGAGACCGGTCTTGGTTACCTTGCAGAGTTGCTAAAGCTTTGCCCCTCACAAGCCTCCCAGCTAGTGGCCCATCAAGTGTTCTATTTTCTACAAGCATTTCTACAAACATTGTGCAAGACTTTTTACCTACTTGCAAAGAAGACCTCCAGTTCCCCTTGACATTGTACAATTAACATTGGCTGTCCGGCTCCCTGAGAGACTCCTCTTTACCTCTGACTTTGTGCTTTGGAAGGTGTTTAAAAGTACTTACCTGTTTATGAGTTATTTATTAACCTTTGTTTTAGTCCTCTATTCTATCCTTTTCACCAAACTCAGTATTGCTCTAAATGTACCAGTGACAAGGCAATGTCCACAGTGTTTTAACTATTTAAGCCACCTAGGGGTTTAGGAAGTGTCTGTGTGCCATCCCCAATGGGTGTCATCCGATTTAGAGAAACTAAGAGTGTAGTTTTGAAGTGTATTATAAGTGTTGCATGTTTTGCTCCCTTTCTGAAGAAGGCTTATATAACTGACTGTGAAATAGATTCATAATTGTTTTTCCAAGAAACCTTGAGTATGAGTGTTTATTTGAATAACTGTATTGTGAAACTCTGTCACAACATTACTGCTCACATTGACCCCTCTTGAGATAAGCCTGGTGGCTCGACCACACTACAAACCTGTGTAATTCAGACTTATACCAAAGGTTGGGTCCCTATTGCCAGGAGGTCAAGGTTATTGTAGTGCACCCAAAGGGTACTGCATACAATCTTGCCTAACAGGTTTCCTCGCCAGATCCCGGTCCACTGCCAGAACAGTGGCAGGCTGCTCCCCCACCTACAAAACGGGGGTCTGCACTGCCACATTTGAAGTGCAGGAGTGTCTCCTTTTTGGGGGCATTATCCAGAACATTGCAAAGTTCATATTGAACCTTGGACCTGGACAGAGCAAATAGCTCCAGAGTACTGGACACCATCAAGCACTGGAAGGCAGCACAAGGCTTTCTTGGGGTGGGAACTGGCACAAAGTCCATCTCTAGAGAGGTGTTGAGGCCACTAGTCTCCTACAGGCCCTCTGCCAGGCCTGGCACATCCTCCCCTTCCCCATAGAATTCTTTAAGAAAATCCCTCACCTCTCTAGAACCCATAGGTTCAAGCCCAAAACGAACCTGGTTGCCCTCCTCATTAAAGATGCCATACATCCTAGACATGAAGGCGTCCCTATGGAGTGGGACATATTGCTGCAGAGGCACGATGACCATGATGCTGCAGACTAAGCCAGTGTTGAGGCCGCCACTCCCGAAGGTGGGGCCTGTCTGCGCCGAGACCTATCTCGGTATGGACCAAGCCCATAGGCATGCAGGAGTGGTCACCCAGAGGGTACCCTGCCAGTCTCAGCAGAAGCGGCGGGATCCTGCTGCTTCATAGCCAGAGCAGACATTGCCTGTGCCACAGGTGTCCATGCCGAAGCAGCCATGGCGAAGATGTCCAACATCTTCAGGTGGAAGTTCCCCATTCCTCAGTATTGAGGATTAGGTAGGAAAAGGTACCGGTCCTGGATGATCAAGGGACCCGCTGGAGTGGTTCCTCTTGTTGGAAGACTAATGTCGGTGCAAGGACTTACTCAGGGAGCAGGACTTCGCACAGGGACTCTTCCAATTCGGCTTCTCGTCCTTTTCCTTGCACAGAGCCGCTTGCTCCTCCGAACATCGTTCCACACCTTGCAACCTTAACCGAGGCTGCAGAGCCTCACCCTTCACCTTCTGGACAAATGTGAAGATCTTTGCCACTCTCTCCTAGAGGGCCTTTTGGTGCATGGACTGGCATGATCTTCAACCCTGGGTGTCATGCTTCTTGCCCTGTCTACATAAACAAATCCAGTGTTGATCCGAGACCGACATCGCCCGTCCGCACACAGCTTGAGGCCTTGGGCGCAGTAGGCATAGTGTATTCGAAAAATGAGTTAAGCTCAATGAGCGTGTTCCGATCAGCAAACAGAGTTTACTGAAAAAAGGAACTGTGGTCATGGGGGTGCAGCACCACTATATATGCCACCATGTCCGGCACAGCTGCCTAGAGACGTCAGACAGCGCCTACACAGAGCCTTGCTGCCCCCTGGCAGTGGAAAGGATTCAGAGAACAGCTGTGCTGGGATAGGGATATCATGAATGAGGAATCCGTGGGAGGAAAGAATCCGTAAGAAATAGAGATGCAAAGTCTCCCCACCCGCAAGCAGATTTCGTTGCAGACATTCGAGTGGTAGCCTTTACTTTGTTTTCCCAGATTGCACAATATCCAAAGCAAATCAACTTCAATAGAAAACAAATGACACCTCATTATTAATACTACAACAGCACTTAAGTTTACAACGCTACATATTAATTGCATGAAAGCGGCCACATGTGCGTTATGCATGCCTCCTGCATCTACCATGTCTGGCGCATATAGGTTTCTTTAGAGGTAAATGTGGTCTATAGGGAACAATGTTAAAGAATGATCCACCATGAAGAGGCCACTAATGAGGTGGATGTGAAGGCAATACTTACACTATGCAATGTAAGCGGTAAGTATTCCAAGTGATCTGCTGAGACAATAACACATCAACGTAGGACCAGGAATCTAGTTCTAGTTAGAGGGCCAGGATGCTCCAACACTTAAACAATGCTTTTTGGAACATCTTCAACACTTCCAATTCTGATCTGTCAGTAGATATTTATCCAACACCAAATGATTCCTTCATTATTCGTATTTAAAATGTCTGTCAGATTACCTTTATTTTATCCACAATGGGCTTGTTGTCCTCAAGGTCTGGCTCTTTTGTGGGCAGTGTGTCAGACAGTAGATCAAAAGCATCATCTGGAATCTGCACCTCCTGCAGAAGGACAATGGGCATTTAGAGGCATTTTCCTTGGACTAGAAGCATGTATCTTCCATATACATCTGCAGAAACATGCCTATTAAAAACATGTCACACATCTAGAGATTTGACGCCTGTAAATGTACAGAACATTCCACAATTTCAGCATGCAAAAATTGAAAGAACTAAGAACCAGGAAATAAATTAACTCTGTCTGACATCTGTTAGGGAGAATTCTCAGAAATGTGCTAATTCCCTTCACCTTAGATGCCCCCGAGCTGCTGGATTTTGAGGACTTTGATTTTTTTTTAACCTGGAGAGAGTGAGACCCTTCTTCCTACTCATGTATTTTAATGTGATTTTTTAACACAGTTTCTTTTGGTTATGGAGCCTGACAAACTCCATAGGCATCATCTTTTACATTGGGGGTCATTACAAACCTGGCGGTAGGGGGTTAACAGGGCCGGTAGAGCTGCCGGCCCTGTTAACCCCCTACCGCCTCATTACGAGGTCTCCTTGCGGGACACGCTAAGGACGACTGGTTTTACCAGGCGTCCTTAGCGGGTCCCGGGAGCAGACCAGCATGCTAACAACGGGCCCGTCATTAACGAGCCCGTTGTTAGCATGCTCCCCATTCCCATTTCTTATACTTATAGAAGTTGGCAAAAGGCAAAGATTATTAGAACAACAAGAGACCACAAATATTCTTAAGCAGGCAAATACTTTCGGATCCTCCAAGAAGAGTCATACAATTCAATAGGCTAAACCAAAGTCAATGGGCAAAAGTCTTGTATAGGATGAAGCACTTCAGAAGTTCTTAAGGAGTGTTTGATGAAAAGAAGAATCAAATGTAGGGGTACAAGATGATTAGGCTTGTGAGTTGTAGAAGGTGCCTTAGAAATGAAGAAAAAGATGCAGCTGATGACCTCTGTTCCTGTGCAGCTCTGCAGATCTCCCTGTTTCTGGGCCTCAGTCGTGGGGACAAGAGGGAGGATGTCGGTGGACTCCTGCAATGCACTGGGACGGTCAAAACTCGCAATCGGCAAACTTCACTTTCAGTGGCTGTTCAGTTTTTCAGCTCCTCGCGTCTACCGCAAAGAGCAACACCACGGTTCCTGGCTGTCGAGATGGACTTTCCTTGCTTCTGGGGTCCTGCACTCTGTTGAGGGGGCTCAGGCTTGGTCAGTCCTGCTTCTTGGGAGTCCGCAGGATCTTCCAAAAGCTTTAGGCCAGCTTAAAAGCAACACACACAATCTGGTGTTCCTCTCCCTGGCTATACGGTTTCAATACTTTGTATTGTAAAGTCTGAGAGAACTTCCTCTTATTGTAGAGCTGATTGCATCTTCTACTACTCACAAGTCTAACCAGCTTGTGGCCCAACATTTGATTCTTGTCTTTAAATACTTCTAAAACATTGTGCAAAGACTTACCTACCAGAGGTGCTTCAGCCCATATAAGTCCTTTGCCCACCGACTTTGGCTTAACCGGTTACAACTGAATGACTCTGCTTAGTGGATCAAAAAGTACTTGCCTGCTTAAGAATATTTGTGATCTCTTGTTTGTTCTAATAACCTTTTCCTTTAACCAATTTCTAAAAGTATTCTAAATACAATAGTAAGATATTAATGTCCCCAGCACCCTAGCTATTGAAGTCATCTGAGGGTGTAGGTTGTGACTGGGGGCCATACCAAAATGGTCTTTACTGATTTAGAAACTATGAGTGTGTGTTTTGAAGTGTATTTGAGTGTTAATATTATATTGCCCCCTTCTGAAGAAGGCTTACTCTAACTGAACGATAAATAAATTAATAATTGTTTATTCAGGAAATCTTGTGTGTAAGTGTTTATTTGAATACTTGTCACTGTGAATCTCTGTGTAACTCCCCTACAGCTCACATTGACCCCTTTTGAGATAAGCCTGGCTGCTGAACACGCTACCAACCTGTGTAGTACAAGCTTATACCAAAGGTTGGGTTCCTATTGCCAGGAGGTCATGGTTGTTGTAGTGCACCATAAGGGTACTTTATACAATCTTGCCTAACAACATCCCAAAAACGTTGAGTACAATATTTTTCAACGGATGATGGGCCCCCATTTGTATTTAAGACCCCCCCATCAGATGGGATCACAACTGCCGCACAGCAAAGTACAAAAGTGCTTAAGCCACCATTGAGAAGCACGAGGCTAGAAACCTTAAAGATGGCCGCTCACCTAATTTGAGCTACACCCTCTTCCTGGCTTTCCTGCAAGCCTTCCAGCCTGTCCCCTGATTGGCTGTTTGGTGCTTTTCTGCACCAATTGTGAGCCGGAAGGCTCTAAGCCGGCCCACAACACAAAGGCTCTCTTCCTGTCCCCAGCCTGTTGGAGCAGGGAGGGCCGTGGGACGTGCCTACGCCCATTCTCCATCAGCCAGACATTGCATATGCACTCTTGCACCTTAAGAAGCTATCGAGCCCAGCAATTCACCAATGTTTATCCCTCGTGTACGGTAAGCAGACCCTTCCAGCAAGTTTGCAACTGCCCATTCATGCAAACGAGTATCACGCTGCAGTTAACACGCCCCACAGAAGCGTTTTTACTCACCTACAGCCACTCCCGTGATTGTCACTGCACATGATTTCACTGCATAGCTTTTCACACCGTTTATTACGCTCATATACTATGCCTGAGCATTGTCATATCCCAGTTTTGCACATTGTTAAATGTGAGCTCTACTCTTATGAATAATTGCTTATAACATCCTACCACGTGCTTGCTATGTCTCCACTCTCGGCATACAAAGTGCTCTGTAAATTCCTCACCACGTAATCTCGCCTGTAATTATCACTTAAGCAGGTAAATACTAATTGCATAATATACATGCACACTGTACACGGCTTGACCCTCCGCACTCTCCACTTTTCATGTTCAGTACCTCTCCCCGAAGCTACCATCCTATTTTTGAAACTTTTATGCCATTGTACCGTTGTATTGAAATTGAACACCTCCCAGTCCTAAACGTATTCCCATAAAACTCCAGAATATATCTAATCCAACCACCATATCTGGAGCCCTGATCAAAATCAGATCCGTAGTAGCCCATGCAACAGAAATAGCTGACATCTTATCTGATGACCTTGACCTTCTGGCATTCACGGAATCTTGGCTGCACGAAGCAGCAGGCCCAGCGCTTTCCCTAGCCATCCCTAAAAATGACCAACTAATTATAATGGACAGACCTAACTGTAAATGAGTCGGTCTTGCCATTAAGTGGTCTTAAAGCAAGGTTGGTTTTTGCTATACTCAACCTCCTCTTAAGTCATGTGAACTGCTCACAGCCAAATGGCCCATCTCCAATTGTCGCACCCTAACTATATATTTGATATATAGGCCACCTGGCCCCATCGGTACCTTCGAGGAGGACCTATCCAGCCTCATAGCTAATACTAAAGACTCAACACAACTCTTATTACTAGGAGATCTTAACTTACGTTTCAATGACGCCGAAGATAAACCATCCCAATCTATAGCCACCATTCTAGCTGAACATGGCCTAACCCAAAAAGTCCTCACCCATACGCACAACAAAGGAAGGACCCTCGACTGGGTTGCCACTTTTAACTGCGATACCACTATCAATAAAATTACCCCTCAACGGTGGACAGACCACTACTTAATCGACTTTTCCTTAACTCTAGACAGATTACCAAAGATAAAGCTGTGGCTCCTCCCCTACCCACCAGAGCTAAAAAAAAATATCACACCAGATAACCTCCTGCCACTCCTACTCCCCACCATCAATGTTCTCCCCAACAACTTGGATACTGAACTCCGTGTGGAAAGCTACAACAACGCTATGAATAAAGCCCTAGATACTATTGCACCTGTGAAGTCACGTAAAAGCAAACAACAAGCTCACCTCAATGCCTTGTTCACCCCTCACCTTAAAAGAACTAAGAATGCAAAAAAGGAAATTAGAATCTCAATGGCGACACACCCCTTCTGAAGAAAAGAAATTGCAACTTCAAAACTTCGCCAACAATTACAAAAAAGAAATCCTACTCACTAAAAAAAACCTTTCCAACGAAAGGATTTCTAACGCAAGTTCTAACACCAAGGAACTATTTGCTATCCTAAGGGAATTGGAATCCCCTGTACCCCCACCTGACAATACACCCAAAGACAAACAATGATGCACCAGCATCCAACATGCCCTAGCTAATAAAATGATAACACTTCAAACTAACATCTCCAACAAAAAAAGCCTCCCTACCTCCTTATGAGAGCTCACTCCCCAGCCCCACCACTAAAACCCCTAGCCCGGATCCTTTCAAATTCGCAAACATTTCCATCCAGGAAAACGACAAAATTATTGCATCCATTAAGCCTACCAACTGTAAGGGTGACAACTGCCCAGCACAACTGATTAAGGATGCAGCAAGGTACCTAGCCTAACTAAACTGATGAATGCCTCCTTCTCCACTAACACAATACCAAGTAAGAGTCATGGGTTTTACCTCTTCTCAAGAAACAAACCTTAGACCCTTCTATCCCCACTAACTATAGGCCCATTACCACGGTACCTTTTCTTCTCAAGATAGTAGACAGAGTAGCCTATTTACAAATTCAGCGTAATCTTGAATCTAACCAACTCTTAGGTGTCCGCCAATCTGGGTTCAACATGGCACTAGGGATGTAACGGTATAACAGTATACCGTTAAAGATACCGTGAACCACTTAATTGAACAATAATAACCGTCACATTGTTTATACCGGTATACCGTTTATACCGTTAAGTGTGCTTTTCAATCTGATTTGGAAAGGCTGCAGTAAGCAAGTGCTGCACAGTCTTGTTCTTACACTGTTGGATGTGCCGTCTGCCAAGTAGTTTCAGTTGGAGCAGTTTTTAATGCCATTCCATAAACCACACGTGCCTGACATGAAATCAATATGTTAGAAATGGGAAGAATAAATAAAATGCCAAGAAGGAAAAGGGTTTACTTTGAGATGGCGGCTTTAGCGTTTATATATTTGTAATGGATAATGTTTGCTAAACATATGACAATAGGGGATTTCCCTGGTTCCATCATTGAAATTACATATAATAAGTCACACTGCGAAATTCACTCAGCTCTGTGGGTATTCCCTGCTGCCATACCAAAGGGTAACATGTCCGTGATTACTGAACACCTTTTGGCCCGGCAAGTAAACTAAAGGCTGTAACATAAAGAGAGTGTGTGTGTGTATGCGCACAAGCGTATACTACCATCAGCCTCCATAGATCTGTGGCATGCAGGTTATCAAGATGGCAACATGTTCATCTTCACCAGTAGCCAGTGGGGGAGCTAAAAGCCTAAATGACCACTTAAGAAAAGCTATTCAGTTTGCTTTGCCAGTCGCAGCAGGGCTCCGCCTCCCCCTCCTCTCCACACGTGTGTTTGGTGGAAGCAAGGGGTGGCATTTCAGTGGAAATTATGTTGAAAAGCCTAATTCTGGCTCTGGGTGCCTGGTTTTGTTTGTGATGATAAATCTGACAATTTATGATCTTTTAGAAAATAAAATATTTGTTAAGATTAGTTAACTCCATCTAATATACCGCGATAACCATGATATACCGTCATTTGGCAAGAAGGTTATCGTACCGTCATAAAACTAATACCGTGACACCCCTACATGGCACAGAGACAGCCTTAATTGATTTCAAAACCCAAATTGATGAGCTCAACGACAAGGGAAATACTGCCATGCTATTCCTCCTTCACCTGTCGGTGCCTTTGACCCGGTGGACCACACAGTATTGTGTGAACACTTGGAATCGGTGGCCCACTTTTCAAGTGAGGCTACAGCCTGGGTTCAATCATTTCTGGACAACCAGACTATAAGAGTTCTCTACATCGGCATCAGAAGACCCCATCAAAATACCCTTCAGCGTACCCCAAGGATCTTGCGTCTCTCTACTAAGCCCCCATTTGACAAATTGGACAGACTGGTTGTCACCCACACTAACTATGCAGATGACACCCAGATCCTAATACCCCTTTCAGGCAATTTTGTCTCCAATATGGCATTGGTAAATGAAATATACCTCATCATTCAGGCATGGATGGCCAATCACGGCCTCTGCCTGAATGATGACAAAACCGAAATCCTGCTCCTCGGCTCTGCTGCTAACCTAAAGAAATTTAGCCCCAACTACTCTGCTTTCAACATTGATGGCAACATAATTACAGTAGCCAAAGTAGTGAAAACATTAGGCTTTCACTTTGACTCCACCCTGACACTGAAGAAACAGGTTAATTCCCTAGCATCCTCCACCTCCTATACCTGCAAGCTAATTAGGGCATGCCAAGCTTTCCTAACAAAAGCAAGCTGCATCATCCTTGCCAACGCCTTAATACTTTCCAAACACGACTACTGTAATGCCCTGTATCTGGGAGCCAACAAACACATCATTGATAAAATGCAAATTTTGCAAAATAATGCCCTTAGAACTGCCCTCAGCATGCCTAGTAGAAAACACATCTCTAATATAAGAAGAGAACAACAGTGGCTAGGATCTCACTTAAAATAGCTTCACTAACCTACAAATGCCTCAACAACACAGCTCCCCCCTACCTGGCAGAGAGAATAGTGAGAAGAACATCAATCCGCCCTAACAGAGCTGGCAACTCTTACTGCCTACAGATACCGAGATTCAGGCTAAATAAAAACAGGAGGCAGCAGCTTCCCGGTTAAGGCAGCCCAGTATTGGAACGCTCTCCCACTTCATGTTAGAACAGATCAATCCTATTACAGTTTCAGATGTAATATTCTCAAATGGCTACATTCCAATGACTCCCAAGACTAACCGTGAATCACCTCAGCCTCTGCTTTCTGGCCCGACTCTAACCTCTCTGTTTGTACATATGTATATTCTTTTATTTGATTTGTTCTATTACTTATTTGCAATGTTTTTACTTATTCATGTACCTTACTCTGTAACTAAGTTTAAAAGTATCCATGTATTCTGTTCTCTGTTCCGCACAGCTTACTTGTAAGGTGCGCCATACAAATTAATAAACAAACATTTATCATTTTGAAAAAAAAACTGTCTTAAATACCTTCCCACAACTGAGATTTTTGGGAACTGGTGGGCCATTTTGAAAAATGTTACACAGTAGAAAGACATTCCTCTGGAGGCAAAAATAGTATCCACCTGCACAAACGTGCTCCAATTCCTTTCAGTCATACAGTTCGATCCTTGTGCTCTCTTTTTTGTATTTAGAAATGTTACATTTCCCGATTTGTGCTTTTTTCGTCCATGTCAGCCTGAGCTCTACCATATACCTTCCTTGCATGTCTCATGCAAATGCCCTTTGTCCAGATTGCTGAGGTTGCTAAGCAAAGCTTCCTTCAAGCAAAACGTTATTCCTCTGTACGCCTTCCATCAACCAGCCAGGATCATAATACATGTATTTTTGTGTGAATGGTGGTCTCCTGGACCTTTGTCCTGGTTCTTATATCCTGCAAGTGACTTTCTGAACATACCCATATCTTGGCCAACCTGGTTTACCAGTTGACTTTGTGGGCTGCCTTTGCAACTGTCAATAGATTACACGATTAACAAATCTAACATTGACTCCTCCCACCCCCATGAGCCTGGCTGAGGAATGTCCCCCCCACACCCCACACAGCAGCACGTGTATCATTACTCTGCTGCAGAATGTAGTTACTCCTGCAAAGCTTCAGTTGACATCCGGCAGAATACGGTCAGCAGTTTCTTCCTAGGTGGTGATGCAGTGGCATCACTTCCGAGGGAGAAACATGGCACCACACACAGAGTTCTCCCAGCTCTGTGTAGTGAGCGCTGTTGCTGAAATATAGAGCACTTAAATATAAACAAAAAGGTAGACACAGACACTTGACACAAATCTGCTATGGGCAGATTTTAGGCTACTGCTATGTGTAGATACAGATGAAACAAAGTGTAGAGTGCTGGTTTTCACAAGCAATAGTGTGGTCTGGGGGTTTGGTATCCCTGCATGCACATAGTTAACAGACATCCCGAGGCCTTGTTGGCAGCCGCATGGGAAACCATCACGCAGAACTTTCTATTAGCCCAAGCCCTGAACCAATGAAACACAAAGTGTGAACTATGAAGCATGATTCTTCCCAAACACTGTTCAAGGCTGAAATTCTGCCTGAAAAATATATCCACAGCCCTAGGAATTTTAAGGTGCATTTGAGGTGTTATGGTTTGCTTACCGAGCCAGCAGGAGCCGGAGCACCAGCCTGTACTGCAGAAGCAGCAGAGCAGGAGATCACTTCTTCCCCACCTGCAGACTTTTTCACATCCTTCTAAAATTGAAACCAAAAAGATGAATTTCAGAGTTGTACCCCAATAAACTCACAAACAGTTCAAGGATGCCTACACATGTTTGCCTTAGTTGCCCAAGGCTTTCATTCAGCCAAAAAAATAAACTGTTACAAGGTTTAAATTCACCAATCAAACATTGCAGAGCCACTTGGAAACACCAAAGCAGTAGGTATCATAACCGCCTACTATCCTCTAAGGGTCACTCGAGATACCAGATGCAGCACAGTGTACAGCACACTGACCACAAGATTTACAAGTTGATGGTTTTGAGAACTACTATGCTTAGTTCTAGAAATACATAATCCGACACAGTGAAATTGAGTAGATATCCAACATTCAACAGAGCATAGACCCACACTAGCACCCTTTTCCCTTTCCTGGCACTGTAATGGCCTTTGTGGACTAAACTCAACAAAAACAACGTGCTGTGTGTGTCTTAATATTGAAAAATAACAGTCACTCCATAGGTTTACAGCAAGACAAACTAAGGAAAACAGCACATCAGACGTGAAATGAATACAGTTACGCTTTCATGGTGATGGGAGACAGTCGTGCAGATTAGTCTATGGATCACAAACCATCAGAGCACCTTCATAGTTACAGAAAACTGAACAGGAACCCGTGCCACAAGAAAAAATTAGATTGCCCACTAACCTTAGACGGCGGTAATGGTGCAGATGTTTTCGGTAACGGGCTAGTGACAAAGCCTGCAGTTAAGCCATCTAGGAGCTCTGCATCAGTCATTGGCTACAAGAGAAACAAACATTAATGTTATTTAATCAGTGCTTGCAGGATCTTTTGTTCCTCTCCAGTGGATGACCATCCTACAAGATAAACTACAAAAACCTATGAATGCTGAAGTAAAAGCTACAACAATGGGGCAACTGGGCTTTGTGTTCAAGAGTAATCATGTCAAGAGTCTTCAAAGGAGATTGGCAAAAAACAACAATGTGTGGATAGGTGTTGTGCCTTTTCTTTTATTCACCTTGGATTTTTCTTCCGGCTTTGGTAACATTGGTTTGCCGTCTTTGTCCTGCAGGAAAAACAGAAGAGTGTGATTGGCTAGAGCTGGTATTCGGTCTATTCATAAATATTTTGCTTGGTGCATTGTTTGCAATGTTTAACCAAGCAGCTGTTCAAGTAGATGAAAGGGGAGAATATTTTCTGGTCCTCGCCCACATAAAGGCAATGCTAGAATGCAAACTAAGGCGACCTGCATTTAGATTCAGGTGCCAACGTATACTTAAGAGAAGGCCCCATACGGGTTATATTTTACGAAACCAGTTGAATTCTCTGTACAAAATAAGAGACTAGATGAACACATTTAGGTCCATAACGAATGGGCTCCTCTACCTTTCTCTCTTCAGCTTCCTTTGACCCGGCTGCAGGAGAGAAGGCATAACTGAACTTTATAGACATAGTGCGATGGCTGTACTGGGAGTTATGGGTCTGGAAGACCGAGATTAAGGACCAGGTGTTTAAAGAGGTTTACAAGTTGATAACTCCCAGTTAAGCCCAAGCGCAGGCTCTATAAAGCCATTATGTGCGTTAAAAAAACACATACAAATATAGCAATCTGCCTGGGATGGTTACAAGGAAATGAGTGAACTGGCTGGGAGCCCAGGGGGATTGGGAGGGGTGCCTTGGCACACTCTGCTGGGCTTCATCTGTTGGGTGCCCCCCAACAAAGAAAGGGACGAATGGTTAAGGATGGGTAGCGTCTGGCAGGTGTGACCCAGCAAGATTTAGTTCAGCCGTGACGTTCGGGGGTAGTGAGGGCAATGTTATGAACCTGGGTTTAAGGTATGGAAAAGCGGTGGGGGATGTGGGGGAGCTGAGTGTTGTTCCTGGGCCATATCGGCAAGGCCTGAGGCACTCGGGCCATTTCACTTCATTGGTTAATTTCCAAGCTATAAGACATTTCTGAGCCATATCGCCTTGTGAAGCCTGGAAAGTGACATTGAGGGAAGCCTTGTCTCAACCCCGGCACATAATAACTGTTTGAAAGGATTTCCACTGCCCTGTTTTTGGGGTGCCAGGAAGACCTACCACAAATAGGCAACAGGGTTTCCTTCAAGTCCACCCGACTTCTGAGCAATCAGCATGGCTGAGCAGTCAATGCTAAACTTTTAGAGGGGAGTAGGTTGGGGAAAGGTACACTGGAATACTTCTAACATTCAATCATAGGACTTCAACTCAATATATTAATGCAAAATATATCTGTATCCGCTGTACAGGTAAGAAAATTAATGCATGTTACAGGCGAGTAACTGCATGAAACCACATTTTTGGTGCATGACCCTACTAGCTAGTTTCTCTAGGTACCTAGGTTGGCTAGCTACAGTCTAGCAGCACCTCTAGAATAGCATCTGTCTAACCGAGATGAAGTCTCTCAATGGGCCCAGAGTTAAAAGGTACAAAGAAAACAGTTCTGCCTTTGTAGTTCTACAAAATTAAAAGTGAGTTTTTGCAAAGTCAAATTTCACCAGAGGCTGCGCAAGTCACAGGTTTTGGTGCAGACTGCTCCAATGAAGACTTCTACACATTTAGGTCAACTGGAAACGCATCTGGGCCTAGGTGGTAGGATAGGATGCAACGGTTAGCTGATGTCACAGGACCAGTTATTGGGAGATGCTGACACTGATCTAGCGGCACAGGTCTGATAAACGAGGGGTTGCCCAAGAGTTGCAGAGGTCTTTGTCAACATAGATTGAGTTTGTCATTCTGTAACTATATGCTCCATCCATTGCCAGTACTCTTCGCTTCTGGTGCCCCTGCCTGCTCATCACAGGCCACACATGCTCAAGCAACACTATGTCTTTAGGGAGCAGAGGGTGCTGGAGAATCGCTACCCAACTGTGCCTGACAGACCAGCGAATTGGGACACTGAATTTGTAGGTTCACTCTGGTCTTGGGAAGTGATCTGCAGATTCCAAGAAAGCTTCACCTTTGGAGTGAAATCTTAGACAGATGTTCCTGCAGAGCTCCTCACAGTCTTCAATCTTTTATTGTAATTTGGCAGCAATCGCTCAGGGGCTGTGACATGCAAACTGTCAAGGTCTTCTTCCGTAGCGCACACACTGGGTGTGGGTTAAACCTTGAATCCCAAATCTCATCTATTCAAAGAAATGTGATCCTGGCCACTCCTGCCTGCCTCTGCTTTCTGAGCAGACAATGGCCATGAGTATATGGCCAGATCTGCATCCTTCCACAAAGAGGAAACAACCCATTAAAGCCCACACAAGATTTCCAACCCGAGACTGGCATCCATAGGTCTCTGTTCCCCAACTTGAAAAAAGGATACAAACACACTGTTACAAAATCATACTAACACCGAATTATGTGGACTATACAATGGCAAACAGGCAAGGTGCCTTTTGGACACCCCTGCCCGAGACGTTTTTGGTCCCTCAGGGAGCCCATAAAGAAGAGGCACCTCTCTAGAGAGGCCTACAATTTGGTCTAGACAAAAGGTTTGGCGAACCAGTTCAGAAAAGAACAACATTCAGCCACATCTTTAGATTTTTTGCCCAACAATTACTTTGCTTCCATTTCCTTTCAGTCTGCAGCAACGTGAGAGGAAGTGGGAGGTCCATTCATCCATCTGCAAAACCTGTTGTACACTGGATTCTGCTGCTCGGTGACAGCCTTTAAACTTGGTCCATCCCACCTTGATATTGACTGGTCTATTGAATTATAGCTTTCCAACTGTGGCAACTAGACTTTGCACAAATTGTGCATCTGCAAGCAGAAATAATGACTTTATTTGATGCTGGCAGTTGATGAGGGAGAGCAGGGTTGACAGTTGGACTCGTTAATGACATGAAAGACATTGGGTATGGTGAGCAAGTGCCAAGTTATTTAAAACACTGTGTAATGTTCAAAGAGCATACATACAAGCTGAGAAGCAGCTCCCTTTGTATTGCATTCTCATCCAAGCTGCAAAGCTTTCGATGCCTTTTGGGAAACAAGCAACAAACCAATGGCTGTGCACAGTATCACCTTGACTTCCTATGGTGGCCCTACTGTTGCCGCCTAGTAGGGTTGTGTAGGTCTGGCTCACGTACAATACATACAAGCACCTATTTACACAGAGGACGCACGCATGGTCATTTATATAGTGCCTTTTACCATTATTACAGTCTCAATGCGCTTCTGGTGGGAATGCCCTTGGGGATCGAAGTTCATAATGTTTAAGGTCACAGAGTAAGATTACAATGAATCTGTGCATTTGGCCAAAAAAGGTTTAGTGAGGCTAGCCATGCTTTGGTAGAGAGAAACCCATGAGTTCAGGTATGTGGATGGTGCTGATGAGGAGTTCGGAGATGGCGCGAGTGCTAGAGACTGTGTTCAGCATGCCTGAAATTACATAGGTCTGTGCTGCATGCTGATGTCAGAGGTATAGTCTGGTGTAAGTCGGTGGAAAATTATAAGTTACTGACCGCAATGACTAATGTACTGTTAGTGCTTAGTCCTCTTTCCTCCATACTGCATGGGCGTCCCTTCCTAGGGACGGGATACGGAACCTTTTTCACCAGAAAAAAACCTTCTTCCCCTTTAAATTTGCGGGAGCGGCCCTCGGAGCATGTGCTGCCCTGACTCCGCCCTCCGGTGCCACACCTCAGTCCCCATTGACGCGTCGACAATAGTTTTAACATTGCCTAATGACACCAAAATTATTAGGGGGGAGTTTGGTGGGATGTGTGGAGGAAAGGGGACTAAGAGTATGTTAGTCACTACGGTGAGTAACTTATAATCACTCTTACGTCCCATCCCCTCTCCTCTCCTCCATACTGTATGGGCGATTACAACTGATTGTAGCCCCAGGGTGGAGAGGAGACCCTCCTTAAGCAAATAGGGTCCTGAGAACCACCTGTCCGAAAGCTGCATCAGATCTAGAGCCGGCATCCAAACAGTAATGCTTGCAGAAAGCCGAGGGAGAGGCCCAAGTGGCCGCCCTGCTTATGACTTGCCAAGGGACATGGCGCTGGAATGCGATGGCTGTTGTCTTGGCCCTGATTTTGTGCGCATGCATGTTGGCTGGGAGCGGGTTGTGCTGGCACGCATACGCTTCTTTGATGGCCGAGACCATCCAGTGGGATATGGAAGCCTTAGAGGCCCGATAGCCTGGTATTGAGCCTCCGAAAGTGACTAACAGGATGTCCAATTTGTGGAAACCATTGGTCCTGTCCAAGTCCAATTTCAGGGCACGCCTAACATCCAGGCAGTGCAGCACTCTGTGCTTCGTCCTTGGGAATCGGGAAAAAACGTAGGAAGGACCTTGGGCAGAAATGCCGGGTATGTCCACAGGACTACCTTGTCCTCGTGAAAGGTGGTATATGGCTCAGAGGCGCCCAGCGCCTGGAACTCGCTGACTCTACGAGCCGAGGTAAGGCCGACAGGCCGTCTTGATGGTGACCAGCCTGATGTCCACGGATGCCATTGGCTCAAACGGTTTGTGCGCCAGTGCGCCCAAGACTATGTTAAGGTCCTACACTGGGTGCGGTCTCTTGACGGTCAGGTAGAGCCTAGCGAGACCCGTCAGATGGTTCTTGGCGATAGGGTTGGAGGAGGAGAAAATGCCCTCCTCCGAGTTCTTGTAAGCCGCAATGGCTACAAGGTATGTGCGGCAGGTGTCCACCTGCACGCCTGAATGAGCGAGGTGCGCCGAAAAGGAGAGAACGACGTCCAAAGTTCACGCCAAGCAGTCGATTCCCTTGGAGTCTGCCCAGTGGCAGAATTTGGTCCATTTGCTCTTGTACTGGGCCCTGGTGGCTTTGCTCCTGGCGCCTTGTATGATCTCCAGATTGACCTGTGAGAGGCCAAGATTTGCTGTCCCTGGACCACCATGTTAGGTCCTGGTGGAGAGATGGATGAACATTGATCAAAGTGCAGCTGAATCCTCCTTGTCTTTAGTCTTGTGTGCGGCCCGGCTAATAGGACCGCTGCCAATAGACCCAGGAGATGTTGGAACCACCATGCCGAGGTCCCCTTTCTGCTGAGGAAGTAGATGGTGGCCCCCTTGATGGCCGAGATGTTGTCCTCCGGCGGGAAGACCGTCTCGGAGCATGTGTCCCAGATGAGGCCCAGGAATGTCAGTCTACGTGGGCTGCAGCTGTGACTTCTTGAGATTGAGCGAGAAGCCCAGCTCGTACAGTGTGTTCATAAGGGCATGGGAAGAGTGGTGAACCGCTTCCGGAAATGTAGCCCTGACGAGCCAGTCGTCGAGGTATGGGTAGATGTGGAGGCCCTGCGCTCTGAGGAGGGCTGCCACGGCATTCATGAGTCTGGTAAAGACTTGAGGCCGAGTTGAGGCCAAAAGGAAGGACCTTGTATTGGAAATGGTAGCCCATGATCCTGAACCGTAGGAAAGAACGATGGGGCTGCCAAATCTGGACGTGTAGGTATGCGTCCTTCAGATCCAGGGAGCACATCCAGTCTCCCCTGTCCAATGTCTCCGCTATAAAAGCTGGCGTAACCATCTTGAATTTTTGCCGGGGTTAGGAGAGGTTGAGAGTGGAAAGGTCCAGCACAACTCTCAGGCCCGCCTGGTTCTTCTGAATGGCGAAAATCCTGGAGTAAAAGCCAAAGTCTCGCTGGGAGGCTGGGACTTCCTCCACTGCTTGGCTCTCTACAAGCGCCGGATCTCTGCCAAAAGAGTTGCTGTCCCAACCTGTGGGAAGGGAGGAGAGGCTAGGATAGGAAGGCGGTACCCCATGGATACTACGGATAGGATCCAGGGGTCCGTGAAATTCTGGCACCAGAAATGCACATGGAGAGCAAGCCTGCCCCCCACCGGAGATACGTGGACCCAAAGGGGCGTGTTATGCTTGCTTTCCCTCGGAGGCTGTCACTGAGGAGGGGGACTAGAAAAATACCTTACCCCCACCTTTTTGTTGCTTGCCCCGGCTCTGAGACGGAGAGTGGTCCGGCTGACTGGATCTGCGTTCCTGGACGCAGCGGAACCCTCCATATGTATGACCCCTCTCCGAGCGCTGCTGAGATTGGTTTACGATTTGGGCGTGGTCTTTGTAAGGATGGATAAAGACTTTGCCGTTTGTGAGATCTTTTTCTTCTTGTCCAGCTCCTTGTCTGTAGGAGTGGTAGAGGCCCGCCCTCCCCCCTCGAACGGTAGATCTAGTATGCACTCCTGGACACCCGGGTTGAATTTTGCTGCCCGGAGCCAGGCTGTCCTCATGTCCGTGGCAATACAGATGGCATGGCCGGAGGTATCAATATGAGCCACTGTGGATTCCATGAGGTCGTGAGCCACCAGCTTGGCTTCAGCCAGCCCCGCCTTAAAGCGCGATTTGCTCTTGGTGGGGAGTTCCGGTAGGAAGTCCGCAATTTCCTGCCATAATCTCTGGTTGGCGGCAGCCAGCATGGCATCGGCTTGACGTAGATGTAAAGAGGCGGTGATATAGAGTTTCTTGCCATACGCCTCCAAGATCTTCTCCTCCTTGCCTAGCAGCGCCGCAGAGGAAGAGACCAAGGACGACTGGGACTTGGAGTATAGTGATGCCACAGCGATCACTGAAGAGTGTGGCTGAAGATAGGCCGAAAGCAAGAGTGTATCCCCCTCCACCTGCATGTACTTGGCATACAGGCATCGATTGACCGGCTGGGCCGAGTGGGGTTTGAACCAGACCTTCTTGGCCAGAGAGAGTACATCGGTCTGCATAGGAATCCCCGATTTGGCAGAGGGGCGTTGCGTGAGGACTTCAGCCAGAACCCCCTTTGCCGGCTGCTCGACCTCGGGTTGGGGGTAGGTCCAGGTACTCCGCGAGACCAGCAAGATGTTTGTGGAAGGCCCTGGCTGAGGATGGCGTGTCCGGATCCTCCTCCTCATCCGTATCCTGTGGATCTGGAGTATCCTGTGGAGGAGGAGGAGTAGATGGCGCTGGAGGCTGGGGTACAGAGCCCGCAGCCGGAGACAGTGGAGGCTGCGATGAAGCCCCCTGTGGAGTCGGCTGGGAAGCTGGAGGAGGTGGCTGCGCCGGGGTCTAGGGTGTCGGCGGAGGCATCTGTGGTGCCACTAGCATTGCGGGGAGGACTTCCCTGATGGATTCTTTGATAATAACCGCCATCTGAGGTGGCTTCATGAGGCCGAGGAATTTCTTGAAGAGCAGCTCCTCACTGGCCAAAGAGATGGCAGGGGGTGCCAACGAGGTAGCGGGGAGCTGCTGGAGCCGCTGCGTACCCTGTCCATATGGACGGAAAGGAAAGCTGCCCTGCGCAAATGAGGGGTAGACTGTGGGCCAAGTACCTGGTTGAGGCCAGTCCCACCTTGACACTCGTTCTTCACCGAATTCCTGGAATGGCGTTGGACGGGTGCCTCTTTCTGGCACGGTGGCCATTTTTTCAAGCTGCCTGCCAGGTGCCTGCGATGTGGTGCTTGGCCCTATGTGCCCGGCCTCCTCCAAGACTCTTGCGTGTGGATCCCGAGGCCTACCCTGCTCCTCAGGCCTAGGCCTGGTAGGTGTGACGCCCTTGACCCGGGGGTCGGTAGAGCTGCATTTAGCCGCCCCCTCGGACGTATTGACGGTATTAGGGCGTAGCCCCTCGCCCATCGTGCCGGTAAAAAGGGCAGAGCCCCTCGGGTGTAGAACCGGTAAAAGAACCTTCCGGTCCCACAAAACTGTGCCTAGGAGGATCCGAGGATCCCTCGACCCAAAGGCCAGTAGCTGAAGCAGCCTCGGTGCACGTGCTGGTAGAAAAATCTGACCGGTCCCTCCTGGCGGGAGAGTCCCTGGGAAGGAGTCTCCCTTGTGGGGTGCAATGGAGCATCGGTCCTACCTTGGGCCTGGTTTGATGCTTCACGAAGTTATTGAGATCCTCTGGAGGCGACCTCTGGAAGAGCTCCCTCCACCTGGCTAGTTTGTTCTTCAGCGTCTTCGAGGACAGAGAGTGACACGCCGAACATGAATGCCAACCGTGGCCTGGGCCAATGCAACGTAGGCAGAGGGCGTGGGGGTCTGAAGTTGGGAAGAGCCTGTTGCAGGATGGACACCTGCTGTACCCTGTAGACGTCGATATGCGCCAGGGAGGAGCGTGATGCCTGAGGACCGAGTAACTGAATAATAAACAAGACAAAAAGAAGTATCCACGTGTGGAATTACATGGCCAAAGCACCCAGGAACGCTGGTGAATTCGGCCCGTTCCCATCGATGCGGAAAAGGGGACTGAGGTGTGGTGCCAGAGGGCAGAGTCAGCGCAGCGCATGCTCCCTGGGCCACACCCCTGCGCACCTCTAAATTTAAAGGGGAAGAAGGTTTTTTCTGGTGAAAAAGGTTCTGTCTCCGGTCCCCTGGAAGGGACGCCCATACAGTATGGAGGAAAGGGGACGGGATGTAAGAGTATGTGACCAGCACGACCACATTTTGCCATAGTCCTTGCTGTATTCTGAGGTGTGTGGGTAGCCATGCCTGTGGCTAGTGTCCACTGGAGTGGTGCAATATACGTACCTAGCAGCCTCAGTGGTGATTTCATTCATTCATTTGTATAGCACCTTTCACCATAATTATGGTCCCAACACGCTGTTAGTTGAATGCCCTCGGAGGGACTGAAGTCCAGGTTTGGGTAAAATTGGGAGGTGCTATTATGCGCGTGTGCATTTCAGCCATTAAAGTTATGTGAGGGTGACCAAGACCCTGCTAGTCACCCATGTCTGAATGGTGTATGGGTGGGAGCAGCAGAGGTATACTATATAATTATTACGGGTGGATTGTGTTTAAGGAGACAGAGAATGTCGGAAGCTACAATTCGAGTTTGTTAAAAGTAGCTTCATTCTTATGGCAAAAGTGTTGCGCATTTGTGTTTGTGTTACATGTGAGTGCAGGGTGTGTGGGATGAGCCTGTGCGTTCCACTAAGTTACGAAGGTGTGGTGTGCGGAGAATTAGTTAGTTGTACAAACAACAATGCCTACATCCTGGGTTCCATCTGTGTAACAGACCCATTTGGGCTAAATGTGAGATATGGCTGACTGACACAAATGGGCTAAAGCATGGTAAGGCTACCTTACAAAATTAGGCTAAATGCAAGATCTAGCTAACACAAATGGGCTAAAAGCAAGGTAAGCTACCATACACAATTAGGCATAATGCGAGATATGGCTTGTGTGCAATGGTACCAGTATGTGTAATGTGCATGCAATGTACTTGACCCAGACCTACTTCCTTTGTCAATACTAGTTTTTTTAAGCTATGTATATACATGTGGGTCATCCATTTACGTTTTGCTTTCTGGGCTACTCGCAGTCTGGTTAGCCCTTTCATTAAAAAAAACAGGCATTTAATTAACACACATCACTCAGTGGTGTTAAGAGCACATGTTATTTTGTGCAGGCTGATTTAATTAAGGCAAGATGTAATTAAAGCAGGATGTGGCAAAGCAGTCCATTTCATGAGCAGGCTGAGCCTACGGGAGCTGCAATCCACCTCCCAAATCATGCACCACTAGGCACAAAGCAGCTATAGTTCCAGCACCACCGCCATCACCATGGCTCTGTTAGGTAAGATTTTCATAGTAATGAAAACTCTTCCTGACCTGGGTCAACCCCAGAATTTTTGCTTTTATTGGTGGATTATTTTTCCTTATAAAACTAAGTGGGAATCTTTTTCCACAGTCACAGAATTGTTTACTCTTTTTATGGGTGCCATTTTTAAGACTCTCCATAGTGTCTTTTAAAAGTTATCATCTTTGACAATTTTTTGGCAATACGTGTCTCTTGTTGCTGGATTGCCCTAGGGGCGCCACTTGGCTAACCTTGTGAGAACTACAGTTCCGAAGGGTAGAAAGGATCTGTGGATCCCTTTTACATTTTATTAGGTGAGACCAGCTGCCGAGTGTTGGGAGATACTGAGTATCCCCTTTCTCATTTTAAATGTAACATTCATGTTACAAGGACAAACTTACCTTTAATGGCTGGTGGCAGTGAACCTTTTTATTGATTATGTGCACATTTACTGCAGGCTGGTTGCACAGCACCTGTAAAGGCACCCACGGTTGCCAATTTTACCAAAGTTGCTGGTCTTTTTTTCGCCGTTTTAGCATTTCTTGTCCCTTCTTGTTCCTTCCCCCGACACCCAGGGTGGGAAATTCCTTTGTGTGATTTTTATCTCCGCCAGGAGTCCTATGGACTTCCCCGCCCAGGCTCCATAGTGTCTGTGAAGGCAGGAAGCGAGGGAAGAGTCCACAACTCTGCAGTCCATTGTCTTCCAGCCTAAGTGTGAGAATCCAGTTCCAACTGGGAGGCTGTCTGTCCTGAAAGGATTGCTAACCCCCCACATTTCCATGTTGCAAGGCTGTTTGATTGGCTGGGTTCCTGCATAAAAGTCTGATCCTGGAAGCTGAAGAGGTAGTTAACCACTGGAACCGAAGAAGATTACGAAACCACAGCTGAGGTGATTTCCTTTGACTGGAGAGCCTGCTGTGTAACCGGAGCCTGCTGTAGCCCATCCTTCCAATCAACCTGGGGACTCTGAAAATGACAACCCCGACCCTCAGCCTGTTGAGACCCACTAGACTCAAGAAGACCTGCATTTTGAGCCATCCCACGCCGTGCTGCGACCTTGCGGAGCTGCAATACCCCAATATCCTGGGACCTCGAGCCATCGTGCAGTACACAGTCTTCCCACATTCCCGAATCTCGCTCAAACTTCGTGGGCATGCTGCTGGATCGCCAGAGGCACGATTCCAGTCCGAAAGGTCCCCTCATCAGAGTGCTGGACCTTGCAAACAAGGGGAATTTGACTGGCAATATTCTGTCTTCTACCAGCCGTGAGGAAATTTGTGCCCTGTGATCCTTGCTGCAAAGTCCCTCCAGTGGCCTGTCTTCTGGATGAAGGAATTCAACTACTGAGTATTTGGCTGCCGATCCCGAAGTCCTCCTGCTGCAAACTCTTCTGTGCTGGCTTGGGCATTAACTTACCTTAAGTCTTCTTTGGTTCCTGTGTAGGAGGTGTTTTCTGTGATCGTGTTCCTCTCATCCAGTGCACCCATGCCCCTGCTGGAATTCTCCTAGGGTCTCTTCTCTGAAGCCCATGGACCCTCAACTAACTCTAAAAGTAAAGTACTTACTTGTTCTAACAGTCACCCTTAGGAACTCTGACTTTTGCTACTTATGAACCTATCCTGACCTGCATGTTGGGACACTTGACCCTAGTGACCCGCCTTCTGCCACTAAAAAAACTCATGCGCCAAGAATAAGGGAAAGACTAAGGATGGGGCCTGTTGCCTAGAAAAGAAAATAAGTGTTTAAAAGTTACTTGCAAAAGAAGTTATTACTTAGCTTAGAAATGTTCTGCCATTCTGAAAAGTATATGTAACATCTTTCTTTCCTTCGAAACCGTTTTGCCATTCTAATAGAAAATAGATGTAAGGTTATCTTACTCGCCTGTAAATTGGCTGTGCCTCTTTCCCAAAAGTAATGCTGTTGGCTTCACTAACTATTTCTTTCAGAGAATAGATGTACATGTTTCCCAACGGGTCGTCCTTCCCCTGACTTGCTGTTAGCCTCTGCAGAATAAGTCAGTCTTAGGTTTTACCTACCTAGAATAACTTTGAGTCATTCATAACACTGTGTTTTTCTTCCCCTGGTCTGTTGTAGACAGACACAAAAACAGTCTGAGGTTTATACCTGCCTTTAAGTTGCTTATAACTCCTGTAAGAAGTGTATAGGTTTTACTTACCTGGAGTATAACTTTGTACTTAAAATAAGTTCGAGTTATTGCTTCCCTTAGTCTGTGAACTGAAAAGCAACTGTAATTGAATATTACAGCCAAAGGTCCAACTCCCCTAGAATAACCGTTACCCTGAATCAGAGCTATAGGTGTTTTACTGTTCCTAGAATAAGTGTTCCACTATTCACACAAAGTATATTGTCCAGTTGATATTACCATGTGATTTCTTGCTGAGCATCGCAGTACAACTGATGGGGTCTACTACCCTTGTATTACTGTGAAGTAATCGGAAAGTAACTTATGGTTTTACTCCCCAAGAATAGGTGTGCCCTATACTGAATGTGTATAACAAGGTCTCACTTACCTAGAAATACTGTTAGGTGTTCTACAAGAAGATCTGCGCTTTGATATGTGTATTTAAAGCATAGTGCTGTGTTTTTATAATGCGTTTACACATGATAGTACTTACCCAAGAATCTCTTGGTCTGCCTGCATATAAAATAAACCCTTTATTTTTACAAAACATAGCATCAGTATTTCTTTGGACCATATGTGCAATACAATTTCTTTGTACTGATTATACAGCCCCCTCTCCCTCCTAAAATAAACCTGGCTGCTCTGTCTACGCTACCCTGAACTGAGGTGGTACAGAGTGGAGTCTTGTACTGTCTCAGTTGAATGTTTTTACTAAGCCCTTAGTAGGACTTCAGAAAAACTATCCTAACAAGGTCCGCTGTCCTGACTGTGGTTTTCTCTACATTGTTAAATGTGGCCATAGCCTCTTACCACCAGCCGGGTGATCCCCTTCAGCCGACTTGAGGTTCAGACAGCTTGGCAACATGAAGTTAGCATTGACTGAATTTTCAGTCTTGTTTTATATTAGCACTTTGTTTTACTATTCACTTTATTAAACAACAATATGCTGCTATTTAGAGAGGAGCTCATAACAAATTTTAAAATTTAATATGTAGGTTTTAAACAAATGAAATTTAAATAAAATATTCATGCTTTTCAATTATTGTTTGGTTCATATGGCCTGATCTGTGATTCCGAATTCGGGGGCCCCCTCTCCCCCAACTCATTGCCGGTCACCTCTTTAACTTGAATTTGGTTTCCGCTGACACTCTCTGTTCACTACATTTGTTATTTCCTCTTTGTCAGCAAAGTAGAGGTTTACCCAGCTCTTGTTTTGCTACTTTATAAAATGCCAAGTCCAATTCTGGCACCCTCCTGTTGTAAAGCTCTCTGCTGCTCTTCAGTTAGGTTTGCGCTTTAAGCAATACAATCTTCGAACTAAACCCATGATCCTGAGGTGTGTTGAACATCTAAGATTAATTATGTAATGCACTGTTATAATGCGGATGGGACAGACCACACAACAGCCCTGTTAATTTTAACAAATTTGACTTTATTTATAACAAGGAAGACCTTTCTTCTTCTCGGTAAGGTGAACTGGGTATTAAAACAAGGGAAGCCTTAGAAGTCTCAATTACTCGGGGCTGTATGACTATAGTTTTCACCTTGGCTATTTTCGTTTAACACGTTGCACAGTCTTAGAGTCTTCTCATAGTTTTCCTACACCAAGGTGACTAGGGGCTTTTGAGGGTTTTTTTTTTAGCTTCTCACTGATCCTAGCTTGAAGAAGATCTTCCCAATGCCCACCTTCAGTTATTGGCGAATGTCTCAAGTCTCTTAATCAAAAGTGTTTTCCCCACCATCACCCCTTCTTTGTAGGGTCTCGGTATTCTACTCCTCCTTTCCACCTTCAAGCCTCTTCACTTTATTCCTTAACAGGACTGGACCTCCTCTAACGCTGTTTTAGAGATATCAGCCCCTTCTTCAGACGGTACTGTTCAGGCCTTTGCAGTGCTCACCTGTACGACACCTTGAATGCTCCCCGACTTCCTCAGAGCAGCTCCGGCCTCCTCTATGCGGTCGCGATTGGCAGTGTCAGCTGTCCAGGTTTCTCGATCCTCATTCATTTACTCCGCCGAGCCCCTCTCCTTCCCAGCTCCACTACGCCAGGGTGCGTCGAGGCGCCGCCTCCTTCAGGTAGGTGGGGGCCCCGTACAGACTCCTTCAGCTGATCGGATGCCGGCGAAGACTTTCCTCGTTGTGGCTCCTGCTCTGGAAAGGTGGGGGCCGTGCAGGAAGTCGGCCTAACTCTCGGCTGTTTACTCTGCCACTGGTGAGTTTCTCAGTTCGCTGAGGCTCCCAGCTTACTCTCAGCCCTCGGCCCGCTAAACTTCAACTCAGGTGGCCACTGGCCAACAAGAAATCATACGAGTCGCACAACAGGTGTTGCTCTTAACTATTTCTTCACATCAAATTTGTTTCTCAATAAGCCCACTCATATGTGGTCTCTTCGGTGAAACACTCGGTTCATTCTTTTTTTCAAAACGTACCGAAAAAACATAAACAAACCAGTATTAGAAAAAAGAACCTTACAGAGGGAAAAAACATCATCTCCTCATTGGAGGAATCGCCTGTCCTTCATAAGAGAAGACACCCTCTCCTGCTGACATCCTCCATTAACCCTTCCTTGTTCTATGACTCATATTAAGAGGCTTTGACGGGTTCTGTTCTTCCTTTCCTTCCTCCGCCTTCTCACATATCCTCCCCCTTAATCCCTTACGTTCGGGAAGGGCATGTATCCTGGATAGAAAATCAGCTTGGGCCATTTTTCGTCCAGGTTGATGAACGGTCTGGAAGGCATATGGTCGCAGAGATAGGAACCAGCTCGGAACTCGGGGATTAGCGTCCTTGTTTCTGGACAACCATACCAATGGAGCATGATCCGTATGTAAATGTCCTGCCCAATAGGTAGTACCTCAATGATTCTATGGCCCATTTCACTGCCAAACATTCCTTCTCCATTGTTGCATAGCCCCTTTTCATGAGGCAACAAGCTTCCTGCTGATAAACAGGATGGGTCTTTCCTCCTCCCCACGATTTTGGAATAGTACAGCCCCTAGTTCTGACCCTGATGCATCAGTGTGTAAATAGAAAGGCATGTTGAAGTCAGGGCACTGGAGGACGGCCTTGTCTGAGAGGGCATTTTTCAGGGTGATAAACGCTTTTTTGGTCTCTGCGTTTCTCCAGATCCTTTTAGGCAGAGCAGTCGATTTTAAAAGATTTGTTAAAGGTGCTGCAATGGTTGAGAAATGGGGAATGAACCATTGGTAATAACCCACAAAGCCAAGGAATGCCCTCACTTGTTTGCTAGTCACAGGAAACTGTAAGCGAAGGATGGTTTCCATCTTCTCTTGTTGAGGCCTGATTGTCCCCTGACCAACATAGTATCCCAGATGTTTTGTGTAGGCATTTCCCAAGTGTGTTTTTTTTGGGTTAACATGTAATCCTGCCCCTCTTAAGGTCTGAAAAATTGCAGCCAAGTGCTTCAGATGATCTGACTATACACCGCAATGTCATCTAAATAAGCACCCACATAGTCTTCATGACCTTTTATTAAATAGTTCATCAATCGCTTGAAAGTAGCCAGTACACCATGTAGACCAAATGGAAGTACAGTGAATTGATATAATCCTGCAGGCGAAGCAAAGGCAGTTTTGTCCTTGTCGGGGCCATATAACAGGATCTGCCAATAGCCTTTTTTCAGATCAATTGTTAGGAACTTTGCCTTACCAAGCTTTTCTAAAAGGTCATCAATTCTAGGCATGGGATAAGCATCAAACTTGGGAGACCTCGTTGAGCTTCCTGAAGTCCATGCAGAAACAGGTGCTACCATCCGGCTTTAGGACCACCACTACGGGTGAGCATCAGTCGCTGTGTGACGGCTAAATTACCCCTAAGTGAAGCATTTCCTGCACTTCCTTGTTGACCGTCTACAGCCTTGATTCTGGAATTCGGTATGGCCGTATCCTCACCTTTGTGCCTTAAGCAGTCTGGATGTGGTGGCAAGTCAGTGATGTTCTTCCTGGTATTGAAGAAAAAATATCTTCGTATTGATCCACTAACTCAGAAAGCTCCTTCACCTGAGCGGGGCCCAGCTCTGAATTTATACTCAGAGCTTCTTTCCCTGTCGGGGTCTCTGACATCGGCAGATATTCCGTGGATGTTTCCTCCACGTTGATCATAGCCACTGTAACCTCAGGCTCCGTCCACTTCTTCAATAGATTAACATGATAAGTCTGGATTGGAATCTTGCTCTCAGGCTAGTGAACTCGATAGGTCAGTACCTCCTCTATGGTATAGGGTCCTCTCCATGACGCCAGCATCTTGTTTTCAGTAGTAGGCAAGAGAACAAGAACCTGATCTCCTACTTGAAAATTCCATATGTGTGTCTTCTGGTTATAATACTGTTCTTGTTTACCCTGAGCTTCTTGTAGATGGGATTGCGATACTGAATGTAGTCTCTCTATCCTTGTTTTTAGCTGGGAAGCGTATTACGTTAGTGTGATTTCAGAACTTGGTTGTTCCTCCCAACTCTCCTTTAGGATATCCAGCAGCGACCTAACTGGTCTGCCGAATAACAATTCAAACAGGGCAAATCCTGTAGAGGACTGAGGAGTGTTTCTGAGTGTCATCAGGATCCATGGCAATACTATAACCCAATTTCTTTCTTCTGGGCTGACTGTCTTCCTCAACATCTGTTTAATCGTCTGGTTGTATCCCTCAACAAAACCGTCCGTTTGGGGATGATCAACAGCAGTCTTGAGTTGAGTGATATGTAATGTTTCACAAACCTGTTTTAATACAGCTGACATGAAGTTAGTACCTCTATCAGTGATGATTTCTTTGGGAATGACCACTCTTGTCATAAAAGGAACCAAGACGTCACAAATCTGTTGGGCATTCGTGGAGCGTAAAGGGAAAGCTTCGGGATATCTTGTCACATAATCAACAATCACTAACAAATACTTGTGTCCTCTACTTGTTGGATCCATAGGCCCCACTATATCCATCCCAATATGTTGGAAAGGTTCCAGTATCAATGGCATAGACTGGAGGGGAGCCTTAGGAACATTAACCCGGTTCTTTTTTGGACATTCTGGACATTGTTGACAGAACCGGGCCACATATGCCTGGCCAATGGAACCTTGCGAGTATCTTCTGCATGGTTTTCTCAACGCCAAGGTGACCTTCTCCCACTTGAAGATGGGCAACTTCCAACACGGGATGATAATATTTGTTAGGTACTAATAGCTGGCGGACCTCTTCTTTGTCCGGACTGACAGTTATCCGGTAGTACAGACCATTGTCCTTTATGAAGTGAGGAAATTGTTTTGTAGGCTTCTCCCCAACTGAGTCTCTTGCATGTTTCAGAAGGGGGTCGAGTTCTTGAGCTACCCGAGCACTATCCCCTTGCTCATCTATCTTCCAGTCTACGGCCACTGGACACATGTTCTGTTCAAGCCAAGTACTCTTTTCTAGCCTTTTAGTGTTTTTACTCTACTAATCTTTAACTTGATCTCTTGGTCATGGAAAGGAGTTTCCTCTAACCAATGTTTTTCCACTTTTTGAATAAGGCGAGGAAGATCCGGAACATCAGAGCCAATCAGTAGCGGTTCAGGTAGGGCAGGCATTACTGCCGCTCTTACCCCCATTTGTTCCCCGGTTAACTTAATCCTGATATCTTTGACAGGGTATACTTTGACGTCCCCATGCACACACCTAATAGGGATTCTTCCACATCACCTACCAGGTCGGGGTTGACGGCGGTCTGTAAACTTCATGAATCTAGCATCGCTCTGGTGGGGCGACCTTCTACCTCAGCTTCACAGATAAATGGATATGTGGGTTTGTGGACTGGAGAAGAACCACTTTGGTTGACCTCTTTAGCTGGCTCAAGGTTCCCAACACCCATGGGCTGCGCCTTAACTTTCTTCGGGCATAGTCTGGCTAAATACCCCCATTCTCCACAACTAAAACATTGTGGGTGCGGGCACTGAGGCTAGGAGTTCGTATAATGTGTGAAGTTCCCAATCCTTCACTTCTGGGGTGGAACCTTGTACCCTCCCATTCGGATCATAGAATTCGGCCATCAAGTACCACCGGATGGTCTGGTCACTGTGGTGGAAGAGTTTCCCCTTGTTTTGATGATCGACGAGTAGGACATCAACTTCCCTTGTCCTGCCTTCTGATATTTATTTTTATTTTTTATTCAGATTTGTAGAGCGCACGTCAGCCCGTGGGCATCGTGGCGCTTGTTACAGACAAAATCTTAGTTACATAGGATACAGTAATTACATATAGTACAGAATTTACAGCAGACATATGTACATTAGCAACGCAGTATATTTACATGGATTCCTGAGAGTTTCCTACTTATTTTAGTGAGTTTTCCGCTCTAATGTCTGCAGGGAGAGCATTCCAGGTCTTGGCTGCAAATTAGGGGAAACTTAGACCTCCGGCTTTGGATTTTTTGATGCCTGGGATGCAGATTAGGTTGGAGTATTGCGTCCTGGTGGGACGGGAGGAGGAGGGTTTGAGGATGGTTTCAGATAGATAGGACGGGGTGGAGAGAGAGAGACATTTGTGAGTGAGGGTGAGGATTTTGAGAGTGATCCGTTCTTTGACCGGGAGCCATTGGGCTGAGTGCCTGGCCTGGGTGAAATACTCTGTTCTTGGGATACGAAGAGCAGCCCAGAGAGCATTGTTCTGTGTGACTTGTAGTCTGTTTATATTTTTGGCTGATGTGCCTGCTAGGAGTGCATTGCAGTAGTCCAGTTTGGCTCCAATGGTTGCCGTCGCTATAGAAAGGCAGTTGGGTTTAGAGAGGTAGGGTTTGATGGCGTTTGAGTTTGGTGGTGTGTGCGGATGCGGAAGTGATTGCGCTGACTTGTCTAGTCATAGATAATCAAGAGTCAAGGTATACTTCCAGTGTCTTCACGGCTGTGGATACAGGGATTATGGAGTTGTCAATGGAGAAGTTAGCGTACAGTTTGTCTATGGTGTTCTGCTGACCTAGTATCATGATTTCAGTCTTGTCACCATTGAGGCAGAGGCCATTAAATGCCATCCATGCCTTGATGATGGAGTAGATTGTGTGGAGTGCCTTGGTGTCTTTGTTGTATGATCCTGTAAGTGGTAGGAGTACTTGTGTGTCGTCCGCGTAGTTCGTGTATGTGATGCCGTATGAGTCAAGTTTGTCAAAGAGGGGCTTGGTGAACAAGTTAGTTATAGAGTGTGGGTGCAGTGCAAGATCCTTGAGGGACCCTGCAGTGGATTGTCGTGGGCATGTCGTTGGCGATGTTCGAGAAGACTTTCATGGCTCTTCCCTCTAGGAAGGAAGTGATCCAGAGGGCTGCTTCTTTGGAGAAGTTGGCTGAGTGTGTGAGGTGTGAAGTGAGAGTCTTGTGATCAACCAGATCGAAAGCGGCTGAGAGATCTAAGAGGAGCAGGAGAGCAGGCTTGCCTTTGTCCATGATTTGGGTGATCTGGCTCTTCAGATCTACTAGGCCTGTTTCTGTGTCATGTCCTTTCCGGAAGCCTGATTGCCTAGTCCCGAGGATGGAGTGGGTTTCCAGAAAATATTGGATTTGGCAGTGTGCGGCTTTGTCCAGTAGTTTCAGCAGGAATGGCACTGTGGTTATTGGTCTGTAGTTGTTTGGTTGTAAGGGGTCGAGAGTAGGTTTTTTTTTTTTTTAGGAGCGGCCGGACCCAAGCCTCTTTGAGGTTAGCTGGGATGATACCTATTTTAAAGGACGCGTTGATGAATGCCGTGAAGAGCGGCGCAAGGCAGTCTGCGCAGTCTTTGACGAGTTTTGATGGGCAAATATCGCCTTTACAGGGGGAGGGTTTGGGATTTTTTAGTAGGTTAATGACTTCTGATTGCGGAGGCAATGTTGACTACTTCGACCAAGGTGGGTCTATGATGCTGTCGTACCCACCTCTGCATGGGTAGAGGCAGAGATTCCACAAATTGTTCTAATATCCCCTTCTCGGCCATCTCGAGGTTGCTGGATGAGTTGGTCTGCAACCATTTATCCCCCAACTCCTTTATCCGGTAAAACAACTGCCTGGGTGTCTCTTCCGCCAACAACTTTGTGTCTCTGAACTTGATCCTATAGGCCTAGTCATCGTGGCCCAACCTTTCTAGGACAACTCGCTTCATCTCAAGATACCTGGTATCTCCAGCCGGGTTAGCTGCCTGATAGGCGCTCTGCATCTCCCCGGTCATGAGGGGGGCAATATAGTGGCACCACCTCTCGGCGGGCCACTGAGCATTCCTAGCGACTCTTTCAAAGTTGACGAAAAAGTGAGCAGGATCTTCGCAGCTTGTGAACTTTTGTAAGACCGAACTGGTGTAACGCTCACCTGGTTCCCACGGGGGCGCTGGTCTAGTCTGGATTGCTGTGGCCTCTTCTAGCGTGATGCGCAGGACCCGGAACACCGATTGGACAGGACCTCCAAATCGTACTTGCCTGGCCCGTAGGAATATCCTTCTGCAGATGAGAAAGGGGATTAACAGTCTGCAGAATAGTGTGCTAGCTCCCCCCTTTCCCTCTTCGTTCCTCTCCAACTTCCTCCAAACCCCGGTTTAAGCTCACCTTATGGTTTGGAAGGATGAACTCTCCATCCTGCTTCTGGTGCAGGGGCGCACATTCGTCCAGTTACTTCACTGGTTTTCAGAATGGCACTGGCAAAATCCACTTGACTTTCCTGAGCGATGCGCCGTAAGTATGAAAGTTCAAAGGTCAAGTGAGGCCCCCTTTATGTTGTCTTTCTAACCTGTGATCTGTCCTTTATTTCAGGTGCAGAATGAAGGCGATGCGTCGAGGGGTTAAACTGCCGAGGTGAGTAGCGATGAGGGCGATCCCTCTCCTTATCATTCCCCAGAAATGTCTCTTGTCCTTTCCCCATAGGGGCCGGGGTATGGTACCTGCCAACGGGGCGGCGCCGACCCGAAATGTGGAAGAAAAGCCGGTAAGTATTATGGCTGTTAATCAGGCTTTCCTTCTGTGATCCTTCTGCTCACCTTTTGTTTCTTCCTCTCTCCCCTAGGTGCAGAGATGTGGCGTCCGATGCGGACATCCGCGATGGAGCCGGGAGATGTCTCGAGGACAGGTGAGTGAAGCGTGGCGCTGCAGCGAGCAACGCAATGCTTTTAAATGGAAGTCTTTCTTCAGGGATGCTGGCGAGAAGATTCCGGATGCAGGTAAGAAGTTTGAAATAGTCCTTGGATTTCACCTTTCTCTTCTCTTCCTTCCTTCCAGGTCTTCCAGGTTCGAGGCGGGCGTGGCTGGAGTCCAGGAGCAGGAGCAGACACGGTGAGCATTAAGCTGCAGGAAGCAGAACAACGCGAAGCATGAGCTGCTGTCTGGGCGTGGCTTAAATAGCCTCCAAAGAAGTCCCAGGTATGTATCCTTCCCCAACTAGGTATGTATCCTTCCCTGGCCATAGTCCCTATGAAAAAATAGTCCCTTTCAGGTCTCAGGGAGGCCTGAAGCGTGCAGCATGGTCTGCATCAGGTAAGTGCACAAAACACCTCCCTTTATGAGCCTGGCGCCTATGGTGCCAGGACTGAGTCCAAAGAGCCCCTTTAAGGGGCTGCTGGGCTTTTACCCGAGGGCATGATGCCTGCTTCCGGGGGTGCTGGGCCTGGCCTGGTGCTCCGGGGGTAGGCATCATGACAACTGGGTACCTGGGTATGGCTCCTCATATTTCATGTTTCTAGCAATTGAGCGAGCCTGTTGTACCTGCAGCACTTGCTGGAAGGCTTGCCTATCAGCTTGCGCCTGTTGACTTTGAAGTTGCAGGACTTGTTGCAACAACTGTTGTCCCTCGGCTAATGTCTTAATCAGCTCTTCCATTGTTTCGGCCTATCCCAACGCTGCCACCAAATGTTATAATGCGGATGGGACAGACACACAACAGCCCTGTTAACTTGAATAAATATGACTATTTATAACAAGGAAGACCTTTCTTCTCGGTAACGTGAACTGGGAATTAAAACAAGGGAAGCCTTAGAAGTCTCAATTACTCGGGGCTGTATGACTATAGTTTTCACCTTGGCTATTTTCGTTTAACACGTTGCACAGTCTTAGAGTCTTTTCAGAGTTTTCCTACACCAGGGTGACTAGGGGATTTCTTGAGGTTTTTTTTAGCTTCTCACTGATCCTAGCTTGAAGAAGATCTTCCCAGTGTCCACCTTCAGTTATTGGCGAATGTCTCAAGTCTCTTAATCAAAAGGTGCTTTCCCCACCATCATCCCTTCTTTGTAGGGTCTCGGTATTCTACTCCTCCTTTCCACTTTCAAGCCCCTTCACTTTATTCCTTAACAGGACTGGCCCTCCTCTAACGCTGTCTTAGAGATATCAGCCCCTTCTCCAGACGGTACTGTTCAGGCCTTTGCAGTGCTCACCTGTATGACACCTTCAACGCTCCCCGACTTCCTCGGAAGAGCTCCGGCCGCCTCTATGCGGTCGCGATCGGCAGTCAGCTGTCCAGGTTTCTCGATCCTCATTCGTTTACTCCGCCAAGCCCCTCTCCTTCCCGGTTCCACTACGCCAGGGTGCGTTGAGGCGGCTCCTCCTTCAGGTAGGTGGGGGCCCCATACAGACTCCTTCAGCTGATCGGATGCCGGCGAAGACTTTCCTCATTGTGGCTCCTCCTCTGGAAAGGTGGGGGCCCTGCAGGAAGTCAGCCACACTCTCGGCTGTTTACTCTGCCACTGGTGAGTTTCTCAGTTTGCTGAGGCGCCCAGCTTACTCTCGGCCCGCTAAACTTCAACTCAGGCGGCCACTGGCCAACAAGAACTCATAAGAGTTGCACAACAGGTGCTGCTCTTAACTATTTCTTCACATCAAATTTGTTTCTCAATAAACCCACTCATATGTGGTCTCCTCTTCGGAAAAACACTTCTCCGGTTCATTCTTTTTTTCAAAACATACCGAAAAAACAAACCAAACCAGTATTAGAAAAAAGAACCTTACAGAGGGAAAAACATCATCTCCTCATTGGAGGAATCGCCTGTCCTTCATAAAAGAAGACACCCTTCCCTGCTGACATCATCCATTAACCCTTCCTTGTTCTAGGACTCATATCAAGAGGCTTTGACTGGCCCTGTTCTTCCTTTTCTTCCTCCGCCTTATCACATGCACCACACAAAGTCAGAGCCCTGGGCTAAGGCCCTACTTTTTTTGCCCATGATAACATTTTAATGGATTGCTTTTCTCCCTTAGATTCCTCATCAGATAGATATCCCTACCAGCGTCAGCTGCTCAAAATAACTTTCGACAGGATGCATACTGCGCCTCGGCCGCCGATCGATCTGGACTCGACATGGTACTTGTCAACTACAGATGCGACATTGGTCGCCGTACATATACTACGCCCATGTACCTCAGTTCCTCCCCCAATCCCCCCCCCCCCCCAAGTGCTCAGCACGCTACTTTAGGAATGGCTCCTGTGAGAGAATTTTCATTGCGTTTTTTTTGCTTGTTTCAATCTAAATTTTACTTGTTTGCGATATGTCCAGTCCTAAGACATTGAGATGAACCCGAAGTCATTGCGGGAGCGGGTGGCAAAGCTAATGTTGGGGTGCCCACCTTCAAAGTCGCTGGCTCAATCGACCACCAGATCGTCCGAGCAGCTAGGGGAGGATCCCACCACAGAGAAAGAGGAGAGGCACCACAAGGCTAAAAAGAGATCACACTCCAGAGGCCACCCGTCAACTTCCTCTTTTCATTAGAAGAAGCGTCATCGTCGACCCAGGCATGACAGAACTCCTGTGAGGAGCGAGGTAAGTTCCACTCCAGGTAAGGTACCTCCAGGGCCAAGTGGGAAGCCTTTAAGGAGCAGATTCTCCAGATAAAGGCGGCCACGTGTCAACCCTTGAGGCAGCAGGCCAAGGAAGTCCCAGTCATACCGGGTGCTTCCGACGTCAGGGAGACCGAGTGAAGTTTGATGCCCTCGGCCCCACACACCGACCTTTGCTAAGCGGATGATGTCACCGAAGCCGATGCCGTTGAGGTAGATATCAGCGCGGATACTCGAGAGGTCGTTTGTCCGAGAGTCAAAGACATCTTTCTTTGAGACGATTTTCAGAGACTATTTCGTGCCGGCGCCAGAAGGGTCAGGCGGCTGCGATTTCTTTCGCCTATCAGGCCGACCGCATTGCTCTGGCAGAACTTCTGCAAAATGGCAGCAGCTTGGACACCTTACCCGACCTTGAGACACAGCAGGCCCACCCCTATGGCCATGCGAATGCCCAATACCAAAAAACTGGTGGAGAGTGGTGGATGCACTAGGCTTGTGTGCCCCAGTGAAGCTGCTGTCAGCCTACAAGCTCAAAGATATCCTTGATAGGGGCCCACTGACAAGAGCAATGCCATTTTATGTGGCCATTGCCGACCCCATTGCCTCCTAGTGGCAAAGACCCTGTGGCCCCCACTCCCACAACCCCCAGTGGCTTCCGAGTTGACAAAGAAATACAAATCTGCAAGGGGATGTTCCCTTCTGTCGATCCATCCCAGGCCGGCGGGACTAGTGGTCCAGACAGCCAAGGTTAATACGAGGCAATCCACGTCCACCTCCAACTTGCTGACTGGTAGATACTGAAAAAGTATGACGCTCTGGCTACAAAGGTCTTCTCTTAAAGTAGCATGGCTCTGAAGGCAGTGAATGCTTTGTGTGCCTTTGGCAAATACACACAGAGCGTAAGGCAAAAGATACAGGAGGCGGCTGAACACATTCCGGAAGGGGAAAAGTGGGAAGCATTTCTTCACATGGTGGATGACAGCAAGGAGGTAGCCTGCCAAGCCCTGCAGTTGGCCCTGGACGTTGCGGATTGTGTGGGCAGGGTTATGGGGGCAGCAACTGATGCGCAGGCAAGCATAACTGCAAAGTTCAGGGTTTCCCCCTAATGTTCAAGTAAAGTTGATGAACATTGCCTTTGAGGGAAAGCATCTGTTCGGCCCAAGAGCCAATTAATTCTTCTACAAATTCAAGGACTAAGTTGGCTGCGAAGTCGCTGAGCCTGGCTGTCCAACAACCACCAAAACCATTGTTTAGCTTCTCCTACAGAGGTAGAGGCTTTTGGTGGTTCGGCCCATTTGGGGGAAAGGCACAGCCCCCACAACCCAGGAAAGGGCAGGGGCGTTTCCTTCTAGAAGGGGGAGGGAGACCTCTAGGAGCCAGCAGCAGTGGCAGGGCTAGTACCAGCCGCAAAGCCGCTTTGAGGTGCCCCCCCCCCTGCTCCCTGCATCCCCAGTTGGAGGGAGGATTGGACGGGTATGTGCCACAATGGCAGACGATAACCTCTGACACCTGGGCATTGCAGCTTGTGCAATGGGGGTACTGTCTACCCTTCTTGCAAAGACCCCCAGACAAACTACCACCCCTCTACCCAGCAACCGGAACAGGAGCTCCAGGAACAACTGCAAGCCCTGTTGAAGGGTGCAGTGGAAAAGGTGCCTACTGAGCAGAGGTTCGGTCTGGTATTTCTGGCATTTTCCTAGTACAAAAGAAAGGGTGAGGGCTGCGTCCCATTTTGGATTTCATGGCCTTGAACAAGTTCCTGAAAAAGGACAAATTCAAAATGGGACAAATTCAAAATGGTGACACCGTGAGAGATTCTCCAGCTCTACAGTCACAGGATTGGTTGATGTTGTTAGATTTGCAGGATGCATATTTCCACGTGCTCATCCACCAAAGGCACAGGCGATACCTCTGATTCCTCATAGGGGACAGGAACTACAAATTCATAGTGCTCCCATTTGGGTTGACCTTCGCTTCACAGGTCTTCAACCAAGCTAATGGCAGCTCACCTCAGGAGATCCGGCGTTCATGTTTTCCCATAGCTGGATGACTGGCTGATCCGGGGAAAGCCATCATCAACACTGGTTTGCTTCTGCACAGGCTGGACTTCCCCCGCAAAGCCCCCCCCCCCCCATTCTCTCCACCTCCTCTCACCCTTGCTTGTGGCATATTGGGGGATGCATTCCTGGTGGAATTGGAATTCAACCTGCACTATGCTTCCACCCCAATCCCTGTCATCCTGCAGGTTCTCAGGAGATTCCAAGCTACCATGATGCTGATCGCTCCGGATTGGGCGAGGAGGAAATGGTACTTGTAGCTTCTGGAGGTGACGTCTCTGTCCACCTATCTGGCTGCCGGACCGCCTATCCCAAACGGAAGGTCGGGTGCTGCACCCGAACTCAAAGTCACTACATGCTTGGTTCTTGAGAGGATGAGGTATGATGACTGGGACCCTCTGGGAAGAGGTACTTGAGGTGCTACTGGTTGCACGCAGACCGTGTACAAGATTGTTGTACACGTGCAGGTGTAGAACATTTGAGGCGTGGTGCAGGGAATGCGAGATTGATCCCATCGCTTGCCCCACCACTTCAGTGATGGAGTTCCTTCTGTTACTGGCCTAGTCAGGCCTGCAGGTTTCAACAGTCAAAGTATAGTTGGTGGCTTTGTCTGTTTTCAATAGGTCTTGGGATCAAGGGGCTTTCTTTAGGATCCCAGTGTTGGCCCAATTCCTGAAAGATTTTGTAAGTAAGTTTCTGCCTGTTCCTTTTGTGGTTCCGGACTGGGAGCTTAACCCTGTCCTTACATTTTTGATGGTGGCTCCTTTTGAGCCAGTGCACTCTTGTCCCATTAGGTTGCTCACATTGAAGACTGCCTTTCTAGTGGCGATTACGTCAGCCAGAAGGGTTAGTGAGCTGCAGACGCCGTCCAGCAAGCCACCTATTCTCCGGTTTTTCAAGTAGAAGGTGTTGCTTAAAGTGCGACTTGGTTGCTTGCCCGAAGTCGTCTTGGAGTTTCATGTGTCCCAGTGCATAGACCTGCCTGTGCTCTATATGCCTCTACACCCTTCTAATGAAGAGGAGAAGTTGCACAGGTTGGGCCCTTTGTTTTTATGTAGCCAGGACAGCAGAATTCAGGAGTCTGTGGCATTTTCCCCATCTAGAAAGGGTTTGGCTGTGCCAAAACAGGCCATTTTCAGGTGGATAACCCTCTGCATCTCCGGGTGTTATCAGAAGGCAAGGAAAGAGCTACCAGCGGGCATCAGAGCCCACTCCACTTGCAGCATGGCCGCTTCTTCGGCACAACAAAGGGGCGTACCGGTAAGAGACATATGCCGGGTAGCAACATGCCCATCACTGCACACCTTTACCAAGCATTGCTGCCTGGATGTGTCCCATGGCGCCGACGCCCGGTTTGGGAGGGCAGTTCTGCATAATTTTCTGGTGTAGGGTACTTTCGTCCAGCCTCCGCACTAGGTACTGCTTTAGGAGTCTATCTGACAAGGAATCTGTGGGAGAAAAGCAATCATTGAAGGAGAAATGACTTACCGGTAATGTTCTTTCTACAGATTGTCCATCACCCTCCCATCCAGCCATGCTGTGAAAGTGCATGTAGTTTTCTTTTTGACTACTAACCTTCTCTTAGGAAAAGGGGAAGATGAGAAATGTGTTGGTTGGATTGTCATGCCAGTTTAATTGTGCTGTTCTATACAGCTTCTTGGGGTTCTGTTCCTTACTTTTTTTTTAGATCATTTTTAGTCGCGGCTATTTTCATCCTCTGCAGTGGGTGAGCTCGGGGGGGGATGAGGGGTGGGAGGATGGGGAACTGAGGTACAGGGGCGTAGCTATGTAGTATATGTATGGTGACCGACTTCATGCCTGGAGTTGACGAGCACCACGTCGAGTCAAGTTGGATTGACAGCCGAGTCGAGATACTCCCCCTTTCAAATGTTTTTTGAGCAGCTGATGGGGAAAATCTATCTGATGAGGAATCTGCGGGAGAAAAATCCATAGAAAGAACATTACTGGTAAGTAATTTCTCAGCTTGAAGGAAGGATACATTTCTGCTACAGGCACACAAATAAAGCACAAGACAGGTTGGTCAATAAAACTATAAGAGAGGATTTTTGATAAGTAGGCCCACACCAATAAATAGCATTACATCGGAGGACAGAGAAAGACTGAAGCTGTATCCATAATCCCCCACTTTTTAAGCAATATGACCCGAGCGGCGGGGGCATTACCGATTCAGGTAATGCCTCAGGGCCCATAGTTATATGCCCGAGCGAAGGCCCCCCCCCCCATCCCCCCGAGTCGGAAATGCCCACGCCGCGGGGGTCATATTGCTTTTAGTACACCGGCCCGCAAGATCTGCGTTTCGGGACAGGAAAACAAAAAAAAAAACAAAAAAAAAAGAAAATGGCTGCCAGGAAAGGGAAATCTGAGTCCGTTTTCCCTTTCCATGGCGGCCATCGGGAGCGGACGCGCTGGGAACAGAAGTGTTCCCAGCGCATCCGTTCCAGAAAGAATACAGAGTTTAAGGTAAGTGGGGTGGGCAGGGGAGGGAGGAAATGGAAAAAGAAAAAAAAAAAAAAAAAAAAAAAACACACTTACCGGAGTCCCTGCCAGGGAGCGAAGACAGCCTCTCAGCCGTGGGGAGGCTCGGGGTGAGGGTGTGGGGGGTGGCCCCGCTTCGGTCCTCCTCATTGGCTGAGGGGAGGCCACGCCCCCCGCCAGGGACAATGGCAGTGGAATCCTGACCGAGGGATTCCCGGCCAGGTAATGCCTTGGCGAGGGCCAATCAGAATGGCTATTTCATTCCGATTGCGCCCTCGCTGGGTACTAAATGTTATTAACACCAAGAGGGAGTAGCTCTTCATCTTGCCCTCATTTACAGCACACCTTCATTTTAGGATTGTTGGCAGCACAGTCCCTACTTCTCAATGTGGAAGTGACCCCAAACCATCCAAGATTATGTAAAGAGAATAAGGCATAGCAGACATATTAGCAGACATATTAGACAGTCATAATTAGTCTGGCATTCTGGGGCAGAAACACTGACACTGGGTCAGACCTCTACTAACGCAATGAGATTACATCGAGGTAACACATTTTATTACATCATTTTGGGAATTACAGTTCACCAGCTACAAATTGTTTCTATTGGATCCAGTGTTTAAATGTTGAACTATGCATCTTTAGTGAAAAACCAAGGTACAGTGTATTGGTTTTTATAAAAAAGAATTTCAATAGACACGATTACGGATCCATAAATCAACTATGAAGGACAAATACAAAAGTGTGTCCATTGTTGTTACAAAGATCTCTAAGATCCATCTGCAATCTGCTGGATCCAGGGCAAACCCCATGTTTGTACAATTGGTCATCAACATTTCCGCCAGGCAAGTGCTGCTTTTCATAGTTGGTTTCTATGCTTATGCTTAATTAATAGTAGCGCGAGCAATTCATAATTAGTGTGACCGAATACCATCTGTGAGGGATAGCCAAAATGGGCCCTAAACCGCTGCAAGCAATCATCTCTACCTGTCTGGATGCCTACCTATCCTCCTGGAACCAATCTTCTAGACCCAGCTTAATGCCGACTTAAATGGTAGAAAAGCGCCTAAAAGCCTGGTTATATGCTGTTTGGCCAAAAGACAGGCATTCAAAGGTATTTTCGTTGGTTGTGTCCCCCTGTCCTGCCTTAAACTGCCCTCGTGATTTAAGACCTTACTCCCTACCTTTGTAAGGAGGTCTTAGTTAGGGAGATTTATCATGGTTCTGCTTCACCCCCTCTCTTAGTGAGACCCCCAGCACTTTTTGCTGGACTTCTGGGCCTTTTTTCCATTCATTCATTCATTCATTCATTCATTCATTCATTCATTCATTCATTCATTCATATGGGCTCTGTCTTTTGGAACTCTGTATTTTACTGTCTTATGGAGTCTACTTTCTTCCATATCTCTTATAAGGCATATGTATTTTACTACTGCAGCACACAGCTCCTTATGGGCAGTGTTGCTGGGGGACCATTTGGGTCCTCCTTTGAGCTGCTTTTTCATATCCTAGAGTAACTACAGTTCCTAAGGATAGACAGATTATTAGTATCTCTCCTAAAACGTGATAGCCTTAGAGATTGGCACATACCGCACATACCACCTTACATAGACAACCTTCGAGTTATGGCTGGTGGCAGTGGACATGTTCTAATTATTTTTTGGCAGTGAGAGGATAGCTCATGGACAAAGCGTTTATCTTGGAAGCAAGCCAGTGCAGCGCAACACACGTTTGAATCCCGATCCCCACGCTTAGAAACCACACGCTTAGAAACCACTACTTGGTATTACGCATGTTATACAAGAACAATTATTATTGTGTGAATTTTCTACCGCAGGCTATGTCCATAGCACTGGTTAAGCCTTAACTTGGTGGCTCCTTTCTTTTTTGCCATTACTAGCGTGGTTCTTGGTCAGCCATTCCTCTATCATCCTCCGAGGGGGATGCCCGTGTGTGTTTTTCCTTTGGTGGCAACCTGTCGCTGTCCCCGCCTAGGCTCCTGTGTGTCTGGGTAGGCAGCAAGTGGGGAGGTGTTTTTTTTTTTACGCCCCTGCCCTTTGCCCGAGTCCCTGAATGGAACCAGCTCCCACTGGGGTCTGGCTGTCCTGACTGGACAGCCACCCACCCCTTTCTGTAAATTGCTGAGAGAGATTGCAGAGGAATGTGTGCTGGAACTCTATAAAAAAGTGAGGCTCCTTGGGTGAAAGGCAAGTTGACCACTGGAAACTGAAGTAACCGAAGGAGATGACAACCAGAGATGCCTGCAGATCCTTTGCAACACTATGAAGCAACCATGCTGTCCTGACCCAGTTTTCTGTTTGACAAGAGGAATTCCAAAGAGGACGACTCCTTCCCTTCCCAAGACAAACTTTAATCAGAGCCATCTACCGAGGTGCTGTGCCTCTCCAGAGCTGCAGAACCCCAATACCAGGAGACCTCCGGCCCAATTAAAGTGCATTGATGTGGAAAGGCCAAATCTGTTAAAGTCTTTGATGAGCTTCAGATGAACCTCCAGAGACACAATCTGACCCACCCAAGTCCCCTCACCAGTGTGCAGTAATTCAGGAAGCAAAGAAGATTGGCGGGCGAATCGCCTCCTTCGTTGGTGCTACAGAAAACACACCAAAACCACAGAGTGACAGAGGTCCTCGCTCGAGACTGTTACTGAGAGATCCCGTCCATTGTCCTGCCTTTCGTCATCAGACTAAGCAATCTGAGGTTGAGTCCAGCGCTGCCACATCAAGGAGAATCCAGCCACAATCGTTTCTTCAAACCTAAGGTACTGTGGGGAAAAGGGTATTGTTTACTTTGATCCATGAAGTCGCTCCAGAGTATTGGAGTGCACATAGCTGCTGCGTGTGTCCTTTTAGCGAGTCCTTAGCAGGGTCTCCAACATTGGTTTAATCTTACTTCACCTTAAAGACTAGAGTATCCACAGGAACTTTTGTTGTATTATGCTGCTTGTCAACACTTTGTGCCCTCTCCGTACTGCCTTTAGCTAGGGTTGCGTTTTGAAACTTAAAATACTTGTTGTGCGAAGAAACTGCCTCTAGAACCGTAAACCTTGCTAGTATAACACTAACCAACTATTTTCCTTCCCAAAAGCCACTATCCTATATGTGTATGCAGAGTAAATGTCTTCACTGTATTGTTGCTAAAAGTCACAGTGTATGTTATTACCGATAATACGATAGAACTGTCATAACTGTCAAAAGCTGTAACAAATGTAACCATGAGCAACTACAAATAAGCAGTTGCCTTTGAAAAGTATTCTAAAGTATTCCGAAGTGTTTTAGTTTATTGTCCTAAGTATTTAAAAGTGATTCTTGTGTAAATATAATAAATAGATATTTTAATATAAATGAATGTGTGTTTCTTTGATAGGTTTAGTGTACTTACCTACAGCTCACATCCTCCTCTTATGATAAACCTCACTGCTCTGCCACTATACCAAGGTACCGTGTGTAGTACAGACTGATACAGAGTTGGGCATCTACAAACCATTGGGATAGTTTTGTGAAAGTCCTTCCTTCCAGAGGACTTGAGAAACCTCCCCTAACATTCTTCAACAATGTGTCAATTGCTGCTGCAATTGAGCACCCCTATCCAAATCCAGAGGGCCCCCTTTGGTTCACAGACTTTATTCTCTGTCTTTTCCCTTACAGGGCTGTGTCCTTAGTGATTTACTAGGGGAGTGCACTTCAGTGGTGGCTGCTCGATTTATTTATTGGAGGGGTGAAAAAATGTTCTACAAATATGCCAGAACGACCTAGCATACAGATGGAAGCCCTCCGACCACCCTGCACAGTTGTTTTTAATAATGGGTTAAAATGGTGCTTTATACAGAACATTTTCTGAGAAAAATTGGGGAATAAGCCAGCCAATTGCAATTGGTTTTGTAGGATAACTACAATCCAAATAATCTAACAGTTGCAAGTCACCGACAGTGCACAGGAGCATTTCCCAACACATTATCATGATGCCTTTGACCACCACACATGCCAGTATAAAACAATTTCCATGCTTGCTGCACCAATGCACCAGTATTCCTGTATAAGAACATCCTGCCCTCACAAATTCTTAGAAATACCACTAGACCTGTAGGGCGAGTTCCTTAGTTTACATACTCTACCTAAGAGAAATGCACACGACCTATAGTGACGGGTGACAAAATATTTTCCAGTGCTTTCTGTAAAATAATAGTGCATGCCACTACAAGCATACTTCATATTTGGTGCAATTCTGCCACTTGTTTGCAGTAAACGTCAGATATAATTTTAAACAATCCCCATAATCAGCAGCAAGTTAGTTACCATGCAAAGCTACTCGCCCTTCATAAAATCTCTTTGCCCATGCGACTTCTCTAGTATACTTTGCTAGCCCTGCATATGTTTGCTTTGCACATAAATGCCAGTAATGATACTATAAGAAAACAGGTCTACCATGCTGTCTCTGTCAATATACATAAGAACATACTCCTGTTGGCTTTGTGTTTGTAGGACAGTCTACATATGTAATCATTCTTATCATATTTGCTTTACCCTTGATGCCCAGTAAAAAAAAATAATAATAATAATCATCATGCCACAGTAAGAAATCTCTGGACTGGCTACACTAAAATGCCAATCGAACCAATTAATAACACTTAACATGCTTACAGTTGCCCAGTAAAACATTTCTTGGCACAGTAAGAAATGGCTTGACTGGCTGCAAAAGCATGATAAGTGTTATTAAGGGGCTAGAATGTCTTGCCACGTAATAACATGCATCATCCTTGCTTTTTCAACAACTTGTTTTTTGCTGGGCATCTATAATTGATGCCCATAAAGAAAAGCAATGGGAGTATATATATATATATATATATATATATATATATATATATATATATATATATATATATATAGAGAGAGAGAGATAGAGAGAGAGAGAGAGAGAGACCTCTCGCACATACAAACATGCAGTTTCCCAGCCTGAATCCCCAATGGGCCATACAAGGCTGGGGAATCAAAATACCCCCAGCCTTGCACGGTCCATTGGACATGCGTACTGGGGAACTAAACTGTCAACGGGAAAGAGTTTAAGTCAGCCCAGGAGCACTCCCTCCGCTGCAAAAAGCGAGTTTCTACTGGGCTGGCGCGGCTCCCCCCATGAAGGCCAGGGTACTGGTGCGTCCCGTGCCCCCTTGTCAGTTATAGACGAGCCATCCCTGGTATACTTTCTAATATACTTTCACCAATCATATTTAATAGAACTTTTGTTGGACTGCGTTTTATTTTGGGGCCCAAGTCCTATTGTTGGGTCTAATTCTGTACCAGTTCACACCCCTCCTGAAGAGTACAGCATGCCCTCGGCCCATGCTCCCTTAAAGGGGCAAAGGTGATGTACCAGTTAGTTAGGCTGTGCTGGTTTCACATTTATGATTGGGATCACTGCTTTAGCAGTATTGTAGGGATGAGTAGGAGTTGTATTCACTCCTCAACACTACTCCTGCAGAGCAGTAATCATGTCACAGCTAGCCCTTGAGATATGCGAAATTTAAGAGTTTGGAAATCCATACTTGGCGTCTGTGTTCAGTTCTAGCATGCTATAGAAAAGGCTCTTATGATAGCCATGTTTTGTTGGGGGAACACGAGCATAATTTAAAAATCCCATTTTAGGTTAGGGGGAGCAGGTAACTAAAATAGTGAAATAATGCTTGGAGTCCACTCTAAATATATAATGGTTTGTCCTTCAAAATAAAGGATGATAGTGGTCTATAATAGTACAATGGACACGACTACTCTATTCCACTATAAAATGAACAATTTTAACATACATTTGCACATTTTTACCAATCATTCTGAAAAAGCAACAGACAATTCTTAGGGGCATAGTAAGACTCCGGGCTTTGAACTCCCTTTTTGAGCTATCCAAGGATGTACTCCAAACATGTTGTCCTGCCCACCCAGATGTGGCTTTGACTCGAGGTGACCCAACAGAAAACACCTACAAATATCCAACATACTGAATGCAATGGGATCAATGTAAAGGAGGTGCTATATACAATGGCATAAGCAAGTCCTTTCTGCTCTACTGATCCAGATTTAAAATAAGAAATGTTATGATGCCTCAACCTACCAGGCAAAATAAAGTGTTCTGTTATCAGATAATAGAAAACATTTCATCACCTTTACTTCTGTTAACCTATAATCTGGATGGATGGTGTCTTCTCGTTCACCAAGTTTCTCCCCTTTTTCTTGTTTAGTTTTCTCCTGCAAGCACAAATAAAAGAAATAAAACTCAGATTGCCCACTTTGCTGCTAGATGTAGACCTTCAACTAAGCTCATCAAGCATCACTTCAACAAGGTTATCTGAACAATGATTGACTGGAAATGATATGTTACTAACCCCGCAATGACAGTAAATGCATTGGCAGCAGGGACCCATCTACCTATTGATCCATCTATCTATATAAAATGCTTAGGTATGTTTTGGTACTCAGCTGATGCAATTTATCAGCGTTAGGTTGCCCTCTGCTGTTCAAATGGCAAAGTGCACCCACTTCAACAACAGTAACCATTTCAACAAACAGTGTGAAACGCTGTAGGATGTGTGCCTCCCGACAAGCTAAATTTGAAAGTAGATGCTGTAATTATGCTACTACGCAATCTTATGCCATCTCAGGGACTCTGCAGTGGAACAATATTGACAATTACGTGTCTACTACAAAGACACATCATCGAGCCTGTGTGATCAATGGAACTTCGATACTGTTCTTATACTGTGCATAATTTTCATAACCCTATGCATAGAATGTATTAAGATTTATTGAAATAACAATGAAATAATCATGAATGCTTTATGAAATAAGATGCATGTAATCATAGTGGTTTTATATAACAGATGGAAGGTGTATGTGTATTAAATGTTAATCTGTAATTTTATAAAGTTTTAATCAACTGAAATATAAAAAACTTTTTGAAAGGTTGATATATTAGCTGAACAAAATAAATAAAAAAATAATGTGTATTATATCTCTCATTCCATCTGATACGTTTAGCCTTTTCAATTACCGTTAATAAGTCACAGAGACCTAGGACCCCTTCCTGGAAGTGATTGGAGGCAATTCCGATATTTAAGAAGGGGGACAAAGTGACCCTATGAATTCCCGACTGAAATTGACCTTCAAGATATGCTAGAACGGTGTAGTCGTATGTTAAGCGTGAACAGTTAGTAACTCTTAATTAAGCAATAATTCCTGAGGTGGGGGCATTATTCATAGGTAATTCCTCTGTGCCCAGGTTACAGGCCTGAGCAAAGTGAGGGCCTTAACGAGGGCCCCAGAGTCATTACCTGCCGTTAGTGGTGGCATTACCCGCTAAAAACAAACAATCTTAGAACAATACAACTGTGAAACAAATAGGCAAGAAAATTAACTCCAAACTACAGAAAGGTAAACTCTGTTGAGCCTTCTTGTAGTATGAGGAGACAATAGCGCCGTAAAGTCATGGTCATTCAGAGCGCATCTAGTTTCCTTTCCTCACTCTTTCGAGAGCAGTAACCTTGCAAGTCGAGGAAGGCATGATTCAGCATCTTGTGACAAAAATGGCAAAGGCTTATCAAAAAATAAGTAGTTCAATGTAGCCCTCTTGCCAAAATATATATATTTTTTGAAACAGTAATGGTATGCAGACAACCATTCTTTGTGCCCTTTTAGAAGCCACCCACCTTTTTGTGACACACAGACAGAACCAGTTTCAGGTGCCAGCTAGAAGCAGGCAGAATTGGATTCACCATTTCACCATATTGAATTTCCCTTGCAGGCAGCTTAAGCAGATACTCAAGTTCCCTTGAATAGTCTATCCTCCAGAATGCACCTCTCAATAGCCCTATGGCTTCAAGGACAACATTTGACACATTTCATGGCTGCCTTCCCAAAGTAGATGATCAGTCCCAGCCTCCATTGTAGTTTTTTACTTTGTACTGTCACCACTTTTTATTTGCTGTGGTCATTAATAAATGTATGTTTTGCACATTGTGAAAATTCCAATAATTAATCTGTTTTAGACCCAAGTTACTTCTTCATGTACTGCACTCCTGTTACCCGTTCAAAGTTCGGTTGAGCTCAAGGTGGAAAATTGAAAGTTTTGCATGGTAAACGCAAATTACTTGACTGTGGCTGAAGATCGTTTGAAGGTCATCACCTGCAAGGACGAATCGTTAAAAAAATGAAATAAAGTGTAGCTGTTTCAACTGCACTGTATTTGCAGAGTTGAGCTATTCAAACACTACACCCATTTGGAAGAGAAAAATGATTTAGTCCAACAATAGTAAATGGGAATCAATGAGTCCGCCTCATCTATGCTGCTCTTTAAGCAGACAAGCCAGGTCTCTGAGAAGAAAGGAACATCTCATCAGCCAAAATCCCCAACCTGTACAAACCTTCATTAAACAAGACTACTAGAGCCACTTCATCTTTGACAGTGCAGGTCTTTAGCTCATGGAATTTACTTACAAAATGACAGAGCTAGCAAGAAGGTGCCAACAGTACCATCTAGTTGCAGAAATGTACTTTGGTTCTGCTTGAGTAGAAAAAGCAGAACCAAAGAGTGGGTAGACTGTGAACCCCTCACAACAGACTCCCAGCGATGTAGAAAGGGGCGGGAAGGTTGTCACATAGTTCAGCTATACACAGAAGTGAGGGGTCCATCATAAACGGTCAGGCCAATCCTCTATGGGCATGATGAAAGCCATCCTGAGAACGGACTCCCCCTGGTGCCGTTAGTTTGTTTAGGTGTGTATAAAACCAATGACCACTAAACACTGCTTGCCATCCAATTAACCTCGAATTGGCAGCAACAATTTAATTCTACAAGGGCTTATTTCATACCACTGCAAACAAAACCAATTTGTCCAGATAGACCCTCCAGGTATAAGCACCACCCGATGACCTGCAGAGTTCTTCGAGGATCTGGATCCAGCCTAACACTCTTCATTGTCTATATGGCACCCCTAGGCCCAGGATTTGCAACCATTTGCTCTAGTTTTGCATTAGAACTCCCATTAGCACTAGCCGGCACAGTCAATGGAAAGGGATCATGAGAGTTCGACCAAAATATCTGAACTGCATGTTGCAGACCCTCTCCCTACGTGGACTGCTTTGCAAACCATTTACCAGTAAGGGGACGACACTTTGCTATACCTAAAAAAAGAGGTCCACAGATCAGGACATGCAGCGAGTCAGAGACTGCCTCACCTTTGACCAAACAAGGGGATCAAGGGCACATCTGGAGATCTTTCCGACTAATACTGAAATCATGTTCACTGCCAAAACTTGGAAACTCCAATCCAAGAGTTTTTTCAGAGATGAACCATTACTGTTTTAAATTCAATCACTCCTCAACACCCAAATCACTTGGATTCATTACTGGGAAGAAAAAAAAGGCTCTTTCAAGATGCACGACGACAAAATATTGCAGAAAAGCTGGTACAACAGATCTTTTCTATGCCCAACTTAACTTCAAAACCACTATTCTGGACACGTTTCTCATCAAGATGACAGCAACGCCATGCATTAAAGAAATAACAATCACTGCAATTGTTTAGCATCAGTGGGCCTCAGTGAGATCTAATTGCGGACTGTATGCATAACAGTTAGAGACCCAGATCTGGGCATAACCCTCCCAATTAGGGTGACTTCTCCAAAACTAGAGAGTGAAGGATGGGAAGACTTTGAATCAAACATAGGCATTGCTCTGGGACGCCCTCCAGACCACCATTTTCATCCTGCCACGACATGACAGGGGAAATAAGACCAGACCAAACTGCTAGGACACCTCTTCTGCACAAGTCCATTTGCAACCCCATAAATATTTCAACATTATCAGTGAGGTACACCTTGGGCCTCGAGGCACAACAAGCAGGGGACTAGCCCCAAAGAAGAATTGCAGGTGGATACTCAATTAGTCAAAGAATTCAGGACATACATCAGCCATACCCTAATAGGCCTACATGGGCTGCCAATGCAGGACTACATACCTTGAAACCCTCTTGGACTCTATACAAGGCCGTCACAACCACTAACTGCTAGTACAAGTAACCCCTGCACCAAAAGCCACGTAAAACGGCAGACTCTGAGATGTGCAAGAAGGAGAAGAGTAGAAGCTAAGCACTCCAACTATGCGCATAGGAACCAGACCAATGTCCATCAGACAAGTCTCTAAACTACTGCAGTTCAGTAAGGAACCCACATTCTGATCAAAGAACTCACCGAGCTAAACACCAGCTCCATCTTCCATCCAAATTGCCACAATGAAAAATCACCATGTTACTGCAAAAAATAATGTATTGTACAAAACATTTCAAATGCAAAAAGGGGTGTGCCCTTGAGCTCTTTGGTTAAAAAAAAATACCCTCACATAAGCCCCCCGCCACTCATCCCACCACACATGCCATTTACCTTGACTTTGTCCACCGCTGGCTTGGTGTCCTTTGGTGCTGGATCAGACGTCCCTAGAGTGTTGGAAAGCGCATCCAGAGGGTCAACCGACTTTGGACTTTTCTGGGGGAAAAAAGCAGAAAGGGTGCGTCATGACACTCCATGGATCTGCCTTCAAGAATGGACATGGAGTTGAAACAGTCATTGTAAATCATGTGTGGGGATAAAACGAGAGTTTATAAAGTGCAGAATCAGGTCCCCATTAATGTACACTGCATATAAGCGACAGAACGGAAAATGCCAAGTCATGCTCCGACGTCATTTCCGGTAGGAGAGTCAACAAGGCATAAACTGTGGTTAAAACAAACCCCGGGGCTTTTCTGCACAGCGCACATCAATTATTTGTATGGAACCAATGGCTTCGAAAAGCATTTACTAGAAATGTCTTACGCGCGATGATGCACTGAGGGACTTACTGAAGCAGGCGCTGGCGCCGCCGCAGACTTAACGGTCGAAGCAGCGCAGGAAGAAACCACCTCTTTAGCGGGAACGTCTTTCGATTTCTCGGCACCCTGCAAAGAAAGACAGCGTTTGACAAAGGCACCAAGCCGTCTCCCAAGTCTGACTTCACTGTCGATGACACAACATGAATGCTTGTTGCCTGGCTGCAAGGGCGCTTTGTTTAATACGTAAGACCCAGGAGAGCGGCTTCACAAAACTATGGCAACGCAGCCTGGGTTTTCCCAGTGAAACCACATTATCACTTCTCTGAAGGACACAGGCTGGCCCAACTTCAGAAGAAAAGCATATTATAATAGCAAAGAGTGCAAACTATTTACAGTCTGAACACAGGTCTCAGGAGGGGCACAAGCACGACACAGGTAAAGCAGGTATCCCGAGGCCCAAATCACCTGTCTCTGAACTCCACGCATCTCCTTGGATTTGTTTCTTAGGAGCGTTTGTACACATACGCATAGCTCTCAACCATTTGTGTCACAAAGGCGGGTGAAATCACCCGATTTTGTTTTTGGCGGGTGAGACGCCCATTGGAATGAATGGGCGTGCAGGAGGCTTGGCGGGCGAGTCAGACCTTTACAAGGCGGGTGACAGCTATGCATACGTCACTACTGTTTGTTAAGCAGAATATTAAAACATCACAGATCTTCGCAACAGATCAGAGCCACAGAATGAATAGGATGCTACGAAAAGTACGCAGCTGCCCAAAAGTTGCCCTTTTATTTTTGCAACGAATACGGCTGTCAAAAACATTGCACTCAAAAGAGGCCGATACAGTAATGTGGTCTGTAGTGCCGTTCAAATGCAGACGCCATCAGTAAAAGAATAGGACCCCTCAAAATGGAAAAACGCATCATCTTTTCTAATCAAAGCGAAAGTCAGCTATCGTCTATACAGATGGCTTAAAAGTGGATGGGTATGGTGGGGACTATGGCAAAACGAACAAGCACTGGCAATGCCAACAGTTTTGGCTTTCGTGTATGTGTCGGATATGCTTTTGCCGATAATGGCACCAACTGGCCGTTGATGGGTAACAGCTGCACAATGGTGCAGGCCCTGGGGCATATAATAGCCGTGCCTGCAATACCTACACACGTGCCAAACTGTTGGCATTGTCAATTCTTATTTTGAGCGGACTTCAATGAAGGAAAAGTGTACTGCTTTAAAATCAAGTGGCCGAAGGCACACTTGGGTAAGGCATTTTTATTACAACAGTAGCTTATTGACAGCTCCAATTAAGCTGCTAGTCCGTATGCGTCTGCTGAGAAATAACGAGCACTAAGTATGATGTTACTGCATGATAAAGCTTTTGGCCAAGAAGGGGCAGGAAGCGGGTGGGGGTGGCCATAGGGATTAGCATGCCCATGGCCACTCAATGGGTGGATCTCCCTCCTCATATCCCACCCCCCTCCTAGCAGTACTCCAATGCAAATTCTGTGTACACATAGGTGGCGCACCACCAAATAGCCAAAACTAAAAATGTGGCACGAGGGAGATAAAAGGAGAGCAGTCACTAAAAGATTTTTAAAGAGGAGGGACCATGATCGAGAGGACACAGAATGAGAGAGGTGTTTTAGGCTAAACAACAAGACGAAGCTTTTCCAAAATAAACTAACGTAAGAGGGAAGATTAACGATAAAGTGCTAAAGGCGGACAATAAAACATGAACCCCGGCCGAGGGATGTAGCGTGCTCGTAATATTTCTATGGGAAGCTCTAATCCAGTACCCCTTTGTAATTACTTACTGTTCCCCACTCTTTACGGGACTCGCTTTGCTCCGCTTTTCTTTCCCGCTCAGATGCACTGCTCTGTTCCTCCTAAACTGTTTGATTACCGTGTTTTCAAAGCACGCTCCTAAAGCCATGTGAACAAAAAAAACCCCTCTTCATCACAACTCTGCGTGCATTCATTACAAACATGTGCCCTGCTCAGGACCATGACCAGACCCAGCCCTATACATCACTAGAGTTTCCAGTGCCCCTGGAAGCATGCATCTACCTGGACTGCCCCAACTGCTTCTAAACGAGCTACTCCCGCCAGGTGCAGCCTTCCTGTGGAGGGGATGGGCGAGGGGGGGTCTACTATCGCATCTAGTACCTCCTGTAGACAGGTGTTTCTTTTCCGTGCATTATTCATGTGCTCCGTCCGTGTAGCTCCCCCATGGGAAATATTTCAGTAACGCTTCTGGAGAAAACGTTGGTGCTTCAGCTGCAGCACTTTAAAGATGTCCAACTCTTGGATCAGATGCAAGCCAGCATGCAACCATGTCACGGAAGTGAAACCCTTAGTTCCAGAATAAATGAGCTGAGACATGGGGCAGGTCCAGGCAGTGTTGGGGCGCTGCTACTGGACCTCTCCGCAGCCTTTGACACAGTCAACTAGCACATTCCTCTTTTGTATATTTGAAATGTGGCTCGTGCCCATGCTCTTGGTTGGATTAGACCCCTCGGTCTGACCAATGACAATCAGTGGGCTTATCCCCATATAAATTAATATGCTTAATGGACTGCGGGTTCCCACATGGATCCCGGTTATCATCTCTGCTTTTATTATCTACCAAACGATTGCTTGGACTCAGCCACACCTTCGATGTTGCCATTAAAATTATGCAGATGGCATGCACTTCATCATCAAACTTGATCCTAACCCTGATACAGAATGACTGTTACCCATCTACCAAAAGAGGATCCAAAGTAGTTTAAAATAATAATCATTAAAACATGAAATTCCCTAGGGTGGCAAACCTCCTGGCACTTGGCCACAATCAATGGGCAGATCAATTAGGGCCTGAACCAAAATCAACTTAAGTGGCCCGAAATCTGGAGGTAGACTCATTATAAATGATCAATGAGTCATCGAACCTCAACCAGTGTAAAAAAAAGATTTGTCTTTTGAAAGATGCTTAAGCATATTTTTCATGATCTCTGCATTCCCAGGATACGCCTTGGACTAAGGGCTCTTGACATGTCGCATCTCGATTACGTGGACATCAAGTTCCTGGACTTCTAATATCGACTCAAAGGGGCGGGGGGCAGGCGCAGGATGCAGCCGCCAGCTTGCGTCTTCATTTGTGCTGCTTTAATCACACTACACTCGTATCCTGTGGAAAGCAATATTATGTTCACATTTCTTTCCATAGTTAATAAAGCTTTCCAGGCATTGGACACCAGCTTTATTCGTGACTAGGTCAAACAGTATTAGCCAGTTTGTACCCTGAGGCGAGGTCTTCCTGTGAGTGCTTTGTCATGATAAGTGAACGAGTGTGTTCTGGGAGACCATTCCTTCTGGCAGACTTGTGAAGCACTGTCCCCTAAAAACTAAAAGAATATGTTCTTAAGTAAATTATCTGTAAGATCACTTATGGTGACTAAAGGGTTATTAGAGGTTGAGGAGGCAGCAGGAGCACTCCTAATACTTTATATGCCAGTATTCTGCTAGTCTAAATAAAATAAAAAACACATGATGGCTGTGCTCAAACGTGTCCATGCTGATTTCCCCAAGATAGGCCAGTATTGCCACGTAATACACCAAATAATGTTGGCTTTGTTACTAATGTACTGTAAGAAAACAGGTCCATGCTGGCTGTGCCACTACAGGACTCTCTCCGCGTAAGAACACACATGTTGGCTTTGCCCATAATGTCAGTAAAAAAATCTATCCCAATATTCACGTTTCTGTTGTGGGGAAATTACCTGGGGAGGGGAAAGGGAATTAAGAAGAGAAAAGGAGGTTCTGCAGAAGCTTCTGGAACATAAGGAGATCTGGGCTCAAGACTGGGAGGGGAAGGGAGCATTCCAGAGGGAGGCTCCTGTGGAAGAGAGCTCTACAACCCACTATCTGCTTGGAAAAGCGTCAGATCTGCAGTGAGCTGGAGTTAGAAGATGGAAGGGCTGTAGCAGGGAAGTATTTAGGGAGAGAGAGTTGGATGTAGAGGGTCCCAGGCCCCAGAAAGCCTTGTGGATTGATGTGGAGGGTCTTAAACGTGATCCTTGCATCAACCGGGAGCCAGTGGAGAGATATCAGGGCTGGAGGGATGTGGTCCGTGAGCTTGAGTCCAAGGATAATTCTTGCAGTACTATTCGTGATTAGTTGAAGGGGGCAAAGGATTTAGGCAGATTATGGAAGAGGCTGTTGCAAAAGTCCATCCTAGAGAGGACCAAGGCTATGGAGAAATGGAGTTCCTGGGGGAAGGTGAGGAAAGGGAGAATGCCTCTGAGAAGGTGCAGCTGAAAGTGGGCCTTCTTGGCAAGGTCCGCGTGTTTGGAGAGATGGAGTGAGAGGAGTCGAAGAGGACACTAAGGTGTTTTGCCTCACAAGAGGGTAAGGTGAGGGGACCCATGGAGGGTGGCCAGAGAGTAGGGGGGGGAGGAGCGAGTTGGGGTCAGAATGAGAAGATTCTCAGCTTTACTGGCATGAAACTTTCTGTGACATACATTGTAAACGTCTTGTTAGAAGACAGATTTGTGAAGCTAACTAGTGCTTTGTGTGTGCTTCCAGCTTAAGAATGGACCAATGAATTACCGGTAATGTTCCTTCTACGGAATTTTCTCCCACATTTTCCTCATCAGATAGCATCCGTTCCAGAGTCAGATGCTCGGAAAACCTTTCGACAGGGGGCGTAGTGCAACCTTGACTAGGCCCTGGATCCATCTTGACTCGATGCAGCAGTCGCCGACTCTGGAAGTGACGTTGGTCGTCATACATATACTACATCACTACTCAACCCATACCTCAGTCCCACCATACCCAAGCTCAGCTAGTGCGGAAGAAGATTCTGGAATCGGCTGAAAGCAGCCACAACTCTTTTTTAGGATGAGGAACAGAACTGCAAGAATTTGTAGAAGGACTCCCACAAAACAGGGCAAGGAGCCAAAACTCATCTCCTCTTCTCCCAAGCCAAGAGAAGGTCAGACATCAAGGAATGCAGGCACTTTCATAGCAGGGATGGATGGGAGGGGGATGAGGAATCTGCGGAAGAACAATTTATAAAGAAAATTACCGGCAAGTCATTTCTCCTTCAATGGATTTATTTTCTCCCGCGGATTCCTCCTCGGATAGACCCTCAAAGCAGTATGTAGTCTGGCAGCGGGATGAAAGTCCCTAAACCAGGAAGCTCGGTAGCGCCGCTCTTCTAAAGCTAGCATCAGCACCACACAACACATCCAAACAGTAATGTCTGGTGAAGGTGTGCAAAGATGACCATGTTGCAGCCCGACAGAGCTCTCTAACCGGCACACTCCTCTGGAGTAGCCACACCCTGATGCCCGGCACAAGCCCCCTGCGTGTTGGTAGCACTCCGCTATACAGAACGTAATCCACTTAGATATGGTCTGCTTAGAAACAGCCACGGAAAAAGCTACAAACAGCTGTTCAGCCCCCCCTGAACACTGCTGTCCTTGCAACATAGAAACCAAGAGCCCTCTTAGGGTCCAACCTCTCCTCTTGCCTCGAAGGATGGGGAGGAGGGTAGAACACATGCAGGTCTATGCCCTGGGAGATAACCATTGCGGTCAAAAGTCCCGGTCACACCTTCAGCTATACCTTCTCGTTAAAGAAGCAGAGAAATGGAGGCTTGCCTGACAAAGCCTACAGCTCACTGGCCCTTCTGGCCTAGGCGATTGCCAGTAGAAAGGCAGTCTTCAAAGTGAGCAACCAAACTGGGCAAGAATGCAGAGGCTCAAAAGGAGCCGCCATGAGGCAAGAGTACCAAGTTAAAAAGGAACAGGTAGAAACTTATTCACAAGGCCTTTTAGGAATTGGGCCATAACCAGGATTGTAAAGAAAGACCCTTGATCCCGAGAGCTTTTGAAAACAGATAAAAGGCACCAAGTATCACCTGCAGGGCTGACAAACTCCATCACTGCAAAGGTGGCGCACGAGGTAGGGTCAATCTCGCGTTCCCTGCACCACGCCTCCTATCTTTTCCATCTGCATGCGTACGGGATCAAGAGTAAGAGTCAGACACAGAAGGTTTTGGGTTTGAAATAGTACTTTTTTGTCAAAATAATAAGAGGGGCTGGGAAAACCCTACCTGTTCCTAAGTCTATGGGAGGTTTTCCTGGCTCAATAAAATGAACATCTGCGTCAGGTTGTTCAAAAAATAAAGCGTTCTCTGACCTGTGTCCAAAACCCTAAACTGACCCTTATATTCTAAACTAAATACAAGTTGAAAAGGGGGATTTCTCGGAACTATAAACGTATAGCTTATTCTTGAAGTTTCAAACAAAGTTCTAGAGTGCAGAAACAATATACAACCAGGAATATATTTTCGACCAGGAAAAAGAGGGGGCTACCTTCCCCTATGCTTTTTCTGGCTTATCACAAATTTGTCAGGAAATTCTGATAAAGTCAAAAATGCTCCAATGTTTCGCCAGGAGATGACTCTCTCCCCGAATATTCATTTTTATCTACTTTGTTATCTCACAGTTTAAAAAGGTATATGGGTAACAATTCCACCCTTGAATCCCTACAGTCTTCATTGGTTCAATGGTCTTCTTGTTACTCAGAAGAAACAGGGATTTCCTTTCATTGTCACAGTTGAGATATTTACTTTCTCTCTCTCTCTCTCTCTCTCTCTCTTTCTTACCCTTGTTCCCCTCTCAAGGGGTATGACTCCCCTTTTGTCACTATTCCGCAACTTCGGGTTTTTTTCAATTATCTTCTTATACTCGATTTACTTTCCAGCCATGGCTTCACTGATTTGCTACTTCTCTCGTTTCCTTTATTACTCCAAGTGTTAAGGCTCTTTCCTTACTGCATTGACCGTTATGGTTTCTTGCTTTAATCCTGCTCCTCTCCCTGGTATACTCCCCTGCCAGGGAATTATAACTTCTCTTTACCAAGGTGAATGGGTCCTCCCTTTGATCAATGTGCCATACTTTCAAAGTAGGGTTCTTAACCCTTTTGCTAATTTCTTCTTTCACCCCTGGTTTACTCTCCTGCCAGGATGTCACAACTTTCTGATTTAGGTTTTAGTCCAAGACTCATTGTTTGCCTGGTTCACTATCCTGCCTGGGCTTCATCGCTTTCTTTCCACTCTCTTGTATCCAAGAAAGAACACTTCTCCAATAATGGGTCACTGGCCCTTTCTTTGCAAGCTCTGCATCAATTGTACTGTCTTAGGTTTTCAACACTGTTTGGTTCTGTACCAATTCTACTGTCTTCACTTAGTATTTTTGCAATGTTTGTATAATTTCTGTTACTTTCACTTAGGCTTTTCACAGTGTTCATATCCGTATCAATTATATTGCGTTCTGTTAGGCTTTTTCGCAATGCTGGTCTCTGTGTTAATTATATTGCCTTCTCTGTTTGGACTCTCTTGCATTGGGGCTGGCGTGCAGTATTTGCCCTGAAGTGCCCCGTAACCCAAGTGCTCTCCCTGGTATTTCTAGGTGTCTCTGCATTCTTCGTGCTTCTCTGTCCTCTCCACTCCACTCCACGCCCGTTGACTGGCAATGCCTTTCGTGAGCCCCTTCATTCCCGCTTGGCTTTCCTCAGTCTGGAAGCACCAACTCCTCCCAGCTTGTCTTGGCTGCACGCCGTCTGTTAGTTTCTGAGCAGCATGCCGCTCTCCTCAAGTGTCCCAAACAGCGTCAGAACAAGTATAATACAGTGGTAAGCTCAGTCTCCCTCTTTCTGGTCGCTCAGCTGTGTGCATTTTATATGTCCCGGTCTTACTCAGTTTCCAACGACTAGAACACAGCGTTGGTTTGCTGTGTTCAGTCATCCTCATTACTGCATCCATCTTGTCTCAGTACTAGAGAAGGGTGGGTGCATAATATTGTTGGCTAAGAAAGCCTGGGAATTCATCATCCAAATTCCAATATTCATATAGCAGTGTGGTATAGGTCCTTGGGTGTTACAAGGATATACCACGGAAGGGTTGTTTAGATCTAATATTCTCTTGCCTCCCTGGAGTTCGTCTTCCCCCATGTGGTCCTGCCGCAGATAACCACCCCCAGGGTCAGTATTAGGTAGTTACTACCCTTCCTTGGCTACATAGGAGAAGCTTCTCTTCAGAGAATCAGTGATGATATGCTAGATTCAGCACAACGCGTACAGCGATCTTGCTGATGGTCTGCGTGCAGCCAGCAGCACCTCAAGCACCTCCTCTATGAGGTCCCAGTCATCATATCTCATCCTCACAATAGCCATACATTTAAATTGAGGGACTCCGGGTGTTGGTGCAACACTGGACCCTGTGACTGGGATAGGCAGTCTGGCCAACATGGCAGTCAGAGAGGTGAACAGATGGCCAAGTGCAGGATTTCTGAGTACCACATTCTCCTCACCCAATTCAGGCGATCAAGATCATGGTCGCTTGGAACCTCCTGAGAACCCACTGGATGACAGGGATCGGAGGGAAGCCATAGTGGAGGTCTAAGTCCCACTCCACTCGGAATACATCCCTAGTGTGCCTCTCGCTGGGATTACCCTTGAGCAGAACTGTCTGCACTTCCTGTTGGACTGTGAGGCAAACCGAGCCCCTGTTTGGGTACCACACTGAGCGAAGATCTCCTCGAGGACTTCCTGGCACACCTCCCACTCGTGCAAGACTGTCCTCTGTCTGCTCTGGGCATCCACCAGCCCTTTTTTCCATCCGCGCCAGATGGACTGCCACGGCCGAGATCTGGTTGTCTAACAGCCAGAACCACAACTGCATTGCCTGTCTGCAAAGGGGAAGATACCGTACAGCTTCTTGCTTGTTCAAATAGGGCATGGCCACTGTATTGTCCGTCATGATCAGGATGTGTTTCGCCCTTCAGAGAAGGCGCAAAAGCAGCTCCAGCCTGTTGGTATGCCACTGGGTCTCCATTATGGACCAAAGGCTGCTCACCTGCAGATCATTTCAGTGAGTGCCCCAACTTTTTAAGGACGCGTCTGTGACCACCTTGACCTGGGGCCACCGAAGCAGGAACCCCTGCAATCATGTTGTCTCTGCTGGCCCGCAAAGTGAGAAGACATCCTTCAGGGTGCTGAAATACTCGGACCACTGACCCCTCAGTAGCCACTGCAGCGATCTCAGGCGCAACCTGTCCTCTGGCACTATAAAAATGCAGAAAGGCATGAGGCCTAAGAGGCAGAGGAAGGAGGCTTCTGGCAAGCAGGTGCGGCTCTGGAGTAGTACGACCATCGGTCACCCACTGGTGACTCTCTCCTCAGGGGATGGAGGGGCGATGGGGACCTTCCCATCCCGAGTGTCCAGGACTATCCCGATGAACTGGAGCCTTTGGGTTGGTGTCATGTGTGACTTCTGAAGGTTTAAGGAGAAGCCCAGTCTGTGCAGCAGCGAACAGGTGTCTTGAAAATGAGACACAACCTGCTCCAATGACTTTCCCTGGATCAACCAGTGGTCCAGGTATGGAAACACATGACCATTGGATCTCCTATGAGGAATCAGAGATATCTTCTGTACCTCTGATGGATGGGCATGTGGAAATATTCATCCTGCAGATCCAACGACACCAGTCAGACCTGCGACTGCAGATCCTAGAGAATTTCTCGTAGTGTCACCATTTTGAAATTGTCCTTCCTCAGGAACTTGTTCAAGGTACTGAGGTCCAAAATGGGATGCAGCCCTCACCCTTTCTTGGGTACCAGGAAATACCGGGAATACCAGCCCGACCCTCTGTTCGGGAAGCACCTCTTCCACAGCACCCTTCAACAACAAGGCTTGCAGTCCTTCCTGAAGCTCCTGTTTCTGTTGTATGGGAGCGGGGCATGGTCTGCCTGCAAGAACGGTAGACAGTACCCCCATTGGACAAGCTGCAAGGCCCAGGCACCAGAGTTTATCTCCCGCCATTGTGGCACGGGCTTTCCAATCGTCCGTCCAACCGGGGAAACATGGGGATATAACGCAAAGCAGCTTTGCAGATGGTACCGTCCTCACCGCTGCCGTGGTTGTCTGCTGGACCCTAGAGCCGGCCCCCCATCCCCTTCCGAAGCTCAGGAAATGCCTCTGCCCATGCCTGGGTTATGGGGGCTGCGCCTTTCTCCCGAAAAGAACAAACTGCCAAAAGCCTCTATATCTGGAGAAGCCAAAAGATAGTTTAGGCGGTTGTTGGACAGCCAGGCACGGTGAATTTACAAGCAACTGCCAACTCTGAGTCCATGAATTTCTCTAGGCACTCATCGGCGCTGGGGCCGAACAGATGCTCTGCATCAAAGGCAATGTTGAGCAACTTTGATTGACAGTTGGGGGGTGGGGCACGAACTGTGCAGGTAAGCTTGTCTGTGCATTACAGTTACCAACCCCATATCCCTGCCCAGAAAATCTGCAATACCCAGGCCCGATTGCAGACTTTGACAGGCTACCTCCTTGCCATCGTCTACCAAATGCAGAAAACCATCCTGCATTTCAGAAGCCCAGTCTGTGCAGCAGCGAACAGGTGTCTTCAAAATGAGACAACCTCGTCCAATGACTTTCCCCGGATCAGCCAGTGGTCCAGGTATCGAAACACATGACCGCTGGATCTCCCATGAGGAATCTGCATTTTTTCACCTCATATATAATTCTCCACAGGCCATGCGTGTAGGCCATGAGTGTATTTGGCAAAAGAGCACAAATTGTTCACAGCCTCGAGAGCCATGCTACGGGACGAAAAAACCTTCTTGGCTAAAGTGTCATCTTTTTTCGACTCCCTATCGGTCGGCAAGTTGCAAGTTGACGTAGACAGCCTTGTATTAACTGTGGCTACCTAGAGCACTAATCCTTCAGGTGCAATATGAGTCAAGTAGAGGGGATCTCCCATCGCAGGTAATTTCTTTTGTCAACTCTGAATCCACTGCAGGGGCAGAGCAGGGTCTTTGCCATATGAAGGCAATGGGGTCTGCAAATGCTGCATTGAATGAAATTGCCCTCAGTAGGTGGGGCCTTATCAAGGATATCTGTGAGCTCGGAGGCTGACAGAAGTTTCACTGGCGCACACAAGCCTAGGGCATCCACCACCCTCTTCAGCATTTTTCTATATTGAGCATTTGCATGGCCATATGTTTCTGCCTGCTGTGTCTCCCGGTCGGGGGAGGTATCTAAGCCAATGGCGTCATGCAGGCCTTCGGCCAAGTTGATGAGGTTGGTGAAAGAATCGTCGACGCCTGGCGCAGAATGAAATTCGTCAGCCTGAACCCCCATCAGCTCTGAAAATAGAGGTCATAGTCTCGAAAAACAATGTTCCGGACTCTGGGATAAACGTCTTTTCAAACATTGGCGCCGAGATCAACCTCAATGGCATCGAGATAGTTGGTACTGACTTCAGCTTTTAAGGCATCGTCAAATTAGCACTGGTGTATGTCGGGCACGAAAGCACCGAACTCGACGCGGTCTCCCCAACGCTGGTGGGACCGGGCATAACTGGGACCTCCCTGGCCTGCTTCAGCGAGGGTTGCCATGTACCCGCAGTGGCCACCTTCATCATCTGGAGCATCTGCTCCTTAAAGGCTTCCCATTCGGCCCTCGACAGATTGGGACTTACCTCGCTCCTCTGAACAATCAGAGTAATGCCGGTGTCAATGACTACATTTCAATTTTGTGAGAAGAGGAAGACGAGTGGCTTCTGGAGTGGGACTGCTTTTTGGCCTTCTTGTGGCACCTGCCCTCTTTCTCCAGAATGGGGTCCTCCATCTTCTGTTCGGACGATCGTGTAGTTGACTGGACCGGCAACTCGGGCCTCATTTTCAGTTTTGCTGCCTGCTCCCGTAATGACTGGGTTAATCTTTTGATACAACCCGCAATCTTTGGTGATGTGATCGGCCCCAAAGCACCACACGTAGACACTGTCAGACATTTTGGAGTTGCAATCAGTGCACTTTTTAAAATCTGACTGTTTGGGAGTGGGCATGTTCACTTAATGTTGAATTTATTCAAACAATTTGATGCAAAAATGCAGTGAGAATTCTTCTCACAAGAGTCATTCCTTGAGCAGCGTGCTGAGCTATGGGGGGTAGCGAGGTAGTATATGTACGATGAGCGAGGTCATGTCTGGAGTCGACCACTGCATCAAGTAAGATGAATCCACGGCTGAGTCAAGGTGCATTACCTCCACCGTCAAAAGGTTTTCCGAGCAGCCAATGCCGGAAGGGATATCTATCTGATGAGGAAATCCATTGAAACCCTGAATGCAGTTCTTATCAGTGAAGCTCAAGGTCTGGCAGGAGATTGGTATATATTGTACGGGGGCACGCAAATAATTTGGTCCCAATTTCTTGTTCCCTTTCAACTAGTTTCAAAAAAACAAAAAAACAAGACAGTTGCAATTCAGGACTAGTACATCAAAATCCCTCCTGAAGAACCATCCCAATAAAAGGATGGGGAAACACGTGTAGAGGGGCTTAAAGAGAAAATGGAACTAATGTGAATGACAATCAATTGCCAAACAATGGAACGAACTGTATAAGTGAATCTAATTGCCAAATAATGGAATGAATTGTATGATTGAATCACTTTAAATACAATCAATTTGGAGCGCAACAATGGAGTACTTGTGTCTTTTTTCATTGTGTTATACTTGACACTGGTCAGTCGCAGTGTCTCAAGCTCCATGTGCAGCAAACAACCAGATCTAAATAACCAAACAGATCTAAAGTAAAGTAAGCTCGCCACATTTGCAACAGACTGACATTTTCTAAAAATACTGGTAGGAAACAAAGGTTACTTGATTGAGCCATCACTTATGATGCCTTATAAACGCTACCAATTGAAGTGTTAAGTGCTGCTCCTGCTGTGACCTATGAGTTGAAGTTTCCTGCCTAGAACAGGTCTGGAGGCCATGAGCTGGGTGACTCTAGGAGTCCAACTGGTGGGAGGAGTTTCCAGTAGGGGGTCAGGGAGCCTAGTGCCAGTTTAGAAAGGCAATGGGGGGACCGGAGTCGGGAAAGAAGGCTAGCACGGATTGGTCTGTCTGTCTCCTAGCTGACCCCAACAACATCTAGACGAGAACCCAGAGGGTCCTGCAGAGCATCAAGGACTAGTTTAGTCTTGGTGAACAGGACCTCAGAAAGCTTGCATTAAGGCTCAAAAGTAGGGTTCAGAACATTCTGGAGCCTGTACCAATAAAGAAGAGTGAGGTAACTCATCTGGGGCTTTGGAATGGTGAAGGCTGAGACTCAAAAGCCTGATCACTCAGACAGCATAAGAGACATTTGTGAAAGAAGTTCATCCCATGTTTTATCATTTCTTTGATGACGATTCTGTTTATATTTAAGTTCCCCACTCTTGTATGGAGTCCATAATAAAAATCTTCAACTTTGAGTACCTGGTCTTGGCATACTTCTTGATCCCACATGTCCAATCTGTGACACCTTACTTAATGCAGAGGAGGTGGGGGGTGGAAGATTTGTCCCCAGGCCACACAGGCACATTGGGTGTGGGGGGGCAGCAGGGGGTTGGGAGACAGCACAAGCTCACCAGGCACAGGTGGGAAAAAGCCTGGTAGCAGAACAGACCCTCTAGAAAACACACTATGCGCTAGTATACATTTGGCCTGTGAGCGTAGGTGCCTTGGTTACAAGAGTCTACATGCCTAGGGGTATGCATGTTCATTGTAGATTAAATGTCTGACTGCGCAGATGTCCCCGATATTTGCCTGAAGTTGCTTGAAAAACCTGTTTAAACTCCTGCCTAGATTCGATTTTTAATTTGCCATTGAAAATTGCTCAAAAGTGTTTAGAATCGAACTAGATATATTTACTACACATTTGCTTACAAAACTGCACTTTTGAATTGCATGCGGATTACCTAAAGTGTGCATTCTGGTGTGTTACTGCTTTGCCTTGTGTTCACCTCAGAACTGCTTCATTTTTGGTATTCCCTCTTCAATTGCTTGAGCATACGACCCGAGCAGATTGTAGATTTGCCCCGGAAAAACAAAATGCGCCCAGAAGCATGTTCCTGGTCCTTTGAACTGTTAAAGGGCACGGAAGCCCAGCCCCTCAGCTAACATTTCGGGGACGGGCAGGGGTTCAGCAAAATGACGTTGTGCGCCTGTGCCCTCTCTAATCACCATTCTGGTGCCCCATTAGTAAGATGGCCAAATCACTTCTCGTCACCGAGAGACAACTTTTCCAGTCTTGGGTTTACATGTAACAAAAAACCTGAGAGCTGTCGTCTTGGTTAATTTCCAATGAAAAACTCAACCTAAGCATCGATACCAATGGAGTGCTTTGTTTCTATACGATTAAGAAATTCGCTAAACAAACATAAAGCACAAGTGACCTCCACAGCATGGCGTGCTATTCAGATCCCTATAAATAAACAGCCTAGCCCCTTAAAAAGGAGGTTGCTGCATCACTGGGTGCGGCAGCATCAATAGCCCGGGCTGGCCAGGATATCCCTGCTCCGGCAGCACTCACTCCCCTTGCTGCCGTGCATTATTAATGGTAACACTACCCGCCAGGGACGCTGGGGAGGGCGCCTCCTTTCACAGACTGTAACAGGAGCGCGTGACGCAGCACGGTCTGCGGCCTACACAAATTACGGAGCTGGGTTTCTATTCTGGAACCAAATAGCCACGGATTGGAGCCGAAAGAGGCTTTTTCGCCACACGAGCAGATGGAGCGAAGAAGCTTAAAAACACAGAAATACCATTTTCCATTTACAAGCACATTTTTGATGTTTCTCGTCAAAGGCCCAAGTTATTTTGGTTGATCTACACATATCACCACCTCTCCCCGAGCCCCCCCCCCTCCCTTGTTCAAATGAATCCACACTGCATTCCGGGGGGCTCCCAGGATCACATCTAGGCGCTGTTATACACGGCCACTAACCTATGGCTTCTGCCATACACACGGTGGCCCGCCGCCCTGGGGGGCTGTGTGACCTCCTCCCGCCCCCTAGCGTCTCTGGTACCCGTCACCTGTGGAAAATGTGAAAACCAAGCATGCAAGAAACGGTCCGTGGCAGTAGCCTGGTTATTCAAACTAATTCCCGGAGCACTGGTGCCCTTTTACGCCACTTCCCGAAAGCTGGGATCGCAGACTAGAGACCCGGGCTGTATATTGTAACTCCTGGTTGCTAGGATGAGGCCAGGCCTTTGGAGAGAATGCTAGAGCCTACTTCCTGACACCCTACACGGTGTGAGTCAACAGAAGTTAAGAATCCATCAGCCCTACACGTAAAAGGTAAAAACGACGTTTTCCTGCACGATGCTTTTCGGGTGAACAGTTTATATTTCGTTTAATACGTGTGCGCCCTGACTGTAGGGCCCTAGGAAAATTAACATGGTGGGGCAAGGGCACGCTGTCAAAACTGAGCCTCCCACGTGTGTTGTGCATTTAAACATGCACAGACAATAAGTCAAACACACCCAGCGCACGCCAGAGGAGCGGAGAAGCGGACCCCACCTCTACACACAAGTGACGCAGCTCCAAATGAATAAACACCTGAATGGTGGTTGCTAGAGGAATAACGGCATGCGGAAAATAAACTTAAAGGATATCAAGAGAAAGGGCGGTGGTAAAAATCACATCATACGAACGCAATACAGAATCGGCGACTATCCAAAAAACAGCAACAAGAGGAGAAAATAAGGAAAAGTCACGGAATGACCGCGTCTGTGTTTGTCTTTTTACAGACATACGTTAGCCACAGTTCCCCTCACAGAAGGAATACACGCGACGCCGCCGCTGCGCACCTCCTTTCAGTTGCACGTTGGCGGGTGCGAGGACAGCACTCACCTGTCTCTGCTCTGCTTCGTAGCTCGTTCTGCTTGCAGTCCCTTCACTCCAGGCACACGCCAGCTGCTCTCTACAGCCTGGGATAGGACCTCGCTGCTTTAAGCTCACCGCCCAGTTAGACCCAGCCCACAAGCATCCCTCGCCGCCGAGCCCCCCGCCCCCGCCTTTTCATCTGGAGACCTCCCCACTCCCCTGACTGCTGCCAGTGTGTGCGTGTGCTATTGCTGGCTCCCGATATATACCTCAGACTGGCAATTATGTGAATCGTGGGTGCTTATGGGAACCATGTGTGGGAAGTTCTAAATCGGGCTCTGTGCCTTTAAACTACAGTAGGTGGCAATTATACAGCTGCTTTCCTCTGACACGAAAGATGAAGGCCGCATTTGAAGACCCCCTCCCCATATATTGTCGGCATCTGGAACCGGTTTCTTCGGTCGGCCTTTTCACTGTTGTGCAAACTAGTGAGCCGCTTTATAAGAAAACCTAGTGCTCAAGATAACATCTGCTGCACCCAGCAGGTTAAAACACGCATTGGCAAAGCCAGTACGTTTTGGATGTGCCATCCTAACTAACCTCAGTCTCAAATGCACCAATAACGGCACTAGTTACCAAAGAGTGAGGTAAACATTGAGGGGGCTCCAACAAGGGGCTTTGCCCGAGTGCTGCCTGTGGCCTAAAGAGTAAGGGCGGTGGCCTAGAGGGGTGGGGGGCAGGCAGCTTAGGCAAGGGTCACCTGCCCCAAACAATAGCTCGTGTGACTCTGCTAATATGTATTTTGGCCACCCCGCGTGGTTTGAGATGGGCCAGTCACATCCATTCTGCATGCTGTATTTACATCTCTCTGGCTTGGTTGGTAACTAACTAGAGCATTGCCTCACTTACTACATAAACAATTCAACTCATTCTGTCAATACCTCACCTATAAGAAAGTGGAGAGGGACAAATGGCGCCAATACGGGCAGGCCCGGACCCAGGATTTGGGCGTCCCTGCATGGAATACCATGCGTGCCCCCGCCCCTCTAATTTGCATACTCAGGCACATCAGTGACATCGAAAATGATGTCACAGAATGAGGCGGATGCTGCAGGGGATCATGGGAAGTTACATTACAAGAAGTTGCCAAGAGTAAGTCAGGAGTCAACAACTTCGTGACGTCCAATATACGAATAAATGGTCACTGGTGTCATTGTCTATAGCGCAATATCAGAGGTGACGCTTCTTTGGAGTAGTGGACAGTGTGAGCTGAATCAATTATAGGGGCTTCTAAGTTTAGCAGATAAGACACAGTGTGATAAAATCATTTGCCTACGAGCACACAGATGTTGGGTTAAGGGGTGAAGGGAGGACTGGAGATCAGTCACTGGAGGCACTTGAGCGCACATCTTCCTAGCAGTAGTTGGTAGACATTTTGTTTGATACATGTATGAAAACGACTTTGTTATGAAGTGACAAAAAAATTGGAGAGTTTTTGTCAACTGGACTAAACTACTTTTTCGTGTTAAGTAAACACGTGCGGCGGCTGCCACCATAGGCCCTGCGCAGCTACTAATGCACCAAACACAACTTCTTAATGCTTGTGTAATCATGCAGGGTATCATTGGGTAAGTCGTGACTGACAGTATCATGAAGAAAACCGAGGAAGAAACTTGTTGAGGTGTGATGATGGACACGGAGCCACAGCGGATGTAAGGTACGCCCTTTTCATGGCTGTACATACATATCTCTGTGTAGGCAGATGGTACCAAGCAGATAACATGGCAAGCAACCGGCACACCACCACCCAGACCGGCCTCGACTCTCTCTCTCAGCCTCTCTGTAACTGCCCCCTAGTGGAACACTTACTCTCAAACCAGTGGCAGTGTTCTACTGCGCGTGTCATCACGGAACACTGACCCATCCAGGACATCAGCTGCATAGTTAGTGACTACTTCGCAACTCACTTTTAAGTCTGCTTTTAAAGCTTCTTTTTCCATACATCAATAAACATCAGAAGAAAAAACACACCTGTTTATCACCACCAACATGGCAACTAAACTGTGTGCGCCATGTTCTCACTATTAAAGTTTGGGATTTCAAAAGGTGTGCGGTGTAACAGAGCTAAGCAGCTCCATACCCGAGCAGGCTGGCCACACACCAAACGAGAATGTAGGCAGGAAAGGGAAGGCAATGAGTAGCAAGGAAAAGAAGGGCAAGGAGGGCGCAAGGGAGGCACACGGGGAGCGGTCGGCAGGCAGAGTGAGGGGAGATATCACCAGCTAAGCCTTGTTCATAGTGGTTCAAGGGATGTACCAAGACCCCTAGGGCAGAAACTGCATTCAGTAGAAACCATTCTGACATAAAGTGGAATTTCCAGCAGGGCATCCTTCCTGTGTAGAGGCGGGATGCAGCAGCGGTGGGACATCCCATGGCAGCTGCTAGTGGAATGGCCGGTTGTCATAAGCAACAGTTTCTGTTGGATTGAGTTTTAGAATGTGGGATTTTGGACATTGGGTTACACATATATATTATGCAGTAGAACTAATTGAATTGCACATTATAAAATACATTCACACCTGGAACTTGTGTGATGGCCAATTCAATAGACGTACAAAAACCCAGATCTGGGCAACTCTGCACCCACTAGAAACCATATGGATGGAAACAGTCAATTGGAATTTGTACCAGGGCACCCTGCCTTTGAGGGAACAACATAAGACAGCACAGGCGAATTACAAAAGTGCACAAAGTCAGCTTCCACTAAAGACATTTGTGCCACCTGGATTTTGAGACATTAGACAAGCTATATACCCAGTTAATAAACAATGAAAATTCAATCGCTACTAAAAAATCCCCATCATAGTAATGTGTGACCAGAACATAACCGGTATATGAGCATCCAGATCCAGCAGAATCCATCCAAGGTCCTGCAAGTTTCCCAAAGAGAATAACCAAGGCACTGTTGAGATGTGTTTCTGTGTGAGGGCCCTTCTTCAGGGAGTTAGTGCAGCCATATCACTTCTTCCCTGGCACCCAAGTAAGCACGCTGTAAAAATATATCTTACCAAAGGACATTATTTAAAATAGGCAACAGTAACTGTCAGATAAACCAACCATGACTATGAATTGCTTCCTTTCCTCTGTTGCGCACTCCTTGTTCCCTCAAAAAAGTCACTGACATTAACCTTCACTAGGATGCAACAAACAAGTCACATCCATGCTAGAGGTATAATTTTTCTATCTCTTATGCTGATTGCCCCACAATAAACTAGGATGTATCTCATCAACAACCAATCACCAATTACTAGATCCGCTGGTTTCAGAGTCCCTGATGTCATTGAGCAATTGGCTTAATTCAACACCAGCCTCTTGCACTCTTATTCTAGAACACCTAGCACATGGCTCATTTGACAATCATCACAAACAAGACTTCATGCCTGGCACGAGGCCACAATGCTGTCTGCCTAGGCATGCTCTGCTTTCAATAACACTGACCAGATTAGGAGACTGCATGGTACAAAGGGCAATAAAGTTAACCATGCAATAAAAACACAGATGCATCCATGTTTAAAGTGGATCCAATATGCAGCAAAGAAAACATGTCACCCTTCTGCAGCCCATTAGCAAGACACAAATGAAGATGATGAGCAAAGTCCACGAGAAAAGAGAAGCCGAATTCCAGTTACAGATTCCTTCAATAACGTGCACTTGCAATTACAGGTTTCTTCAATAACGTGCACTTGCAACATCTGCGTGATGGCATGAAAGAGCAACTCACAGACCCGGTCCATCGCTTGCAACATGCACCAACTATGCCTGCAGGGAATGAGGACAGAGCCCAGGCCAAAGCACTGGCGCATCTCTAGCAATCCACCCCCTGCCCCACATGCAAACTCCTGCTGTTTAGTCTGTAACTGCACGTGGTGCTACTTGGCCACCTGTGAACAAACCTAACAATGCACATCAACCTGAATTACTTCACGTATTGCTAAATGCACCAGGAGCTTTTTTAAAAGTGACTTCTGGTTCAATTTGTATCGTCTAAGACAACAGGATGCTGCTGAACTCTTTATGGTGTGAAGTGCTGATCCCATTGACCTCCCACACTCAGCATATTTCAAGAGCATCGTGATTTGGAGTAGATTTTCTTTAAATGCATAAACAGTTGCATGCCTTCGATTCCGCAAAACATAAATAAGTAAAACAAAAAAAGAAAGATCAAAATGTGCCTGAAAGTGTAATGCCAGAGGTTGTAGACTTCTGGGGTGCTGCTGGTCAGGATCATGCATTACCTTGCTGGCTGGTGGAGCCGTGCACTGTGTTGTTGTCGCGGTGGAAGTTGCAAAGTCTCCTGCAAAAGCGTCAGCCAACTCTGTATCACTCAGGGGCTGCGGGGCAAACACATACATTTAAATGCAATAAAAAGAAATGGGCCACACAAGCAGATCTTTATAAAGTAAGCGCAATTAACACCTCCTGCTTATTGTGTCCTGTGATTGTTAATGCGATGCCATGCAATCGCTCTGCACCTCGAATGCATTGCCATTCTGTCTAACACCAGGCATTTGGCGAAAGGTTGTGATCGACCCTCCAGAGCAGAAGCAGCCAAAGGGGAAATAAGGTTACTTTGCCCACTGTGCTATGAGTGTAGGGGTAAACAAGTTCGAAATCTTTCTGGCAAACAGAGACTGATGTAATCAAGTTTCAGCTGTGTGTGTGGGTGTGGGAGGGGGGGGCGCGAGGTGGTCTCCCCATGGGAGAGTCATCCCCTTACCACATCCTTTGCTCCCCTTAACAGTGGTAGCACCATGAAGGCCAAAGGGTTACTTGGGAAAAGAGATGCGCGGAGCTAATGCACAGAGACCACTATCTGCCAATGGTACTATGCACAACCACCCACCAGCCAACCAACCACCAAGGGAAGGTATCTCGGAGACCACTAGCTGAAGGTGAACAATTAGGACAGGCAGAGCAACTTCATATCATAGCGGTCCTCCAACATGGAATCCCCAAAGAACGGGATCTCCTCATGCGAGTCAAAAAAGCATTATCTAGAGCACATCACCCGCTAAGGATAGAAGCAAGCACTTAGTTTATGGGCGGGGAGCGTATGTGCGTGACTGAGATTTCCTTCTTGAATCTTCAGTAAGAGGAGGGTCAATGTAATCAATAAAGACTTAGCTTTAGTTCAAGGTGGATTCAAAATGTGGAACTTGCTTAAGGTCCCGAGGACAGATGAGCTCAGAGAAGAGACAAGCTCTCATCATGTCCCACCTCAGGGGGGTAGGCTATCCGAGACGAGCTCTCAACATGTCCCACCTCAGGTGGGGGTAGCCTATCCGAGACAAGCTCTCATCATGTCCCACCTCAGGTGGGGGTAGCCTATCCGAGTCGAGCTCTCAACATGTCCCACCTCGGGTGGGGGTAGCCTATCTGAGACAAGCTCTCAACATGTCCCACCTCAGGTGGGGGTAGCCTATCCGAGACGAGCTCTCAACATGTGCCACCTCAGGTGCGGGTGGCCTATCCGAGACAAGCTCTCATCATGTCCCACCTCAGGTGGGGGTAGCCTATCCGTGACAAGCTACCAACATGTCCCACCTCGGGTGGGGGTAGCCTATCCGGCACAGGCTCTCAAAATGTCCCACCTCAGGTGGGGGTAGCCTATCCGAGACAAGCTCTCATCATGTCCCACCTCAGGTGGGGGTAGCCTATCCGGGACAAGCTCTCATGTCCCACCTCAGGTGGGGGTAGCCTATCCGGGACAAGCTCTCATCATGTCCCACCCCAGGTGGGGGTAGCCTATCCGGGACAAGCTCTCATCATGTCCCACCTCAGGTGGGGGTAGCCTATCAGGGACAAGCTCTCATCATGTCCCACCTCAGGTGGGGGTAGCCTATCCGGGACAAGCTCTCATCATGTCCCACCTCAGGTGGGGGTAGCCTATTAGGGACAAGCTCTCATCATGTCCCACCTCAGATGGGGGTAGCCTATCAGGGGCAAGCTCTCATCATGTCCCACCTCAGGTGGGGGTGGCCTATGCGGGAAGGTTTTCAGATTTCCATTCACATGCTTGTAGTTTTGCATTTTTAGTTATAAATGCAGAGCTTCAAATCCAGAATGTTAAGAAAAAAACAGGCCCGAATAGCCCTTGAGTGCCCGCCATGAGATCCAGATGTGAACTCTATGCGGCGGGTTTAGCACAGGCCGAGCAGAAGGGTGAAGTGGGCAGGGGTTGCTCTGTTAGGCTGCATCAACGCCTGGCACATGACAAACTAGGAAACCTTTTGGCAGATTTTTTGTGGTCTTAATGACCAATTATATGTAAAATGATTTACTCTGGTCAAGGTATATTCATGAGCCTTCTCTGTTAACAAGAGCCTGGTTTCATGTTTTAGCGTGGAGAGCAATAACAGCCCAATGGCCCTCTGCGTCACCTGCGTGCTATGTCACGCATCAAGGAAAGATCTACTGCAGTTTCTGTTCGTTTGCGCGGCGTATTCGAGCATTCGTAAGCACACGCTGATCCCTTTATTGGGGAATCTGAATTTGACGCAGTGTGGACTAGCTATGCACTATATCTTAATGGCAAACACTCTTAAAAACATGGACTTTGTTCTAGGATCCGCACGTTAAGAGAATGGTAGCTTAATTTGGTATCATATTAATGCTCATGAATGCTATGTATTTTGTGTGAAGTAATAAAAGTGTATTCTGAAATAAAACATGTTGACTGACTTGACTGATGAGCACTCTTCTGACCTTCTCTATCAGACATGGGTATGGCCAAACCCTTAGGGGTCAGATAATCGGCTTAAAAGCTTTGGTGCTCAAGGCTGGAAGAGGTCCCGCGTGTAGCCCTCGATCACGTGCGGTGCCTCGCCTGACGGAATGACAGGACAATGGGGAGTGGTAACGCTCATTACATCAGCAGTGCAAAGGTAACTCCTTCTAACCACACCGGGTGACGTCTGCAGTTTACCATACAATAGCCAGTGCAGGTCACAATGACCTAACGTCTGTTTGGCCACGAACTGCACGAGCAACGAGGCCTGGTGCATTCAGGGTCCGCAGGGCCGGTAGAGGCGTCCAGTGAGCTGTGAGTGTACGGTGTAAACGGGGGGACTTCACACCGCAGATCCGCAGACAGGCAAACCAAGCTGCAAGAACAGCGCCCAGCAGGGGCGTTGCTAGGGGGGGGGGGGGCTAAGGGGGCTATAGCCCCTGATCTTTTGGTTGTAGCCCCGGATAGAATCTCAGGAGCTACAGCCAAAAGACTAGCTAGCCCCGAGTCCCAACAGTTCCCACATCAGTTTAGCCCCAGGTCATTTCCAGACCTAGCAACTCCCCTGGCGCCCAGCAAAGACTATTGGGACTTCCCTGCCCCCTCGCCAAGAAAGCAGCGCCGCTGGCCTCCGGTGTCGGCCGGCACACACTTGCAAACAACGCCTGAGCTGCACAACACAGACCCACGAGCACCATCACGTAAAACATCGCAGGAAGTGGCACCATTGCGAGGCGGCCTCTTGATGGCCCCTTTATGTGCCATTGCTTTGCACAATCTAGTTCCTGGTTACACGACTCTTAAGATATAGAGCCGAATGCTAAAGCCCGGCGGCAGAGCAAAGATTAGAGATGCTTGGGGAAGAGTAAGTTCGCCCTTGTCTGGGGCATTATAGGGTCACTGCTGCATTCCATCCATGTGCATCTGGAATAGCAATGACACATGCCCTTCCTCTCTCGCATCATCATCTCTTTCATGCTTGACGACGTTGCTGACATGACCTCCCCATAGGTGCCCCCCCTCCCCAAACACCCCTCCCGTCTCCCATCGCATGTCACGCTTCTCTCAGTGCATCACGTCATAAGGAGAAGGCACTTTATTTCTTCAAATGCCCCAACAAGATGTATATACAAACCTATGTGGCATAAATCGTTAACACAATCTTGCCAGTAGCTTTCTATAGCTGTGTCCAAGTGTTAGAAGCGTGTGTCACTAGCAGCATGCAATATCCACCCCAGATTGCACTCACGGACTGAGGACATCATGCACAATCCTACACGCATGTTAGGAGAGTTTTCCTAAAGTGCACTTGAAGAAAGACTTCATAAAACTATCGCAATGGCATGCAGGTCCCCAACTCTTAGTATGCGCTGGTACTACTCAAGGAACCTTGGTAGAATAGCAGAGCAGTCAGGCTTATCATAGGACGAAGATGTGAGCTGTAGGTTAGTACACTGAACCCAGTTAGTACAGTAGTCCAAGGAAACACACCAGTAAACTTATATTAAAATATATATTTATTATTTACACAAGGAAGGTCTTAAAATACTTAGATCACTTAACCAACACCCATAGGATTACTTATTAATACTTTTCAAAGGCCACTGCTTAGTTGGTAGTTGCTCGCAGTACAATTGGTACAGAGTTTGACTCCACAGTTTCCATCTCTGACGTCTCTAAAAAGTCAAACTTCCTACTGAACCTCCTCAGAGGTACTTTGCCCTTCCTCTCCTTCCCCCAGAAGCTTACTGTCTCCCAAGCTGTTTCTCTCTAGGTTGGACTACTGTCACAGCCTCTTTCTAAATCTACCTACCTCCACTCTCTGCCCTTTACAACTAATCCAGAACAAGACTGCGAGACTTGTCCTTGGCCTCAAACCCTGGGATCGTATCTCTCCAGCTCTGAAATCCCTTCATTGGCTCCCAGTGGATGGCTCCCAGTGGATGCAAGTATTACATTTAAAACCCTCTGCATTGTCTACAAGGCTTTCTGGGGCCTGGGTCCAAAATACCTTCAACTATCCCTCTGTAAATACCTCCCTTCTCAAGCTCTTCACTCCTCTACCTCTAACTCCCCCAGGGTCAGTCATTTTTCAAAGAAACGAGCTGCGGGTAGATCTCTGTCTTCGGCTGGGGCCTCCCTCTGGAACAGCCTCCCTGCCACTCTAAAACTTGAGGAGAAACATCTCCGGTTCCGGAAGCACCTCAAGACCTTCCTCTTTGCTTCTGCTTTCGCCCCCCTTCTCCCCTGCTGATCTGCTCTCTCTTGGCACTGTGCACCTGGCCACCCTTTCTCCTGCGGGCCCAGGTACCTGCTCAACCTGCCACCCTCCTGCACTGCCTTCGGGCCACCCCTTGCACTGGGTTCTGTATCTGTACCCATACAGTCCCCCACACCCTTTTCTTCTGCTGCACGTATCATACATACCCTGTCTGCTAAACTTGCCACTTGCTGGCTGCACTACTACTGTTTATTGCCTTTATTTATCTATTTATTTTATTTGTTATTATGTATCTGTTTTCTCCTCCACACTTTCCACTTCCTCCCCTTCCTTGCACTTTTCCCCTTTCCCATGCACTTGCGCGTTCTCATTGTCACTGGGCCTAGTAAGATCGTTGTTTTTGTTCTCCCCTGTGCCCCTCCCTTGCCTTGTCGTGCTCTGCAACACTTGTGTACGAGCGCAATATAAATAAAACATCAATTCAATTCAAGAGTTTGACACTAATGACTGCTCTACCATATTATCAGTACGATGACACACTTGCGCACAGACAAAGATATATGGTAATTGTATTAAGTTAGCAAAACCATAAAAGGTAAAAGTTTGGTTAGTCATACAGTAGCAAAATTTAAGGTTCTAGAGACGTTTTCTCGGCACACTAAAGCTTTAAAATTCCGATCCCTAACTCTAGGCAAAAGTCAGTTTATGCAAAAGTCATTTTGGAGTGGGCTCAAAGTCTTATGAAGCAGCAGGTAAACAAAAGTTCCTGTGGATATTTTGTCTCTAGTTAAGGATGCTAGACGAATTAACACAACGTTGGAGACCCTGTAAAAGCACTTGCAAAAGGGACACAAGCCGACACCCTGGACACCTCTTCGTGCATTCCAACGCTCTGGAGCGACTTCTTGGTTTAAGGTAAGCAATAGTGTTTCACCCCACAGTACCTTAGGTTAGAAGAAATGTTTGTGGCTGGATTCTCCTTTATAGCAATGATAGACCCGGTCTCCGAATTCCTTGGTCTGGTTACGAAAGGCAGGACACTGAACAAGATGTCTCAGAAGCAGTCTCGAGAGAGAGGACCTCTGGCATGGATCTCTTTGTCTTCTCTGGTCAGTCTGTGGTTTTGGCGCCTTTTCTGCAGCCCCAACAAAGGACACGATTCACTGGGTCAATCATCTTCGATTCCTGGAGTCCTGCACTCTGGTGAGGACTTGGATGAGTCAGATTGTGTCTGTCTCTGGAGGTTCACCTGGAGCTCAGCAAAGGTGTGGATGGACTCGGCATTTCAAAGACAATGCACTGCAATTGGATCTGAGGTCTCCTGGTATTTGCGTTCTACAGCTCTGGAAAGGGACAGCACCACAGGAGATGGCTCAGATTGTAGTTCATTTCAGGGCTGCTTGGTTCAACTAGACAAAGGGAAGGAGTCAGCTTCTTTGGAGCTCCTCTTTCGCATAGAAAACGGGGTCAGGACCTCCATGGTTGCTTCACCGTGTTGCAAAGGGTCTGCAGCCGCCTCCGGTCATCTTCTTCAGTTACTTCAAGTTCCAGTGACCGACTTGCCTTTCACCTCAGGAACCTCACCTTTTATTCAGTTTCAGCACACACTCCTCTGCAATATCTCTCAGCAGTTTACAGGAAGGGGCGGATGGCTGTCCAAGCAGGACAGCCAGCACCCAGTGAGCACTGGTTCCATTAAGGCACTCGGGTAGACAAAGGGCAGGGGAGTGAAAAACTCCTCCCCCACTTCCTGCCTGCCCAGACACACACAGACCTCCCCCTCCCAGAATGATCGAAGCAGGCAGGGCTAACGAAGGGCAACCAAGTTAGAAATGGTGAAAAAAGAAAGGAGCCACCATGTTACTACATAGGTGACCCTATTGTGCACAACCGAGACTGTGAATACAGTCTGCAGTAAAAAATAGCACAATAGTTGGTAGAACACGTCCACTGCCAGTAGCCATAACTAGAGGGTTGTCTATGTGACTAAAAAGTCACAGGAGCAGGGAGAAGGAGGATACTAGCTATCCCCTTAGCACTCCACATAAGGTGGGGTGTGCTAACCTCTCAGGGTATAACGTTTTAGGAGGGATACAAAGTATCCCTCGATCCTTAAGAACTGTAGTTAGTAAGGATAAAGAAAGAATCTCAAAGGAGAACCCAAAGGGTTCCCATCAACACTGCCCATAAGGAGCTGTGTGCTGCAAAAGTTAAACACGAATGCCTTAATAGAGATATGGAGGAAAGTAGACACCAGTTTAAAAGGTAAAACATAGAACAGAGTTCCAAAAGACAGATCCCATAAGAATGAATGAGTGGAAAAAAGTTCCACTCATTCAGGATAGGTAAAGAAAAAAGTCCACCAACACGTGCTGGGAGTCTCACTAGGAGAAGGGATGAAGCATAAAAAGGATAAATCTCTGTAACACTACAGACACCGACTGAGCCTCTCATCATTGCTATGGCCATCAGAGAGATTCCCTGGATTGTTTTCAGGAGTTTTTTGGAGACATCAATGACATTAGTAGACTGAAGTAACTTTTGTTACACAAGGCAGTGCACTCCTTGCACTGGTGGCAAGTTATCAACACTCAACGAGACGCGCAAGTAGACACCCTCTTAGACATCACATCCAGGACTTCTTTTAAGAGATTTAGGCAACACTAAAGGATGCCACTGCAAGTCATTGCCCTGGGGGGGCCAACTAATTATGTTTAGCTTTGTCAAAAGATCTGCTATGGGGCAGATGAGTCAGGAGCCACTCTGCAGGTAAGACCTTTACTTAAAGGAATAGTGCGCTCCAAAAAATGATTGGCTAAAACAATGGGCAATAGTCTAAACCATAATTTAAATATATTTTGAATGAAAGTTTCTATGTAAACACTTTGAGCAAACAAGGCTCAAAGCGTTTACATGGGAGCATCCATTTTGCCATTTCAGGCAGCCTCCTCATCTCTGCCCTGGCAGCACTAAACAAGCAGCAAAAGCCCGCTACTGGGAGATTTTGCTTACTGCAGCCAGAGCAGAGCTGTGAAGGCTGCCTTCACTTTCATTTTACGTTTTCGGTGCTCCCCAAGCCCAGAGAAGTACAGAAAACGTAAAATGAAGGCAAAAAGCAGAGGCGCAGCAATTAAAAATACAACGTTGTATTTGTGATTGCTGTGGTTGGAAAACCACGGCAATCATAAATACAACAACGTTGTTATTCTGACTGCGGCAGCTTTTTTGCGTGGAGTCTCCTGGGCTCCCCCAACCCTGAGGGAGTCCAGGAGACTCCAAGCGAAAGCTGCCGCAGTCAGAATAGCAACGTTGTTGTATTTGTAAATACTTCAGTATTTACAAATACAACAACGCTGTATTTCTGACTGCGGCAGCTTTCGCTTGGAGTCTCCTGAACTCCCTCCGGGTTGGGGGAGCACAGGAGGCGCCACGCAAAAGCCACCGTAGTGAGAAACACTGCAGCATTTCAAAACACACCAGCGTTGTGTTTCTGCCTGCCACGGCTTTCACTTTGAGTCTCCCGGGCTTTCACTTTGAGTCTGCCTGCTGTGGCTATCAAAGTGATAGCCACAGCAGGCAGAAACACAACGCGCTTGTGTTAAAAAATGCTGCGTTTTAGGTGCACTGACTTTAGCTATGATAAAACATTTTCTTTTACAGGTTGGACTCTTTGTGGACATTTCAGTTCAGAGAAAAATGTATTGTTTTGAAGTGCACACCAAGCACATTTTAGAAAAGAAGGAAATGTTGCTATTTTTAGTGTTTTGTATCTGTTACTATTTTAATAATTCTTTATTTGCAGCAAGTTTGACAGTGATGCTGTTTAACAAGTTGGTGTTTGCTTGGCGTGGTTTTGGTATGTGTGGTCGTTTGTTGGTTCTCCATTTAGAGGGTGATGTGTGTTCCACTTGCACAGGTGCATTGGGGGGTGCAGACATCCAGAGTACTTCGAGTGCTCAGCCTGGAGGGGTGTTGGATACCCCGAATACTTGTAGTACTCTGCCATGTTAGTTATGTTACTCATGTTATGGTGTGGCGGCCTGTTGGTTGCAGTTTAAATAAATAATGTGGTTTTAGGAGGTTGATCTCTGTTTTGGTACTCTGTGTGTGGAGTGGATGGCTTCCTGATTTTGCATGCTTATCTGCCCAGTTGTTGTGTGCCTGACTAGGTTGTTGGGTTAGGCGTTTGTGGAGATGAGAGGAACATTGTTGTGGATTTTTGCTTTTGGTGTTTTTCCCCCACTCAGTAGAAAGAGAGAGGGGCACTGTTGGAGTAAGCTGTGAGAGTCGCTTTCTTACTCAGTAGAAAATAAGTGAGGCCTGGTTTAGCGGATTGGTGGTTTTCCTGTTGATGGGTCCCTCTTTTACTCAGTAGAAAAAGAGAGGGGCGCAGTTGGTGTTGGTTGCGTTATGAAAACTGATATATGGAGCCGATAGATGTACATGTGTGGGGCTGTGTGTGAATGTATGTCTGTTGCTTCTGGGAGTGTCTTGTGATGTTAAAGTGGGAAGATATGTTGTGTCTCGCCTTTCCATGCACCTTGCCATGTATGCATGGAATGCTGAGAGTGACTGACATGGAATGCTGTGTATGAGAAAGTTCTGTTCTGAATGGTTCTGTGAATGTCAGTTGAGAAGATGGGTTGACCGAGAGGATGCCGGTGGATGGCGGTCCAGGTTACTTACCTGATGTTGTCTAAATGTATTCCTGTGCCCTGTACCTGAAGCTGGGGCTTAATAAAGACGTTTCCTGTTCCTACCATGCTGCCAGTGCCTTGCTGGGCACGGGCCCCCCTTATCAACAGACCTACAACAATTTGGTACCTGCTAAATTGTGAAAGACTGATCATTTTCATAACAGGGCCTGTGTGTTTATGGGGATGGTGGGTTGAGAGTGACTGGTCACTCAGAGATACTACTAAGACCCCCACAAGCCCCACTGCATGGCTGCTATCTTTTGCAGAGCTCCATAACCTCTATGCCCACTTCGTAAAATAACTATCTGAGATCTATGGCTAGATTGACGGATGTAACTGATGGTGTAGGAATATTGGGTTGGAATGGCTGGTTCAGGCCTGGTATTGAGTGCTCTCTTTGAAAGAAATAGACAGAAATACGTTTGTGAGTAATAATTTGACCAATAAAAGACAGAAATGAAGGAGGACTTCCGAATTATTTAATTAAATCAAAATAACAATTCAAATGTAACGATAGAGGTTAGCTGAACATCTTTTTTTTCTTCTTTGGCAAAATGTTCTTTGGATGTCAGTAGTCTGCAATTTGTCGGCAAATAAGTCCTTACATTTGCATGTGCTCAGTAGACCTGGGCATTAGGACCATATGATTCTGCAAGAATGGATTGCTTATGGTAACCCGCTTTTGTTAACAATCACTCATATTTCCAGGGTATTTGAATGAATGAGGGGAAAAGGCTCCTCTCATTTAGGAGAGCAGACAAAAAGATCCCGGAGTCCAGCAAAAAGTGCTCGAGGTCTCACAGGTAAAGGGGATTTAGCATAAAAAAGAGCAATGTCCTTAAGACTCTTGATCACCCATTACCTGAGCTACAAGATGCAGGCCAGTTTTTCTCTACTTTCTTTAGAAAACTATCATTCCCAGCCAGCGGAGCGATGGACCAGCAAGACTTAAACCTATTGCAGCCTCCAGAATGGGACTATGTACCAACGCCCCCTGCTTTCAACTCCAGAAAGAAGAACCACTATGCAATGCTGCCCAGCTGATTACAATGAGTGTACGCAAATATGCGGAAAGCTACAATCAGCTCCAGAAAGAAACAATTGTCACTGTGCAAATTCGGAGCGAATCAACAGCAAAAACTGTGATACCACATAGACTGAAAACACAAACTGGGAAGCTTACCGTAATGGGCCGCCATTGTTGGACTGCGGCAGACTCGCACACAGGAAAGGTGGCAAAGCTTAGCCCCCCACCTTATATATACATAGACGTTTGTAGCACCAACCAGAAGGGTAAATAGGTAAGGTTTGGCCCAGTGAACCTGTATGGGAGAGCCAATGGAGGCAGGAGAAGGGAGGATATAAGGGACCGTAGACAACAGGAAGGTGTGGGTTGTTCGGGTGAGGTCAGAGGAGCTGGTGGTGGCAGACTAAGAGACCAGCAGGAGGAAGGACACTGTACTGGAGCGTGAAGGTGATTTATAGAAAAGATGAGGCATTGGTTGGTTGCGTTCTTGAGGCCATCTGTGACATTGTTTTAGTTCACTGGAAAGGAGGCCTGGAAGAACAAAGAGTAGGGAGGGAAGCCAGAGAGGAAACAGTACCCAGAAGAAACAACACATGGAGAGGAGGGAGGATGTTGAGAGTAAGAGGATGAAGGGGTGAGGATTAGAAGCCACGAGACGAGGTTAAAAGAATCCACTTGTGGGGAATCAATGAATTGTTAGGATAAAGAAGCGAGCAAGGAGACCCAGAAGGAGGGGGTACATCCCAAGATACCCACCCAATAGGGCTCCCACTATCATAGTGCTTTTCGGCTGCCAAGGGCACTTTGTTACATTTATGCAAGCTTTGAATCTTGACCGAGGCCCTGGGGCCGCCCTGAGCCCTAAAGAGTGAAATTGGTCAACAAGAACACCCTCCCCCTGGGAACACTGATTGAGGATCGACCACTCAGTTGCGCCAAAAAAGAAAGTGTTGGGGGCACTTGAAACCCCAAAGATTGTGGGTGACTGCTTAATTGTCAGAGTCCAGGATGAGATATGTCTATTGAACTCCACTGCAGGCCTCCATCAGCACAAACAATAAGATACCCAGCGACTGGTCATGGTTTTGATGATACAGGTTGCACCTCCATCGATAAGACAATCTGACGGTGGATTACACCATCAACAGCCACTGGCGGCAGAGCACATTTGCTTAGCAGGCAGACCGAAGCAAATGTGCTACTCTTGCTTTAGGCTAGTGCAATATTGCGTACTGCATTCCCAAGGGATCACCGGGAATTGGTGCTCATCATTGGCCATCAAGCAATGGGCATTAGAGAATTGCCTAACCTCTGCTGGCCATTTCCAAAACTGGGTAGCCAAAGTCTACATACAAATAAGACTTGGTACAGACCGGAATTTAAAGGGACTCAAAAGGCATCAAACGCAGTTTTTTTGTGAATACAAATATTTACAAGATCCATTCACAAAAATGTATTTACTAACCTTTGGTTTCACTCCAGGCTTCGGTAATATTGGCTTCCCATCTTTATCCTATAAGTAAACAAAGTCTGATTAATGTGGTCACCCTTTTGGAAACACAATATGAACATTAGTAACAAGTGCGCTGTAAAAACTCTATTTTTGTTTCTCGAAATATAAAAACGCAGTGTTGAGAGTATATATTAGAGTTTTCAATGCCACTATCCCCTGCATTTTCAGGTTCTGCCACATGTAAGGGTGCAGAAATAAGAAGATCAACACAGGTCGTAAGTAGGCTTCTTGCCAAAGACTTATTTAAGGAAAATAGGGTTGGGAAAAAACCTCTCTTTCCCTAAGGCTAAGCTATTCTCTACCTCGAAATAATGAACTAATGTGTCTGTTAGGAAGTCAAATGAATAGAAGTCCACCGTTGTGTCAAACACCTATTTCTGGCCCTTACACTACAAAAAACCTATTTACGGCCCCTTGTATAAGCGCCATAACAAGCAAACAATAAATAAACTCAAACTGAAGTGAGAGGAGAATGTTTCTTCAAAGTTTATAACAAAGTTCTTTCTCAATTCCCAAATCAAAGTTCCAAATGGTGCACAAAAATAAACTTCCAATTGGTTTTCACTTGACTTCTAAGGGTAGTCTGCTTTGTATCAGTTCCAGTATAGACCTATATCTCACCAGTCTTGATTTTAGGGGGATGATTCCGTTCCCCTAACCTTTACAGGTCCAAAATGCCAAGGGGGGGACAATCCTCTTGCCCTGGACTTTTCCAAAAATGTTCACAACGTGTCAGGGTCCCAAACACCTTTCTACATTAACAGGTTTGGTGTACTCTCTTGCCAAACACTTATTCCAGTAACACTGGTTTCTTCCTTTCACAACATGTAGGTGTCCCAAACCATTCTTTCCGCTCCTTAACTGGCGTGGTTCACTAACCTGCCAAATACTGTTATATATTTGGCTCTCACAGTTCTCTTCGTCTTGCCATCGCCCCACTCCTTGTCTCTTGGTCTGCCCCTTTGCATCCCGGCCTTTAGGCAACATGTACGCTGGCTTATCTGACCCCCGCCCCCCACCAAGACCCCTCGGCAGGCTCTGGGCTGCTTCTGCCTCCTCTTGCCAACACCCCACTCCTTGACCCTTAGTCTGCCCCTTTTACTTACCTGGCTTCAGGGAATGTGTTTGTGCGCTTCTCTGACCGAGGACTTCTCAGCAGGCTTCGGGCTGCTTCCGCGTACCTGTTTCTCTGGTCTGCGGCTCCGCAGCATGTGTCGTCGTTCAGCTACTCTACTTGCAGCAGATCATGCAGTCCTCAACTTTTCCTTACTCAGGGCACCCTTCTGCCAAATCCCTGGATACTTTGAGCCTTCTTGGTGGCTCTCTGTGGGTCCCCAAACCCGTATTTCCCTTCTTTAGGAATGTGGAAGACCTGGTGAACTAACGTCCCAGGTATTGCCTCTCAATATCACACATGGGTCCCAGACCCTTACTTTCTCATCTCTATGTCTCTCAGGGTCCCCAACAGCCATTACGGTCCTCCATCCCTTCTCTTGGTGCTCACCAGTCTCTTGCGGCTGCCCTTGGGGCTCTTTTCCCGTTCTGCGTCTCTCACAGGTTAGAGGGTCTGCGGCAGGTCCGCAGCAGCTCTGCAGTGGTACTTTGTCCTTCTGGTAGGCCATCTGGTCTGCAACCCCTTCTCACACAGCACAGCTTCCCTGTTCCTTGTAGGAGGGTTTGACCTTGGTTCCACCAATAAGGAACTCTCCAGCTTCTTCCAGCTCTCTGTACTTTCGCAAGCTTGCAAAGGTTCCCCCTCTCTCTCTGGTAGGCAAACCGGTCCACAGCCCATTCTCATTAGAACACAGCCTTCCTGCTCCTTGCTCCTCCAGGGAGAACCTCACAACACTTTCTGGTTTCCCTCCTCTATTTCTACTCTAGTTGGACCTATCGGAAACCAGTAACCACTAGACTGTTCCTTATGGTTCTCAAAGATGATCCTCATGCTTCTCCGTCGTCACAGTACTGATCGGTTCTTCTCTTGCGAGTCAATGGAATTCTTCTTCACAAAACTGGGAAAGGGATCTTCATTTAGGTAATTCCTAATCTTCCTCGTCCCAGTACCTAATAGGGGAATGGTAGGGTGACAATAACTCATACATCTATTAGGGAAGGGGTTGTTGTTAAGGTTGGAGTAAGGGGGCCTAGGGTCAGGTGAGTGGCGGGCATTTCGTGTTCTCCCATAATAGTCATCACTGGTCCCTTAGGGGGTTTCCCTTCCCATGAGATCCCCCCACTGAGTACCACCCACCCACTAATGGGTGGCGGCCTCACTTCCCTGGTCTCATGGAAAGTGGCTCTCCCCATGGAAGCAGTGACGATACTCTGGGATTCGTCATACACTATGTCATAGTCTGTGTTAGAGATTACATATAGAAGTATGGTATTGGCCATAGGTCCCACTGATGTGATTGATGCAACAGAAGCCCCAATTTAGCCATCAATCCCTATTAATGGGGATGTATATGGATGCAGATATTTTAAGCTGGTGCCCTATAGAGGCTGGGCCATAGTTCCCCTGGCAAAAGAATAAAACAAAGTGTGGCACTGCTTTGCTAAAACCTTCTCTAGTTTTGGAACCTAGATCCTCAGAGAGCCCAGAGGGAATATGTGAGTCTGAGGTGCTACCTACGGTAGCAACTGAGAATCTGTAAAAGAGGCGTGTCTAGCCAGAAAGGAATTGTGCACCTCTTTGACAGTACCACTGGAGCTGGCCAAAACATCCTCGCTGCACGGAGCACAACCCCCTTTTAGCTTTCTCAAAGATACCCAATGAAGGATAATATTTTAAAATCGAATGCACAATTCAGAGCTGAAGTGGAGACGACTTGTCTAACATAGTATGCGTGGAATCTATTATTCCATGAGGAAAGCAAGAGGAGGAACCAAACAGTTTCTAAAGATGCAGAGTAGGTAGCATTACTATTCCACCAGGAGACAAGAAGGACCACCCCACTAGCTTGTGGTGAGCACTTTCTTTATTAAATTATTTGGTCTCCTATGCATCACCCGTAATTTGTTAGGTGGTACGCAGATCAGTTATTGTTGCATTTAGCGGCAAGAGAAATGAAGCAATCATAAAAAGGTACCAGGCCCACTTGACAGCTAAGCACCCTCTTTCTCCAAGAGGCCTCTTCAATACTCTAAGAGCTTCCAGTAAAATATCACTTAACCTCCGAGTGGTCAATGGTTCAACATCCTTGGATTGCGGCTTTTGCCATGCTTGGATAGTTTGTTCCTTTGAAGTCGTTTGCTCTTTCTGCAGAAGCATTTCTCGATTCCTTAATTATGAATATGTGAACATTTCAACTAATTAAATTAATGTGTCTTGGTGGCATCAAAGTCTGCCCAAGTGTTATTCCAAACTCTTTTTTCATTAAGGACGAAAGAAGGGATCTCATACCAAGGTTAACACCTCTTCTACAGAGCTGTTCCTTCAACTGGCAACTCAGAACTCATCACGAAACCTAGAAGAACAAATGACTTACCTTTCTACAATGTTCTTTCTGATGGATGTTCCTCCCATGGATTCCTCATCTATGATATCCATCTCTGAGCGCAGCTGCTCTTCTGAAGCATTTTCTGCTACCAGGTGGAGCTGTACGTCCCTGTGTCAGCTACACTCAATGCCTCCACATGTCCTGAGCTGGATAGAACGTCAGGGCCAGTATAGATTAGTTCCATCCATTTCCCCTAGTACTCCGATGCTGAGGGACCGCAGAACTGAAAGGTGTAGTAGCTATCAGCAAAGAAGGGCAGGTTGAGAAGGCGATGATGAATCTGCTGGAGGAACATCCATCAGAAAGAACATTACCGAGAGCTAGGTCATTTGTTCTCCCCCTGGCTTTTTCTTCCCACGGATTCCTTATCTATGATAGACTCCCAAAGCAGTACATCGACCTGGAGGAAAGAAAGGACACCACCTAAAACAGAAAACTCTGAAGGACCACTCTACCCAAAGCGAGAGTCCTGTCCCCATTGGGAATCCAAGCAGTAATGTGTGCAGCAAGGACCACAAAGTTGTCTGGCAAATGTCCAGAACCAGGACTCCACTCTGTAAAGCAGAGGTGTCGCCTAGGCATTGGCTCAAATGAGCTCTGAGGCCCCCAGGAACATTCTTATGTACCAGACCGTAGGATTCCAAGATGCAGAGGATGCTCCACATTGACACGGTGGGCTTGGTAACAACCCTGCAAGCACAGGCATTCTTGACAAAAAGGTTGTCTTCTTTCCTGACGTGTATATATACCTGAACCTTAGCACATAAAATAGTGTGTGGACATTCTTTTGTGGGGGCTTGGGGACTCACTGTACTTAAGAACCTTCCTGCATCACCTCCTGTGAATTTAAGCCTTGGTTGCTCGTCCACAACTACCATATGAAGAACCTTGGCTGCGGTGCTCTGTGCCTCTGCTCTGCCATGTAGAGGGCAGAACTACAGATACCCCCACCAGACTTTACAACGGGCCAGAGATCTAATGAAAGTATTGCCGTGGCACAGTCGATATTAATGGCCTAAGCTAAAAACCTTTCTCCCTCAAGAATCTAGCCTCTTACGCGGTCCGTCCAGGGATAAGGAGGGAAAGGATGTGGTCTTCCAACTAGTCGTGGCAGCCTGAACCACCAGGCTCTCAGTTGAGGCATGCAAGGAAATATGAGATGGTCGAAGCGCCAATCTGTGTTTTTCACCAAGTCCATGTTCACAGTTTGGACTAAAGCAGGCTTTGCCCACAATTCCAGGACAGGGGCATCTAACAAGAAGTCCATCAAATCAAATTGTACTTTGGGTGTGAAAGGGGTAGATAACCCCAAGACAAATACCACCTTAGCCATCAGGCGTTGAAAAAAAGCCTGAGGTCTCCCTGGAGGTGGCATAGGAAGCATTTCCAGTTCTGGTGACGTGTCCAGCCCACTTGCCTCCTGTAGATTGGTGCCAAGTTCTGACAGATCCTCATCCTCCCCACAGAACTCTTCAGGGAAGTCCCGTACCTTGCGGTGGCACACATGTTCGAGGCCAAAGGGGATGGGATCACCCTCCTCATCAAAGATTCCCTCAATCTTTGACATGAAGTAAGTGGGGCATATTCAAGAGGTGCCTCGCTGGCGCAGTGGAGGATGGAGCTAACGCTGGAGGACTGACTTCAGAAGATGGAGTGGTATGGCATAATGATGGTACTTCATCTGTACGGACTACGGCCGAACCCACAGGCATACAGTCGTGGACCTTAGTAGGGTCTAGGCTTGCTCGTCTGAGCACAGTGGAACCCGACCGTGCCACTGGGGGCATTTACAAAGGCTTCTAGCATTGTAAGCCAGAAAGGCCACCGATTCCTCCAGTGTGGAGGATTGGGCTGTGAAGTGTACCAGTTGTGCCTTCTCCTCAGAGGAGTTGCTGGATCTGTAACTTCTCTTTTAGGAGAATAATGTATGGAGAAACTGTCTGGTGGAGTGTGACCTCTTGCAATGCCTTTTCTTCTTTTTGTCCTTACGGCCTGGGGAAAGCTCTTCAGTACAATCCTTCACACTGGGTGACCTTGAATGGGTTTGTCTAGATCCCTTTTCCTTGCAGAAAAAAGGTATTTTTCCGGGCCGCTCCTGAAGCTCCTTAGGGTGCATTGACTGGCATGCCACAGTCCTGCGTTTCATGTGCCTCGGCCAAAGAATATAGACAAATCCTTTGGTGTCCTAAGTCGGTGCAAGGCTTGAACTCAAGAGGTCTTTGACTGATTTGGCCTGGCACATAACGGTAAACTTCAATGAAGTGGTGTTCCTGATGCGAGCAGGGTGCGTGGAAAAAAGAAACTAAGGCCCCCCCTTCCCCCGGCTGGACCACAGAAACCACTGTAGTTGGCTTTCCACCGCTGCTGGAACCAAAATGTTTACTGACGGTATACACAAACTGTTGAGAAGACCTGCCCACGGTTCTCGGCCCTCAGATCACCTTCATAAAGGCACCCATGTTTTTCGAAAGCAAGAGATTCTATCTTTAACATTTGGCCCTTCTTCGACCTTGGGTCCTATATGTAACATTGGGGACCAGTGTCCCGCTCATCCAATTGGAATCCTATTTGCTTCTCTCACTATTTCCTGTTAGACAAGCATGCATCAACATTTTACCTACCTTTTTGCTAGGGAGGAAGTGCACATTCCTATGCATTTTTGTAGATGTTCATTTGAATAAATGAATAATGTTACCCTATATCCTAGTCTACCCTGCTGCCCCCCTTTGAACTATTATTAACCCAAATATATCTGCCATTAAGTGAACCTATGAAAGTTTCAGGAAAGCCTGTTCAGGTTTGTAAATGTAATGTCAGGCCTTGCATTTAGGATTGGACGATTCTTCCTGACATGGACTATGGTGCACAGTGTATTAGTAGAGAAATGTAATCATATTCGGGACTGAATGGTTTGGGGCATAAGGCTATTGTCTTCTATAACCCAAAGGCCAATAGTACAATCCAGATGAGCGGTGAAGTGCTCTTAGAAGAAGTAAAGTTAGATGTTTCTAGCATATATGTTTGTAAGGGGTAGTTTAGGAGGGGAATAGCAGCATCAAGTGGCAAAACCGGTTGTCATATCTCTGGTGAGGCGTTAGATACGGTAAAGTGTTCCTGAAGTTTCCATAAGCATATTTGAAATGAAACAAGGCCACACTTTCTCCTACTCTCAATTCAGAAAGATTAGCAAATAACATGGGACCCTCATTGCCACGATAACCTTTGGTCATAATAAAGAACCAGTATATTAATTGGGTCCAGTTAACTCAAATGCCACAGTGACTACAAACACAATATTGTTCCAGGAATATATTGCAAAATGACAATACCGCGTGCATATGCAAACATCTAAATATCCAAGTGGAAACAAGTCACAGGATCACCAAACAAACACATACATACAAAATCACACGCAACGCAAATGAAAGCACACATTCCCTCGCCACCAGATGTAGGGCCCATCTGGCCCCCATGCAGTGTCACACGCAACAATGCATGAGGTAACCCTGGTGAGAACTATAATCCACAATATTTTGGGGAGTTCAACATTTTCTCCTTGTAAACGAATGTATGCATGTTCACAGGGGCCATTAAAGAGAACATTCATCAAAACACATTCTCACTAATCCTTACTATCGCCCACAGGGTGCAAGGTTAAACACTTTGAGAATGTGTGGTAGCTAGAGATGTGTGTGAATACACAGAAGATTCCGGTGCAGATGCGCCATATCCAGCGACCGCAGCGGGAATGCACCACTGTGCCGATCTGACAGAGGACTTCGCAACAGGGCTCCAGGGGTGCCTTCTCCCACCCACAGCATTTTCAGAATGTCAAGACTTATTCACAACTGTGTCTGTGAAGCTGCTGAGACGAATGGATTAGAGCCTGCTTCAAGCTGCTGCTTGAGAAAAAAATTGGATTTAGCGGAGCAAATTTATTTTTTGATCAGCAGGTAAACTCTGCAATATACCCTCTAGGTCCATTTGAACCCAGTCGAGTCATGGGGGTTTAGAGGCAATCATTTTTCGGAAAAATTCCATCCCATGCAATAGACTTACATGGGACACTTTAAAGTGTCATTAAAGATCTTACATTCCAATTCTCAGCTGGATGCGGGAGAATATGGTTTTATCCTGTGGGAGTTACTTTCAATGCCTTTTAAATGCCTTTGTGTGAAAACTAGATTCTCTAATAACTAGTTTCAGCCGCATATGGTGTGCCTTGCATATTGCATCATCTCATGGCAAAGACTTTGGCCCACCCATGTCTGTGAATGACTAAAGGTGGCAAAAGCCCCAGTGCTGAGATATATACATCATGCAGGGTATTTACATTCTCCAGATGTATTTAGTCATCCAAATCTAGCCATGAAGATGTTTTACATGAGATGTAAGAAAAAGAAAAAAAAACATACCCGAGTATATTTCAAAAAATGTATTGTACATTAATTTTCTTCCCTAATGTTACGCTATTAACCAAACTCAGCCAAAAGAAATATCGGGCAGTGCCTTTTTGCAGCAAAAAAGAAAGTTGTTAAAAGCCATTAGAAAAGATTGGCCTACACTTTCACCCAAAACCCTGTCGTCCACCACCAGAGCTTGGAGATGAACATACAAAATGGAGCCTCACTTTTAATTCTTCAAGCCTGTACTCTGGAGGAATCGTGTCTTCTCGCTCGCCAAGCTTCTCCACGTTTTCTTTCCCGGTTTTCTCCTGGTTTTTTGGGCGAAAGGGAATTTACAAAACAGATTAGATGAGTACACATTACAAGGTGATAAAAACACAGCTGGTCTGGTGAATTTCAATGCGAAAGGGGCAGTAAACACACAAACTCAACTGGAGGCAATACACACATACTGCACGAGCAAGAAAAGCACGCAGGAAACGGCGCACCCAGAGAGGACCAACGGGTGATTTGCAGCACCCCTTTTCTTTGCGTGGAGAAATCAGATGGAATCCAGTAACATGCGCACCCACAGAAAACCACTTACTGTTCGCAGCGGGGGATCATTTAGAACAGGAGACAGCTGCAGATCGGACTACAGGAACCATTAGCCTCAGCTGTATGGTCAGCATGAGGCCAGAAATGCATTATGCTATTTTTTAAGCCACAAAAAGAAATATAGATAACATTTCAATTGTCCTCGTGTGCAGTGGCGGCTCATCCATAAGCGGCGACAGAGGGACGCCCGACACCAATTCCAGAAGAGCGGGCATGCCCAGTGTAGCCAGAGTACACCCTCAGCGGCAGCTAACAGCCGAGTGAGTGCTTCTGAGGCTGCCTGTGCTGTGGAGAAACGTGCAAATTGCAAGACACCTAGAGAGTTATTAGTCAGTGGCTCCCTTACGCCATCAAAAGGCACGCTCAAATGTTGCACACCACTGACAGGGCAGTTTCTAGTCCATTTGGAGCCCAGGGCAAAACACTAAACTGCACCCCCCATTCCTCGGCATGCACGCCATTCCCAAACTATATCCTGTGCAGGGGTGCCGACTTATGATTTTCTCTTTGGAGGGTTGGGGGCCCACATACATGAAGTGACATCACTGGCAGTTATATGACTGCAAATTTGCATGTAGTCGCCCACCTGGTGCAACAGCGCGCGTGGGGGGGGGGGGACAGTGGAAACAGTCGAAACATTGGCTAGCATGCACTGCATATACTAAAGTCAAGTAAGAAGGAGATTTAAGCCATCGAGTTGCATTCCAGTAGGACATCACTGCCCCTACTCCACCCCTCTATAATCATCCAGGTTGTAGTAGCCCTCCCTCAAAAGGCAGAGCAACACAACTAGGATGGGAGAATGAAATGCTTGCTAAACAGAAGGTACAGCTGCAAGGTGGAATACCACCACCACCAAAAAAGTTCCCTATTCAAGGGAAACGAGAAGTAAAGACGTTTCCTGATTAAAAACTACCAAGCAAGACGTGTGTGGTGCCACAGTTCAGTAAAACATCAACAATTCAAACTTACAATAGTGCTGCTGTAGATTGGCCAGCCACAAGTGACATTTGCTAAGATGTTACCTCTGGGTAACCAGATAGAGTTAGGGATGTAGCTTAATCTTAAACCTTTCAGTGGACACATCAGATGTTCTGCTGAAGTATAATGCAATCCTCGCTGTAGTATAATGCAATCAAGTGTGGTTTCAGACTTGGGGGGGGGGGGGGGGGGGGGAGAGTGTTAACGGCTTTTAACATTGTAGTTTACCAGAAATTCTGGTAAAGTAGTGTACAATGTTAAAAAGCAGTTACCCAGGCTCATCTGCACCCAAGTGATGTTTGGGACTGATGGAAGCACTCGCGTCTAAATGTTGTAGCCATGGTTGTCTCCATGTTTTAAAAAGTCCCACTTTCCTGGTTTTCAACATTCATTTGAAACACCTCTTATTCAAAAAATGAAGGAGTCAGTAAAAAAAGTACATCCCACTTATGCTTAACGTCTTACCTTCCAAGAAACGAGCATACACCTCATTTGTCAGGGACAGCTATTAGAGGCCCTGGCAGGGCCGGTGCTATCACTAGGCAAGGTTAGGCGTTTGCCTATATGTTGGAAATGTTAGAGCTGCAAAAGGCTTTTTTTAACACCCCCACACTACTGCCTTGCCTGGTGATCGCACCTGTCCTGTTGTTAGTTACTGTCTGCAGCAAGGCTGGCTGCAGCAGCAGACCAGTTGGCGCAGTGAAGGTTGGGACTTGGGGCCGAGTCAGGGCCACGATGGGTGAATGGGCATGGTGGCAGCACTGACACCTATGCAATGTGCATTAGCACGTCACCAAGCACCACAAGTGCCCCCTTGACCGATCCGATCGTCAACTCAATGGTATGAATGCTGCAGTGCAGTGCGACGACCACCAGAGGTACTCTACCTCACTTTCCTCCAGCGGCTCTCTGTCTCCAGAGCCCTGGTTCTCTCTAGGTTGGACTACTGCAACAGACTCTTCCTCAACCTCCCTGCTTCTGCCCTGCGCCCTCTGCAACTCATCCAGAACAGAAGTGCAAGACTTATCCTTGGCCTCAAGACCAGCGACTGCATCTCTCTGGCACTGAAATCCCTTCACTTGCTCCCTGTGGCTGCAAGGATCAAGTTGAAGACCCTCTGCATTGTCCAAAAGGCTTTCTGGAGCCTTGAACCTACCTACCTGCAACGTTGCCTACCTAAATACTGTCCCTCCCGAGTCCTCCACTCATCTACCTCCAACCTTCTGCGAATGAGCCGGTTCTCCAAGCAGAGATTTGGATGGAGATACTTATCCTCAGCAGGGGCGTCCCTCTGGAATAGCCCCCTGCCACCCTCTGTCTTGAGCCTGATCTCCTTAAGTTCCGGAAACTCCTTAAGACCTTCCTTTTCTCCTCTTCCTTCTCTCTCCCTCCTTTTCTCTACAGCTTGCTGACTGGCCGCCTGGTGTACCTCAAAGTCTCACAGGTCCCTGGCACCCCACCAGTCCTCTCTTGCACTTGCCTCAGTTCCCTGCACTCACCCCACCCTCAATGCACTTGAGAAAGGACCCAAGAGAGTGGCTCTATCTGCACTTATCCTAGTATCCACTGACTGGGCGCACTTGGACCCCCCCTGGAACGGTCTGTGCACTTCCACGATCCGAATGCACCGTGTTTGAAGATTGTCTGTCTGTTGTCCCCTGTCTACCCCCCTTAATTACACTTGGTAAAACTGCAGAATCGTCAGCAGGCCTATTTGCTGTGTCTCAACTGTTAATTGTGTTATTTGCACTTACTCTGCCTGTGAAGACTATTATCGTCTCAGAATTTCAAGGGCTCTGAACGACTGTTGTTTTGTCCCCATGTTCCCACCTTCCTTGAGCGCTTTGAAGCATTTGCCTTGTGTATAGGCGCTTTATAAATAAACATTAGCATACCATACCATGACTTTGAGCATGCTTTAGTCAAGCCTTACCATACAATTTTGTACTTGTAGTGGCTGCAAATGTTTTTTCAAAGGAGTCTTCTGAGAGTTATTCACTTAATTTGCGCTGTACGTGCTACTGATATAATAAAACTGTCTTACCAGGCCTGCCCACAGCCACTCAATTTATAAGCACTATGGTGTCCTTCAATGAAGTCCTGTTAAAACAAGCCTTGGCAAAGCCAACAGTTTTGACTTGTATATAGGTACTAGGCATTTGCCAGGCACTGCAGTTATATGCCCAGGTAGCCGCACCATTTGCACCTGCTACCATCAATGGCCAGTTTATACCACTACAGCAGTGCCTGGCAAATGCCTTTCCCATGTCTACAAAAAGGCCCAAACCATTGGCATTGCTAATGCTGGTTTCTTTTGTTTTCGTGGTATGGTGCCAAATCTGTCAGGGCACCTGGAGCTGCTGTTTTGAGCTGCCACACATTAGTTTGTTGATTTCTTTTTATGCATGCTGGCCTAGAAGTCACCCCCTCCTGCAGGGCAATACACATCTCGTGAACACAAGGCTGTGGGGGGCGGGGATTGGTGGGAGGACGGTTGATTGAGAACGGTTAGAATCTGGAGTGCGGGGGGCAATCTGACAGTTTGCCTAGGGTGGCAAAATTCCTTGCCCCGGCCCTCGGCCCTGGTACTCGCACCATTTTGCACCTGCTACAATCAATGGCCAGTTAATACTACTATGGCTGTGCCTGGCAAGTGCCTTTCCCCTACCTACACAAAAGCCCAAACGGTTGGCATTGCCAATGCTTGTTTGAGGTTACTGTAGACGGATGAAGAGAGAATTAAAAGTGTGCAAAATAAAAAACGGCATTTACCGAAATATTCCAAATTGCGAACACTTGGGCAGTTCCACACCACTGCTGCCACCCAGGCCCGGTTCTTGGCCCGGGTGAGGCGGGCAGCTGCCCGGTGCGCAATTGCTCCAGGGGCGCAATTGCCCCGGTCCCTGCTCCTGGCTGGAGGGGTTCACATGTCTGGGTTAGTGGCGACGATTGCCGAGGGCAGAGAGTTCGGCAGCGCCGTAGCAGGTGCAGGCGCTGCCTCTTGACTGTAATGTCACGTAATATACAAGTCGTATGTGACATTACGGAAGTCAGAGCAGGCTCCCAACCCACCCCCTCCCTTGACTTTCATGCCACTTGGGGTGGGGGTGGGCGTGTACTAAGTGTGTGTTTGTGTCAGCATGAAAGTATGAGAGTGTGTGTTTTCACTGGTCCCCTTTTCCCACTGTGTGCCCCCACTGGTCCCCTGCCCCACTGGCCCCCTTTTCACACTGTGTGCCCCCACTGGTCCCTGTGTCTCAATGTGTGCCCCCACCGGTCCCTGTGTGACAATGTGTGCCCCCACTGGTCCCCGTGTCCCACTGTGTCCCAATGTGTGCCCCCACTGGTCCCCGTGTCCCAGTGTATGCCCCCACTGGTCCCCTGCCCCACTGGTCCTCTTTTCACACTGTGTGCCCCACTGGTCCCTTTGTCTCAATGTGTGCCCCCACTGGTCCCTGTGTCGCAATGCGTGCCCCCACTGGTCCCCGTGCCACAATGTGTGCCCCCACTGGTCCCCATGTCCCACTGTGCCCCAATGTGTGCCCCAAGTGGTCCCCGTGTCCTAATGTGTGCCCCCACTGGTCCCCGTGTCCCAATGTTGTGCCCCCCACTGGTCCCCGTGTCCCAATGTTGTGCCCCCCACTGGTCCCAGTGTCCCAATGTTGTGCCCCCACTGGTCCCTTTGTTCAAATGTTGTGCCCCTACTGGTCCCCATGTCCCAATGTGTGCCCCCCACTGGTCCCCGTGTCCCAATGTGTGCCCCCACTGGTCCCTGTGTCCCACTGTTGTGCCCCTACTGGTCCCTGTGTCCCAATGTTGTGCAGTGTTATATTGAGTTTGGGAGTGGCGCGCGGGGTGCGGTGGGAGTGGGGTGCGGTGGGAGTGGGGCGCGAGGTGGGAGGGCGCATTCCTAGTGTTTCACCCTGGGCACCAAATAAGCTAGAAACTACCCTGCTGCCACCACCCATAGTGCGACAGAGGCCGGGCCTTTGTGGGGCCTCAGGCTCCATTAGGAGCCTATTCATGAAGAAAATAAAAAGCACACACCTTCTTTTGTCTTCATAAATAGGCTGTTAATGGAGCTCCAGGCCTCACAAAGGCCCGGCCCCTGTCGCACTAAGCATGTGTGGCAGGGGACTTGGATCGGGCAGCTGCTTGTTGATGAAGCAACAGCCCAATCCTTTGGTAATTTATCCTCTTTTTTTGTCTTCTTTTCAAACTGTGGATGCACGCCCCCCTGGGCATGAGGCTGCGACCCACCAGAGCGGCGTGCCCCATAGTTTGAATACCGCTGCCCTAAGCCCTCCCCTCCAGGACCATACACCAATATGAGTCCTAGAGGGGAGGGCTTAATCGGACATGTTGGGGCACTGTGTGGGGGCACCATCAGTCATCCCAGGTCGCTCATTGGCTTTCAACACTGTTGACTATGGGGCATTACTAAAGGTTCTATTCATCAACATGGAAAACTATGGGCTACTTTTTAAAACAGGTTTCATCACCCTAAAATGGATGCTCTATTCGCACAGATGCATCCTCTGAAGCTGGGACCGCATTACTGTGGAGTAGATCATGGTGTGTCCCAGGGGTCAATAACATCCATGCTATTCAACATGCATATTTTAAGTGAAATCATTTGAAGACTGAATTTTAGTGGCTAAGTTCACCTTCTTTTACTTATTCAAAATGTAACGTTTTTTTTTCTTTGCCATGCTCATGTAGGTATTCCGCATTTATTTTTATTTTTTCCGTTCACTTTTAGAGTCTGTTTGAAATGTATGCACCATTGTCTTGGGGGAACAAAATGCACCCAGTACGGTCCTTTCAAACTGTACAATATGAAACTGACAGAAAGCCAACATCTTGTGAGTTTCATACAGTATTTCAGGCCCTGGTTGCTTTCGCTTTTCACCAGCGAAATTAGCTGTCCCCCTTCTATTTTGCCTCCACTACAAATCATTGTATATGCTACAACAGGCAACAGAACGCGCACTAAACATCTTCATGCTAGCGAGAACCGTCTCTGGGCGGAGTGAGAAATCGTGTCCTGTAAATCGTGTCCTGTAAATACGAGGACAATGGAGGGGGAAGGGAGTCTTTATGCCTGGGTACAGGGCAGTTTCTAGTCCATAGGCTGCAGCGCCGGGCCCATGAAACTTTCCAGCAGCTCAGCGCTGCCGATAACACACGGGGAAGTTAACTCCTAACATGATAAATTATAAAATACTCACCGTGGTGACTAACGTACTCTTAGTCCGTAGTCCCCTTTCCTCCATACTGTATGGGCGTCCCTTCCAAGGGACAGGAGACGGAACCTTTTTCACCAGAAAAACTTTCTTCCCCTTTAAAGTTAGAGGCGCAGGGGCATGGCCCAGGCAGCATGCGCTGCCCTGACTCCGCCGCCACACCCCAGTCCCCATTAACGGGTCGACAATAGATTTAACATTGCCTAATGACACCAGGATTATTAGGGGGAGGATGGTGGGACGTATGGAGGAAAGGGGACTATGGACTGAGAGTACGTTAGTCACAACGTTGAGTAACATAATTACTCTTACGTCCCATCCTCTTTCCTCCATATTGTATGGGCGATTACAACTGATTGTAGCCCCAGGGTGGAGAGGAGACCGTCCTTAAGCAAATAGGTACCTGAGAACCGCCTGTCTGAAAGCCGCATCAGATCTAGAGATGGCATCCAAACAGTAGTGCTTGCAAAAGGCCGAGGGAGAGGCCCAAATGGCCGCTCGGCTTATGACCTGCCAAGCGACATGCCGCTGGAATGCAATGGCCGTTGCCTTGGCCCTGACTGCGTGGGCATGCGTGTTGGCCGGGAGCGGCTTGTGCTGGCCCTCGTACGCATCTTTGATGGCCACGACCATCCAGCAGGATATGGAAGCCTTCGAAGCCTGATAGCCTGGCCTTGAGCCGCCAAAAGTGACAAACAGGGCGTCCAACTTGCGGAAGCCCCTGGTCCTGTCCAAGTAGAATTTCAGGGCACGCCTCTGTGCTTCGTTCTTGGGATCTGGAAAGAACATCAGAAGGACTATTTCCTCGTTCAAATGAAACGCAGAAGGAACCTTGGGCAAAAATGCCGGGTGCATCCGCATGACTACCTTTTCCCTGTGAAAGGTGGTATATGGTTCAGAGGCGACCAGCGCCTGAATCTCGCTAATTCTGCGAGTCGAGGTAAGACCGACTAGTAAGGCCATCTTGATGGTGACAAGCCTAATGTCCACCAACGCCATTGCCTCGAATGGTTTGTGCGCCAGGGCGCCCAAGACTATATTCAGGTCCCGCACTGGGTGCGGTCTCTTCACGGGCGGATAGAGCCTTGCAAGACCGGTCAGGTGTTTCTTGACAATAGGGTTGGAGGAGGAAAAAACGCCCTCCTCCGAGTTCCTGTAAGCCGTAATGGCTGCGAGGTAGGTATTTCAGGTGTCGACCTGTAAGCCCGAATGAGCGAGGTGCGCCGAAAAGGAGAGCACGTCGTCCAAATTGCAGGCCAAAGAGTCTATTCCCTTGGACTTTGCCCAGAGACAGAACCTGGTCCATTTGCTCTTGTACTGGCCCTGGTGGTTTTGCTCCTTGCCTCCTGTATGATCTCCAGATTGGCCTGTGATAGGCTAAGGTGCCGAAGCGTCACCTGCTCAGGTACCACACTGTGAGGGCTAGTTTCCCTGGCACGGGGTGGATGATCCTGCCCCCCTGCTGCGCCAGAAGATGTGCAGGGCCCGTCGGGAGGTGTATCGGGGGCACCTCCGAGAGGCTGAGGTGCTCCGAAAACGATGGTCTGGCCTGCCACCATGGAGCCATCAGAATGATGCGGAGCCGGTGCGACTCCTTGATCTTGCAAAGTACCCTGTGGATCAGGGAAGTGGGCGGAAAGGCGTAAGCCCTCATGCCTGTCCACTGGAGGTGAATTGCGTCGCCCAGAGAGCTGGGGCCCTGACCCTGCCAGGATGCAAACTGGGGGCACTTCTTGTTGTGCCAGGTGGCAAAGAGATCCACTTGGGGGGGACCCCACCTGTTGAAGATCTCCTGAGTAACAAGGTCGTTTAGCTGCCACTCGTTATTGTCCGCTCCCAGCCTGCTGAGTCTGTCCACCTGCAGGATGTATTCCCCCGGGAGGTGAAAAGAAAAAGAATTTCCAAAACACCTAGAATGGCGCTCCAATTATTACGACTTATTCACTTCATTTACAATCCTCTACACGTGTTTCAAAACTTAATGGTATAGTGGCTCATCAGGAGGTGTGTTCTCAATTTTTTAGAAAAGATCTTGTTTTCTGGTGTTTTATGATTCTCTAGGAAGTGTTTACTCAATGGATACCGAATGTCACGTAGTTTGATTGACCGTAGATGCTCATATATTCTCGTCTTCAGGGGTCTGATTGTGATTCCTATATAGGTCTTGGCACATGCGCATTTTATGGCAAATACTATGAATTTGGTGTTGCAGTTCATGAAGTCTTTGATTTTATGTAGTGAGCCATTGGCTAGTGGGCACTCCTTTAAGCCATTGATTGCATAGTTACACATTTTGCAGGTCCCACATTTGTAGAAAACCTTTAGGTTTTCTGTCGTCCACAGTTGTTGTAGGCCTTTCCGTTTTCTATGTTCAACAAAATGCGATGGACATAGCATGTTCTTGAGATTTGGTGCTTTTCTGAAAGTTAGGCACGGGGTTTTTCATATGAAAGGTCTTAAGTCATCATCATTGTAAGAATATTCCAATGTTTATTGAGAATTTTTCTCAGATGTGTAGCCTCTGTGTTATAAGTAGTTATGAATCTTATGCTTTGGCTTGACTCTGTAATGCTTTTTTTTCTTTGACTTTCCACTTAGTAAGTCCTTTCTATTATGAGATTGACATTTGCTGAGAGCTTTGGTTAGGACATCTTTTTTATATCCTCTTTCTCGAAACTTTAGTTTAGCCTCTTTGGAGTGTTTCTCAATTTCTTGATCCTCAGTGCAGTTTCGTTTTATTCTTAAAAATTCTCCATACGGGATGTTATTTTTTATGTGCGGTGGATGGTGACTTTCTGCATGAAGAATTCTGTTACCTGCCGTTGGTTTTATGAAGAGAGTAGTCTTGATGAGGTTATTGTGAATATAGAGTAGTAAATCCAAAAAATGAATTTGACTGGTGCTTTCTTCCATTGTTAATTTTAAGTTGTATGAATTGTTGTTCAGGAACTGATGGTATTCTTTGAGGGATTGTTTATTACCTTTCCAAATGACTAGTATGTCGTCTATGAAACAAGACCAATATACTATATGGTTTTGTTCAATGAAGGCTTCATGTTTCCATGCGTGATGTAATTCGAAGGATCCCATGTATAGGTTGGCATAAGCTGGTGCAAGTTTCGCTCCCATTGCTGTTCCTCTTATTTGCCTGAAAATTTCTCCGTTAAATAAAAAAATATTGTTTACCAGTGTAAAGTTCAACATTTCAAGTAAAATTTCATTTTGGTTTCTAAATGAAATGGATCTGGTATCAAGGAATTCTTTGGTTGTCTCCATGCTTTTTGGGTGTAAAATGCTCGTGTATAGACTTGTCACATCGAATGTGACTAGTCTAAAGTCTTCTTCCCACTCTATCGAGTCAAGTTGTTTGATGACATCAGTTGAATCTTTAATAAATGAAGCAAGATTTGCTACCAGAGGCTGTAAATGCTGATCAATATATGCTGAGATTGGCTCCGTTAAAGACCCAATACTATTGATAATTGGTCTGCTAGATGGTATTTGGTCATATTTTTTGTGAATTTTGGGCAAAAAGTAGATGCTTGCTAGCGTAGGATGTTGTATATTCATGAATTTATATTCATCTTCCGTGATTAGATCCTCTTCCAGATAGTGTTTACTTAGAAGATGCCACTCTGTGATCAAATTAGAAAGTGGATTATTGGCAAGTTTTTCATATGTATCTTTGTCATCCAAATGTTTTGCCGCCATTTTAATGTAGTCTGATGTGTTTAGTAACACTATCTTACCTCCTTTATCAGCTGCTTTTATTATGACCGACTCGTCATTTTCCAGATCCATTAGTGATTTTCTTTCTTCAATAGTGAGATTGAAGTGAATTTTTTAAAATTTTGTTGATTTGATGTATAATTTTGTGATATCCTCTGCTACTGCTTTTTCAAACAAGTCTATCACATTGTCACTGTACAGATGTGGATAAAAAGCCGATTTAGATTGAAGTTTAGTTGTTAAACTTAGCTCCATTGTGATACCCAGGTCATCTGTAAATGTTTCCAAAGTGTGTATGTTTTCCTCTTCTGATAAATTCAGAAGGTTAACTGTTTGCATAGAATGAGTTATAGATAGATCTGAAGGGACAACAATTTCTTCTGGCTTTTGTTTAACACTTTCAAAACCTGTGACAAAATATTTCTTAAGTTTCAATTTCCTACTAAATTTGAAAAGATCCACTCTAGTTTTGAAATAATCAATTTTGTTTGTTGGACAGAATGAGAGACCTTTCACTAAGGCAGAGTTGTGATGTGCATTGTTTATCTGATAAATTGAGAATCACATTTTCTTTTTGCGTTGTTCTTTTGATCTTGTTTTCACTCTGTCGGATGGCTCTTCTTCTTCTAATGCTTCCTCTGCCACGTCTCCCTCTTGTGTTAGGCCTGCCAGGAGGTGGACTGCCGAGAGGTAAATCTCGTTTTCCAAGGCCCATTCCCACATGCTGATCGCCAGTCTGCACAGATGAGGGGATCTGTTGCCTCCCTGCTTGTTGACAAAGTACATGCTGGTCGAGTTGTCTGTGTGGACGAGGACAACCTTGCCCTTGAGGAGTGGTAGGAATGCTCTGAGTGCTAGCCAGATGCCGTTCAGCTCCAACCAGTTGATGTGGTATTCCCGCTCCTGCCGAGTCCAGGTGTCGTGGAAAGAGAGATCGTCCAGGGTGGCTCCCCAGCCCCCGAGCGAGGAGTCTGTGGTGATGGTGGCCTGCGGAGAAGGCGGCTAGAAGGGCTTGCCTGTCCGTAGGTTGCAGAGCCTGGACCACTAAGTTAGGTCCGGTTGGAGAGATGGGAGGAATGTTGATAATTTCGGATTGAGAGCCCCGTTCCTGACTCCATGAGGTTGCAAAGTGCAGCTGAATCCTCCTCATCCTTAGTCTTGTGTGCGGGACGGCTAGCAGAACCGCCGCTAATACCCAGGAGATGTTGATACCACCAAGCCGAAGTCACCTCTCTGCTGAGGAAGTGGGCGGTGGCCCTCTTGATGGCTGAGATCTTGTCTTCTGACGGGAAGACCTTCTCGGAGCAAATGTCCCAAATGAGTGCTAGGAACATCCGAGTCTGCGTAGGGAGCGGCTGTGACTTCTTGAGGTTGAGCGAGAAGCCCAGGTCATGCAGTGTGTTCATAAGGGCATGGGAGGACGGGTGAACCGCCTATGGAGATGTGGCCCTGACGAGCCAGTCATCGAGATATGGATAGATGTGAAGGCCCTGCTCCCTGAGGAGGGCCGCCGCCACATTCATGAGCCTGGTAAAAACCTTGGGGGCCGAGTTGAGGCCAAACGGGAGGACCTTGTATTGGAAATGGTAGCCCATGATCCTGAACCGTAGAAAAGAACGATGGGGCTGCGAAATCGGGACGTGTAGGTACGCGCCCATCATGTCTAAGGAGAACATCCAGTGTCCCTTGTCCAATGTCTCTGCTATAAAAGCTGGTGTAACCATCTTGGATTTTTGCAGGGGTAAGGAGAAGTTGAGGGTGGAAAGGTCCAGCACAACTCTCAGGCCCACCGGGTTCTTCTTCTGAATGGCAAAAATCCTGGAGTAGAAGCCAAAACCTTGCTGGGAGGCTGGAACTTCCTCCACTGTCTGGCTCTCTACGAGCGACCGGATCTCCGCCAAAAGAGTTGCTGTCCCAACGTGTGGGAGTGGAGGGGAGGAGGGAGGAGGGGCTGGGATGGGTAGGCGGTACCCCGTGGATACTACGGATAGGATCCAGGGGTCCGTGAAATTCTGGCACCAGAAATGTGCATGGAGAGCAAGCCTGCCCCCCACCGGAGACACGTGGACCCGAAGTGGTGTGTCATGTCTTCTTTCCCCCCGGAGCCTGAGGAGGGGGACTGAAAAAAGCCCTTACTCCCCCCACACCCTTTTTGTTGGTTGTGCCGGCTTGGAGACATTGAGCTGTCCAGCTGCCTGGATCTGCGTTGCTGGAAGCCACGGAAACCTCCATATGTACGACCCTTCTCTGAGCGTTGCTGATATTGGGTGTAAGATTTTGGTGTCGACTTTGTAAGAATGGACAAAGACTTTGCCGTTTGTGAGCTGTTCTTCTTTTTGTCCAGCTCTTCATCTGTAGAGGAGTGGAAGAGGTGCCCCCCTCGAACGGTATATCTAGAATATGCTCCTGGACGTCCGGGCTGAACTTCGTAGCCCGGAGACAGGCTTTGCGCCTCATGTCCGTGGCAATGCAGATGGCTCTGCCCGAGGTATCGATATGACCCACTGTGGATTCCATGAGGTCATCCTCCGCTAGCTCCGCCTTGAAGCGTGATTGGCATTGGGAGGGGAGTTCAGGGAGGAAGTCCGCAATTTCCGGCCATAACCATTGGTTGGCGGCAGCCAGCATGGCATCTGCGTTGGCCCGACACAGGTGCAGGGAGGCGTTGGAGTAGATCTTCTTGCCGTAGGCCTCCAAGATCTTCTCCTCCTTACCTAGCAGCGCCGCAGAGGAGCAGGCTGAGGACGACTGAGGCTTGGAGCAATCACAGAGGAGTGTGGCTGAGGATGGGTCGAGAGCAAGAGTGTGTCCCCCTCCATCTGCCTGTACTTGGCGTCCAGGTGTCGGTTGACCAGCTTGACCAAGTGGGGCTTGAGCCAACCCTTCTTGGCCAGGGAGACTACATCAGTTTGCAGTGGAATCCCTGTGTTGGCAGAGAGGCGTCTTGTGAGGACTTTGGCCAGAACCCCCTCTGCCAGCTGTTCGACGTCGGGTTGAGGGAGGCCTAGGTACTCCACCAGGCCAGCAAGACATTTGTGGATGGCCCTGGCTGAGGATGGCTTGTCCGGATCCTCCTCCTTGTCCATGTCCTGCGGATCCGGAGGATCTTGTGGAGGAGGAGTAGATGGCGCCGGAGGCTGGGGTACGGAGACCGCAGCGAGAGGCTGCGAACGCGACAGACGTTGCGGAGTTGGCTGTGGAGCTGGATGCACCGGGGTCTGGGAGCCTAATGGAGGCATCTGTGGTGCCGCTAGCATTGCGAGGAGGACATCCCTGACTGCGTCCTTGATGATAACCCCCATATGAGGAGACCTCATGAGGCTGAGGAATTTCATCAAAGAGCCTCTCCTCGCTGGCCGAAGAGGTGGCAAGGGGTACCGACGGAGCAGCGGGGGACTGCTGGAGCGGCTGCGTACCCAGTCCGTATGGACGAATGGGAAAGTTGCTCTGTGCATATGAAGGGTAGACTGTAGGCCACGTACCTGTTTGCGACCAGTTCCACCTTGACACTCGTTCTTTGCCAAACTCGTGGAATGGCGTTGGACGGTTGTTCCTGTCTGGCGTGGTGGCCATTTTGTCGAGCTGCCTGCCATGTGCCTGTGATGTGTTGCCCAGCCCGCTGGGTCCGGCCTCATCCAAGACTCTTGCGTGTGGACTACGAGACCTGCCCTGCTCCTCAGGCCTTGGCCCGGTAAGTGTGCCACCCTCGACCTGGGGGGGTCGGTAGAGCTGTGTATAGGTGCCCCTTCAGACGTATTGCTGGTACTAGGGCGTAGCCCTTCGGACGGCTTGCTGGTGTCAAGGTGTAGCCCCTCTGCCATTGCGCCGGTAAGACGGCGTAGCCCATCGGGTGTACACCCAGTACAAGAACCTTCCGGTCCCTCGACACTGTGTCTGGGAGGATCCGAGGACACCTCGACCTGAAGGCCGGTAGCTGAAGCAGCCCCGGTGCACGTGCCGGTGGAAGAACCTGACCGGTCCCTGGGAAGGAGTCTGCCTTGCGGGGTGCGCTGGAAAATATTGTTCCTACCTTGGACCTGGGACGATGTTTCACAAAGTTCTTGAGATCCCCTGGAGGCGACTTCTGGAAAAGCTCCCTCCACCTGGCTGGTCTGTTCTTCAGTGCCTTCGAGACAGCGAGTCACACGCCAAACATGATTGCCAACTGTGGTCTGGGCCAAGGCAACGTAGGCAGAGGGCGTGGGGGTCTGAAGTTTGGAAGAGCCTGTTGCAGGATGGACACCTGCTGATAACTGTAGAGGTTGACATGTGCCGGGGAGGAGCGTGACGCCTGAGGACCGAGTTCCTGAATGACAAAAAAGACAAAGAGAAGAAGTACCCACGTGTGGAATTACATGGCCGAAGCCAATCCCAGGAGCGCTAGTGAATTCGGCCCGTTCCCATCGACATAGAAAAGGGGACTAGGGTGTGGCGCCGGAGGTCGAAGTCAGGGAAGCGCATGCTCACTGGGAAGCGCCAGCGCACACCTCTAAATTTAAAGGGGAAGAAGGTTTTTCTGGTGAAAAAGGTTCTGTCTTCCGTCCCTTGGAAGGGACGCCCATACAGTATTGCGGAAAGGGGACGGGACGTAAAAGGAGTTAACTTCCCCGTGGTTTATTGTTTCTTCACTTCACCCACTGTGGCGCCAAGTCTGATAGTGACCCCTGCTGCTAATGAAATTTAGCAGTAGGTGTCCAGGTGCCGCAGCGGGATTGAAAGGAAGAAGGCTAATGGGCCGGGGATGTCAATTGGAGGTCGCTTGTGCGCGATTGCTCGAGAAGCTGACGTGCTGATGTGCTCACATTAGGTGCCGGGGCAGAAACCTAATGTGAGCACATCAGAGGCAGCGCCAGCACCTGCTGCCTCTATTCGAGCAATCGCGCACAGCCCAAGGCAATTGAGCTTGCCCCACGGCGAATGCGCCCCCAGGGCCAGTCGAGCCCTCACCTCTGTGGGCTATTGTGCCCCTGGGGCGATTGCGCCCTGGGCAGTCGCCCGCCCTACCCGGGCCAAGAAATGGGCCTGACCACTGACACTGGTCACACAGTTGCTTGGCTCAACCCCTCAGCCCTGCGTGACCGGGAGCCAGAGGCCGAGTTGCTTAAGAGTTGGGACTCGGTGTGCAGAGGTGCATGGCTGAGTAGAGTGGCAATGCCACAAAGAGTTGGTGACAGGAGAGAAAGAGTGGTGGGGATGGAGAGAGAAAGAGAGGAGAGAAAGAGTTGTGAGAAGAGAGGGAGGGATGAAAGAGGAGAGGAAAATAAGGAGCTGAGAAGGCGGACGATAATGTGGCACAGTGTGAAGGAGGCAGAGAAGAGTGAGATGATAACATGAGGTGGGAGAGGAGGAGCAATAACAGGAGAGCATAGGAAGGAAAGGGAACAAGGAAAAGAGTGGAAGAGAGGGAAGGAAGTGCGAGACTGGAGGAAAGGAAGCAAAAGGGAGTACCACCACTGAGTAGGTTAGAGAGAAGGAAAAGAGAAAAAGGGGTGCAAGTATAACTAAGAGTGAGGCTACAAGGATTTCAGAAGTTTGCTCCTAAGAAGGATCTACAGTCGTAGAGACACTTCACAATATCCCAAAACGGCTGAAAGGCCAGCTAGTCGAGGTTTCCTGTCACTAACAGGAGGGGAAGCTTAACACCTGGGGTCCACAAATGCTAAAGAGTGTCCCCCAGCAAGGTAACTGAAAGCACCCTGGTAAATCCGGGATTACCAACATGACATCCTGAGACAACCAAGAAAATCTATGACGGATACTAAAGCAGTGCAGTACACTATAAATTCTGTAGACTGTATACTGCCAAGAAAGCAGACCTAATGTAAGGAAGGAGGGAAATAATGAGGACCACGGTCGTGAAAACACTTTACTCAGTTGTAAATACCCTAAAACCACCCTGTGGGCTCAGTTAAGCCAGAATCCCTGGTGTACTTTGGTACTGAAGGAGAAAGTGAACTGCTATACAGTCTCATGCTGTCTGTGGATCCTCCAGCCCTGACAGCACCCTCTGGCTCAGCGGGTGTAACATGGCGATTCGACCACCTCTACAGCTGCACACCCCACCGAGGACGGTCACCAGCAGCCCCTCAGAAGACTCCCCACCCCACCCTGTGCAAGGTACTGGAAAAGAGGGGTTGAAGAAATGATGGACCCATAGGGAGTTTTTTTGGTGGAGAAGGTTGTTAGTGGGGTGCAAAGTGTGTTAGATTGTTGCCAGAAAAATATAATGAAAAATTCCTGGATCAATGTAACCATTTTTGTCACCTATTTTTGTACAGGGCTGCACAAAACCATACTGTGTCATGTTCCCTGTTGTCAAGCGAGCGACTGTGGGCATTGGCCTCCATGTCCTTAGAAATAGTTCGAGCATATACTTCTGTATGATCCACCCATTGCACCCATGTGCAGGGTATGTCTCCCCCCCCCCCCGCGGCCCAGCCCCCTCATCGTCACTGTGTGCCACGAAGACCCTGTATGCACCGGTTATGTAGCATGCAGCAGACAATGGCCCCATCACCCACATGTTCACTGAGAGTGTAATTTAACTTGGGAAAGGCACAGTTCAGTAGCCTGCGTAGAATTAGGGGGTGGCTGAATACTGATGCAACAGCCAATGACACAAGGGTTGCAAGGGAGAGGTATAACCGTACAGGCGCCCGTAGAGTAGGTTAGAACTGGGAATCAGCAGGAGTTAGAGGGAGAGAAAGGGGGTGGGGGGGACAAGAAACCCTTCCCACTCCAACTGGAAACTAGTTAACCAACCCTCACTTTAATTCAAATCCATTCACAATTTAATTTTGATGGACGTTAATTGCAGATAACTCCTAAAAACAAAAAGCGAGAATCCTGAACATAATATAAGAACTGAACTCTAAAATGATTTGGAACAATTCTCAGGGAAAAAGAAACAATATCTTAAGTCACAGGATATGAAGAATGTGCTGATGCAGCAAGCTGATTCAGCATTATGGAGGCTTCGAAAGAGGAGCACTTCTCCATACAGGCATAAGCCATGTTTAACCTTCACATCTGTGGTGTAGACCGGGTCTGACATCCTCAGTTTGATGTCTCAAAACACAGGGTGCGTCCCCAGGTGAAATTTCGAAAACTACCCTAGCAGTGAAAGAGTTAAAGACCAGGGAATGCAGTGAATCTGGCGGACCATCACATGGCACCACAGAGGTGCCCGCCTGGAGATGTACTCTACCCAGATTCAGAGGGTAATCCCCAGACTGCAGTCAAAAAGGTGCAATAATATGTTAGTGATCAACCGCTGCAGACTCCCAATAATAGAATATGTCACAGTGCCACCCTCCCCAGAGAAGCTACTCCGAGCCTCGAGCACAGAATGCATGGACCCTCCCCAGAGAAGCTACTCCGAGCCTCGAGCACAGAATGCATGCACCCTCCCCGGAGAAGCTACTCTGAGCCTCGAGCACAGAATGCATGGACCCTCCCCGGAGAAGCTACTCTGGGACTCGAGCACAGAATGCATGGACACTACCCGGAGAAGCTACTCTTGGCCTCAAGCACAGAATGCATGGACCATCCCCAGAGAAGCTACTCTGAACCTTGATCACAGAATGCATGGACCCTCCCCAGAGAAGCTACTCCGAGCCTCGAGCACAGAATGCATGGACCTGAACAGAATGCATGGACCCTCCCCAGAGAAGCTACTCTGAGCCTCAAGCACAGAATGCAACCTACTCCGAGCCTCAAGCACAGAATGCATGGACCCTCCTTGAGCACAGAATGCATGGAGGCTGCAGTGTCCTCACCTTCACTTTATCCACCGCAGGCTTTGTGTCTGCTGGCTTTGGCTCGCTCTTCCCCAGAGTCTCAGACAGGGCATCCAGGGGATCACACGCTTTCTGGAAAGAGTGCATAATACCACAGTTAACAACAGGCAGGTAGGTGCATTATAACAATGCCATTAAACAACCACCACACAGTGACACAAAAGGCAGGAGGGGCTTCTAAAATCAGAGGGTTGGGCTTCCTGTGAAGAACGTCATGCTAACATGCAATACTATACCCATTTGTGGATTATAATTGAGTAATCTTCTGAAAAATGCAATAGTGGATGGTAAACAAAAAAACGAATTCCCTCGTTTTATTTTTCATGTCAACAGTACTGTACTTTTGCATGATATCTAATAACATGCCCAACCGGTTTTTCATGGTGCGGACCTGGAAGGCATTTAGGTGCGCCCAAAACAACTCTGAACAGTATCGCACTGATGCCAGTCCAGTTAGCACGGCTTCATCACCTCCCTGTATTGGGCATCAGTCTGGGGCAAGGAAAGTGGCATGCATTAAGTCGAACGAAATGCTTAGCTTTTTTTTTTTAGATTGAGCTACTAACTGATGCTTTAGTGTCAACTATAAGTCGAAACTATTGCATTAGAGTACAGCTAAGGAGAAAGGGCATTTGAGGAGGGACACAAAGCTTGTAGGTCTTTGTTGGCTATTTGCCCACCCATTCATTGCCCATGGCCTTACTAATCCCTTTGGCCACGCCCCACCCAGTTCCTGGCCCTCCCCCCCCATCTAAAACACCTCCTCATGGGAACATTGCACTCATTTACAATCAAACATTGCACTCAAAGTGCCAGTGTTTTTTCAAAGCCATCTTCTGAGAGTTAATGACTTAATTGGAGGCGTAAAGGCACTACTGCTTTAATACAAATGTCTTACCCAGGTCTGCCTTCAGCCACTCTATAAGCAAAATGCGTGTCCTTCACTGAAGTCGTGTTAAAAACAAGCACTGGCAAAGCAAACCTTTTTGGTTTGTATTTAAGTGTTGGGCATCTGCCAGGCACCGCTATTAGATGCCCATGTACTTGCACCACTTTGCAGCTGCTACCATCAATAACCAGTTAATACCACTAAAGCAGTGCCTGGCAAGTGCCTTCCCCATGCCTACAGAAAAGCCCAAGCTGTTGGCATTACCAGTGCTTGTTGTGATGTGGGGGTGGACTCCAGTGGACGTGCACTCTTTGGATTTCAGATCAGCTTATTTTATTCTATAACCCACAAAGGCACACGGTTGCAGCAAAAGGCTGGAACTATTTGGTTCAACCTTATGCTTGATCGGAATGGTAGACCATTCTGAAATCTGTGTTTTACTTAGTCATCAATATTTTAATAAACCCAACATCACGTGTCAACCACTTAGTTTATTGGCACAATCTCTCTAATAAAGCTCTCATATTATATGCCTTCTTAAACTCCAAAAGCAGCTTGCGGCTAAAGTTTCTCCTAATTTGCAAACACTCCATAATAATTAATTTCTCTTTAACATAACAAAAGCCACGATTAAACTGAGGCTGGATCCATTTCCATAACTGCTTGACATGTTATTCCAGGATAGTGCTGATAATTTTCTAATTTTTCATAGCCAAAGAAAGTCACTGGACGTAAATCAGGAACTATATCTGTTCATCGAGGCGCACCATCTGCTGAACCTATTTTGAAGTTGCTTTCGTCCACGAAAGAGCCCAGAATCTGTATGTCTTCTCCGCTGCTTTGTTTCTGCAGATGGCAAGAGTGTAAATGGCCAGACTGTTTTCAATCTATTGGCGACAATTGACAGCGGTGATGACAAAACACTGCAGAATGGATTCCAAGTGCCCAGATTTCCAGTAGTAGACCTATTGCCAGGCAACCCAAGGACATGTCAAGGTTTCCAGCATCTATGGCAATCATCCCCCAGCACCCTACCACCCAAACCCCTCACCCCAACCACCTGGTTAATTTTCCTCCAGTGCCACCTTCCCCGCACAAAGTCCCTCTCCCGTGTTCGAATGATCAGGAGGGATCACATGCTTTCCTTAGCTTCACTATCCATCTCTGGGTCTAGTACTACGCCCTCCACTGGCAGAACACAATACATACTCAGTGACCCCTCCACTGCATAACAAACCTTTCCCAGCCCAAATTCTGCCTCCAAGTCTGAAAAGGACTTCATGTTATGATCCCAAATGTCCCCCAGCAATTCAATCCCCATCTTCTCCCAGTCGCCAACCACCCTCCAATACAGTAGTGTACCAAAAGGAACTACCCTCCTATACCATGGTCTGAAGTGTACATTTCTCTTTTCCATCCAAACCATTGATGGCCTGTAAACAAATGACCAGCGTGTTCGTTGCCGGCAGGACCATGATCGGCAGCACCCCATGACACACTCAGCACGACACAGATCCCACTCGGGCCCCTTCACACCACCAAAGGGAATCCGCCTGGTCCTTCTCAATAAATTATCTATAGTCAGCTGGACAAAACATGTCTAAGGTTGGGGAGAACAAAAAACCCCAGTACAACCTGTGTGCACAAGGAGATCTTAGGGATCCCTGCACTAAACAAAAAGAATCCAAAGCGAAGCAGCTTGCACACCCCATTGAGATAACTACACAGACTCTTGTGGGAGTGGTATTCATTAGGACGGATACAAATTTCAAAAGTGATATTTTGAACGAAGATGCCTGCACCATCAGAAAGACAGGCAACATATCCCAAAACATACCACTGCTAGAACACCTGACAAGAACGTGTTCATGGTTCAATGACATGAACTGGCTACACACCATGCACACCTGACTTCCCAGATCTGAGAAGTGAGGGTGTCGCTACCAGCAGCATTTCCAGGGCAGATCTCCTGTCCCACCCACCACCATGAACAAGATGCACATCCTGCAATTCACCCGCAATCCAAATTGTCTACCAAACGCATCCAGCACGGCCATTTGTCCGGAAAGGTTCCAGCTGGGGTCCCGCATATAAACCAAGATGTCATTTGCCTAGAAGGACAGCGCCTCCTCCATCTTCCTTTCAATGTTGCGCCTAGCCTCATCCAATAAGCCTGTGGTTCCAAAATCAGACCAAACCATAGGGAAAGTAACGGGGACCCCTCTCTGCTACCCCACTGGATAGGGAAAATAGCCAGGAGCCTATTGGGATGAAAGATCAATGGAAAACACAGCAGAAATGTATCCTTCCACAAACCTTTGTCAGGATGGAGTTAGGATTAAAGTCCTGAAGGTTCTAAGGGGAGCAATCTACAAACAAGACGTTACACTATCAAAACTCAATGTGGTTCCAAAATTAACTATGCAAAGGCCGATCCTCCATAGGATTTCCAATTCTAATATGCAATCCCTGGTATATATAGCGCCCAGCAATGCTTGTCTCCAATTTACAGTGCCAGGAAAAAAGCACAGTTTGCTTTTTGATTACTCACAGTTCCAGGGATATATAGGGCCCGAGATGCTTCTTGACTTCACCTACCACGCGTGTCGGGCATAGATATTCTCACCCTCCAGCTACAAGCCTCCTGAGCCAATAGCAATACTGGTTCTTATCAGTCTGGTGTTCGATACTCTTGATTAGAGGTCTTTGTCAGGCTGTGATATGGTCACTCACCAGCCACAGGTCACCCTGGCAACCCTCCACAATCTCTGCTGATCCTTCTCTGAGTTTAATCTTTCCGAAGGTCTGAGATGTAGGCCACAGCCAGCTCTTAAATTCTTAAATCTCTCTTAATTTGGTCTATAAAGTGTGTGATGTGTAGGCTCTGGGCTTCTTCTCTTAAATTGGTATTTTTCCAGCATCTGAGAAACAGTCCACAGCATTTTAGTTTTCTTAAGATCCTCCTCTCGTTTCTATGCTCCCTGGCGCGTAGTCCTGTCTGTTTCCTTCCTTCAGCTTCTGTAGTCACCTTGCTTGAGGTGATTATTCACTCGTGTGTCTGATAGGTTAGCCCCACTTTTTTCTCTGTTAAAGAGAAGTTATTCCCTTTTCCCATGTGTATTTTCTCTGGTGCTTTTCCGGTTTTCATTTGTGTTCTTTGTTGTGCTCAATTAGGACCTCCCTATTGGCAATGACTACTAACCCCGGGGCTGCGGAGTGGAGACAAATGATTTTAAAAGGGCAGTCCACCATTTTGAAGTCATGTGGAACCAGCATTTTAACCTTGCATGCGTGGCACTGCAATACTGGATTTCTCCTCAGTCAGGGTTCGAATTTGCTCGGAGTTGGGACTATTTAGCTCGTGGATCTCGCCTTAAGGAGCCTGGTTAGATTGACACCAACAGCTACTTTTGGCCCCTCATGCCAACGGGTGCTTCACAAATAGGATTATGTAACATTCACTCTGGGTGTCTGGAAATTGTAATTGAAAGCAATTAAAGCATGACAGGCCATCTGTCCTGGGCACAATGTTACAATAAGTAGCATATTTTTCCATCTCTCTGCTACTTTAATCTTTTTGTGGTGATCGCACATTTTCAGTCATCAGTTAAACATGCACCGTCCTGAACACTCACTCGTGAGACTGGACTGCAATAGGTTCCTGGGTCATTATCACATACTCCTGGAAGAAGCTCCCGACACCGAGGAACAACTTCCAGCTCCTGTTCTGATCACTGCCTGGCGAGTGCCACCTTTCCTTGTTTCTCCCTCCAAAGCCCGGCTGAGAAGGGGACTAGTTCTCACAACTGGTGATGGATAGCAGTAGTGGTAGCACTTCCTTTTCCCCAGTTAATGTAAGGTTCTCAGGGGGAATAATAAAACTCTGTAGGGTATTCTGATCACAGGGAATGGTGCTCCGTATCCGTAACTGAGGCTGGCCCAGTTCGGAGATTCAATTACCTGTATGTGGTGCTGAGGGGAACACAACGGTCTATCGGAGAGGTTCCCAACTGCAAAGCGGATGTGTCATCTGGACCCCAAGTGCTTTGAGGGGGCTAAATTCAGGGATTGTGATCTATGCCTTTTTATTTAAATGTTAAACACGAGGAACGGCAAGGCACGAAGGGGATCTGGGAAAGCCCCCACATACCACTTCCAGGGAGAACTTTCACTGGGCATCCGTGGTCAACAGAGCCACTCAATCTCCGTGACTAATCTTTCATGTGACCGACGCTCAGCTTAACAATTGCCTTCCTTTCCAGACAGACCAAGATCACGTAACTATGAATTTATACGCATCCACATATTTCGCAGAACTCCAAATATTGAGTCCCACTTCATGGAGTCTAAAATCTTCTCTATGTCCAACAAGGCTATGGAAAGGGCCTACTCCACAGCCTGAGCCAGGTCTAGCCCATTATAAAGCCTTCAAAGATTTTGCCAGATGGACCTAGCCAGCATCAATTGGTTCTGCTCATTGAAAACTACCTCCGACAACACCTATTAACTCCACATTCAACAGGGACACAGGACAATATGAGCCACACTGCACGGGAGGTGTGCCACCATGACACATTTTGCTGCCTTTGTTAGATTCGATTTTCATTTATATGCCAAACCACTTTCACATGTGAGAAACCTGAACTTTTTGCTGTACTTGTGGATTCTTTTTTATGTTCCTGAGTGAGTTGGAACCTTTTTCCCCAATCCCCCTTACTTTTTTTATGGGCGTCATTCTTCGGACGCTCCAATCCATACTTTCCTATAACGTTTTGGTCATCTACATTTTATCATTGCGGCACACAGCACTTTCTGTACAGGGTTGCCCCTTGGGCTTCCCTTTTTATGTTCTCTTGACTTACCTTGCAGAACACCTGTTCTCAAGTGTAGAGGGGGATTTTCATCCCCTCTACATTTTATATTGTGAGACCAGCACATCCCACCTTACGTGGAGTGCTGGGAAGATACATGGTATCCCCTCTCTCACTGCTCCTGTAACATTTCTGTTAGTGACAAGCTTACTATTATGGCTGGTGGCAGTGGACATACTTAACTGACTTTTGTTATTTTTAATTGCAGGCTGTCAAACCAGCAGCAGTAATGCACAGACGGTCTGCCGTCCTGGATGGTGGAGGTCCTGGTTGTACTTTTTCTTTTTGGCAGGAACCATTTGTGTAGCCCGCAGAGGCTCCAGAGCGCCCGTGAAGGCAGGAAGTGAGGGAGGAGTCTGAAACTCAGCTCATCTTTGTTGTCTGGTGTGCCGGAGAGAATCCAGTCGCCTACTGGGGGAGGTTGCCTGTCCTGATTGGGCAGCAACCCG